>NC_081847.1:58992188-59320837 GCF_963259705.1 Myotis daubentonii
CAAGAAAAACTCCCTGTCCCTGGACACTCCCCACAGGCCCCTGGTGCTGCCGTCTGCCCTATTCTCCACCAGCAGCCACCTCACAAGCCAGGGCCTGAGCGGGAGAGGGAAAGAGCAGAAGGCGGAGGACAGCAGCACATGGCAAAGGTGAAAAGTTCCATTCTGAGTCGCCTGGAGCCACTGCGAGGCAGACAGATGACTTCACTTCCTACTCCTTCCCCTGCTCAGGCCCTTTCCACTCCAGCTCAGGACAACTCGAAGTTTTAACCCTCAACATTTTTCAAGTCATGCCTCCCCCACTGCTAAAGAACCAGACTTATTATGACGATCATAATAACTGTGACTTATGGAATGCCATAAGACCGAGTCCTTCTCGAAATCTCTATGTGTGAAGCAAACAGTTGATAGAACACGTTTCTGGGTGGACTTGACAGTTTGGTGTGTGTTCACCGGGACTGTGTCCAGTGAAATGAAGGGGAGGCCTTCCTTACTGGGGGTTGTCTCTCCTACGGGGCTCTCAGGAACACCTGGAGTGCTTGTGATTTACCTCATATAAATGTACGAAGATTCTCATTTCTTTTTTCCTTTAATGTACCCAAATGTTTCTGATACGCTGTGCCTGCTGCAGGTGATTAACAACCTATTTTATGAGTTGCAGCCTGGAGATTTTTCCAAATCGCTGGCTCAAGTCAAGAGCTGGGTGACATTCCTATACTGTAACCTGAGACCTTCTTTTCATAGACATCCTTACTCAAGAGACTAAATGAAAACATATGTAGAAGGCCTAAGATTAAAAAAAAAAACACCAAAAAAAAAACCTGCTTTTACTCTTTTCCATCTGCAGTTATAATAGAAAATAAAAGTTACATTTTGAAACTATGCTAGGAATAAGCAAGAACAAGGTTTACTTACTTTTCTCGGCAATGGCAGCTTGTCTGTGGTTGAGAGAAACAAACAAACACACAAACAAAGAAGAATGTGGCTTTAGTGGTGTTTCAGAGTAGCTAACCTTGACTGTGTCTCATGGCCCCACAGACATTCTGCTGTTCAACACAGCAGTGGGGAGCACTGGTCTCACTGCCCTTGTCTAAAGGAAAGCCCCTCCCTGTTATTCAGGTGGGGGAGCAACACGCAGGGTGTTCCAGAGAAATTAGTGCATGCACTTGGCCTTTGCGAGGCAAAAGAAGACTTACTTTAATCTTTGGAATTCAGCAAAGGCTTCCTCATAATCTTTAAGGGGAAAAAGAGAAGTTAGAATTTGCTCAGCCAGAATTGACAACACAGAGGGGCTGTTTAAATTCACAGCAGGAGGTCAATGTGATCAGTGCAGATAAAAATAAGCTGACCCCGTGCCTATGTGTTCACTCTACAACTTGATGGACTTAAGCAAATACTTTCTAGGGAGAAAATATGAAATAGTGGACTTTAGAAGTTCTCAGTTCCGTGAGAGGCCTTCAACTCTTCAAACGGGAAGGCCAAGAATTAGCTCCACCAGAGATAAAAAGGGAATAAAGCTCTGCTTCAAATAAAAGTTGGTTGTCTAATAAGCATCCTGAGCTTCAAATAGGCCTTTCTCTTATTAAATCATCCCACATGCCATCGCCTCCTAGCTGGACAGTTAAATGTTTCTATGTCCCGTGGTCTGGCCCACCTATTTGTATTAAAGAGCACAAGGAATTCCTGCAGCCACAGGCGTGCCCGTGCTTGCCTGAAACAATGCTTCTCCGTTGTGCAGAGAAGAGATGAAAGGCGAGCGAGAAGAGGAAAGGAGAGCTACAGAGTTCTAAATAATCTGTTTCCCTGAGACTGCAGGGTGAGCCACTTTGAAGACTTCAGCTGAAAAGGCAACCTTGTTTAGAAGTCTCTCCCACCTTGCCTTTAAAGAGCCTCTGTGGTCTAGGAATCATAATATTGTACAGAAAACATTTATATAACACTAGTCCACCCCCTTCCTTTTCCAGATGGAAAAATGAAAGCATAAAGCCAGGCTTAACGTATCTGGAGGTAGACTAGTTAGGCTAAACCAGGCTAAGAGTTCAGTACTCTTTCTGCCCACGCCAGACTGAGAGAGTCAGGAACGGGTGAACCAATCTGCGTTGGGTGGCCATGTCCGGCTGTAAGACAATCCACAGCCTTTTGCTTAAGGGGCACTTGAGAGCAGGGTAGCTAACTAAGCCCTGATGGGCCAGAGGGTATAAGAAAAAAATTTTTAAGTTTTAAATCTATCCACTTCTTATTTTCCTTTTTCTACTGTGTTTCAAAGTATCCAATGGTCTGCAGAAGAAATCCCCTGTCACTGTGGGATGTGACTCAGACACAGTGTGGTCCTGAGAGCGTAGCCCCGGGGGGCAGCCTCTCATTCCCTACAGAGACCCTTCAGCAATTATGGTGGGCGGGGCAAGGTTAAGAGACATTACAAAACCACTCAAGGCAGGGTTGAAAGACTGTCCTCTAAATTATGAATCTACTCTCTGAGGATTAAAACACTGAGAGCTATTACATATTTAGGTTGCATTTTTTTTTTTTTTTCAGAGAGGAAGGGAGAGGGAGAGATAGAAACATCAA
This sequence comes from Myotis daubentonii, assembly GCF_963259705.1. NCBI lineage: Eukaryota > Metazoa > Chordata > Mammalia > Chiroptera > Vespertilionidae > Myotis > Myotis daubentonii. The sequence continues at coordinate 58,994,754 of NC_081847.1, forward strand.
TGATGAGAGAGAATCATTGATTGGCTGCCTCCTGCACACCCCCCACTGGGGATCAAGCCTGCAACCTGGGCATGTGCCCTTGACTGGAATCGAACCCAGGACCCTTCAGTCCGCAAGCCGATGCTCTATCCACTGAGCCAAACCAGCTAGGGCTAGGTTATATTTTAATATATGAAGAAGTGGAAGAAAAAGTCAGTCCCCAATATTTTCTGGTAACTTCATGCATTTTTTTAAGGAAATAATAAATAAGATGAAGAATACAGTACTAGGAGAGAGAAATGGCACACAGTTTTTAATTTTTTATTTATGACTGTATGTTTTAACTTTTTAAATTTTAAGTAATAGCTACACATCTCCTTTTTTCTATGTTCTTAGGTGGAAGCCCTTTTTCCTCATCTCCTGTGACTTTCTTCTCTTACCTTGTTGCTCCAGAACCACCCCTCCACCCCCATTCTTTCAACCAATGACCATAAGGATCCAACTTTTCCAGCTTCTTTCTGTCCTCAGTATTTGTCATTGCTTAGTCACACTTATTCCCACCCCTGCCCTGGATCTCCACCCTTCCATCCTTCTGAACTCTGATACATCAATTATTTCCTTCACTCACATCTTTAGTCCTTCCAACTCGGTGGATTTCTTGGAATCCATGAACATGATCACATTTCAATCCCCATAAAAACTATGCTTTTCCAGTGTTTGTCCTTGCTCAAGTGATAGTAAATCAATCTGCCTTTCTTTTGTATGCATCTTGAAAGAGTAGTGCTTACTTTTCAATGATTCTCCAACCATTGAAATTCTTGACTTCTACCACTGTGGTTGAATTTAAACTGCTTTACTAAAATCTCCAATCATCTTCCAAAAGATAAGTGTATTGACCTCTTATCACCCTTCATTATTTTCATTTATTTTATTTTTTAATATATTTTTATTGACTTCAGAGAGGGAGAGAGAGATAGAAATATCAATGATGAGAGAGAATAATTGATCGAACCCGGAACCTGAGCATGTGCCCTTGACTGGAATCGAACCCGGGACCCTTCAGTCCGCAGGCTGACGCTCTATCCTCTGAGCCAAACCACTAGGGCTCACCCTTCGTTCTTTTTAAAAAGCCCACTCCTCTATAGTAAGTTTGAACCTGCAGAATATCCATTTACCTTGTCCAGAAAGATCCACTGTCTTCTGGTGTCCTGTTTTGCCATCAAAAAGCTCCATTACATATTTCCCTTGGTCATTCGGAGTGGGCTCACTGATTTGCAGCCAGATCTGCTGCTCCCCGGTGACTCCGCTCTTAACTCTGTCTGTGTACTTAATAGCAGTCCCACTGTTCAAATCAAAGAAAACATCATTATTGTTTGCTTTCATCCAGAGCTGACCTTTACTTTGTCTCTTATTGATGGTCTTACCATAAAGTTTTACAGGCTTTCAAATAATATGGGATCCACATGTGGTCTACAGCTTCAGAGCAATGATGGGCCCTGCCTGAGTCACTAAACTTGGATTTCAAGAACCAGGGTGAAGGGTGAGGGAGGGCGTCTGAGAGGCTCACATTTAACTCACAATAGCAGTCTGGGGCCCAGGCAGATTGCAACATCAATACTTCTCAGTGGTATTAATTATCTTTGTTTTTGCTTGGGCTTATTTGTAGGACTAAGGGAATCTTTAAAGTGAAAAGGCCAGGGAACATATTATGTTACTGTATATTTCATGCAGATGCTCTATGAATATAAATCGGATTTTACAAGCTAATCAAAAAAAGACCTAAGGAGGTTCACATGTGGCTGGCATCTATTGACATATGTTGTTAGAGAGCTATTTAAAACACAAGTAATTATGCACTAGTAAGGCCAAGAGTGAATGAAAAGAAGAGTTGCTGCCAAAATGAATGAGGCACCTTCTCTGTCCCTGGATGTGAGTTTCGCAGTGTTCTACAAAGGCCAAGAGCAGACCCAAGCATTGTGTTCTTTGCAAGAGAATACAAGCAAATAGAACCCTTTGTTTTGTGGTCTGAGGATCTAGAAATGTCGCTGTTATAGAGGAAGTAAGAGAAAGGTACAGGTAGATGTACTCTCAATGATGTTAAAAGTAACTTCAAAGAAATAAGGGGAAAAGGCACTAGAACTACCTAATTTTATTAACAATTATGCAAAGAGAAAAGACTAAGGTATAATCCCAAAATGTTCATAATATGACTAGGAAAACTATGGATAATATATTATAAATACTTTCTAACTTATAATATGATATTATAAATGTATTTTCTAATTCTGTTTATAGTTACAATATGCAAAATAAACTTTAAAAAAACCTTGAAAAATAAAAATCTCCACCAAAAAGTCTCTGTTTTCAAACAGTCAGCTTTTCTTATACAGCACATTCTATAAAAGATATTAAAATTAAAATGCCGCCCTGACTGGTTTGGCTCAGTGGATAGAGCATCGGCCTGCGGACTGAAGGGTCCCAGGTTCGATTCCGGTCAAGGGCATGTACCTTGGTTGAGGGCACATCCTCAGTAGGAGGTGTGCAGGAGGCAGCTGATCAATGTTTCTAACTCTCTATCTCTCTCTCTTTCTCTCTGTAAAAAATCAATAAAATATATTAATAATATATAGTAAAATAATAATCTACACTAATAAAAGAGAAAAATGGTAATTGGCGTACGACGATACCCTTTTCATTGGCTAATCAGGGCTATATGCAAATTAACTGCCAACTATGATTGGCAGTTAACTGCCAACAAGATGGCGGTTAATTTGCATATGTAGGCACAATGCAGGGAGGCGAAAGGGAAAGCAGGAAGAAGCCCCCTGCCACTGACAGTGATCCGAAACCCAGGGGGGAGCTAAGAGCTAGGGGGCAGGGCAAAGGCGGCCCTGGGGCCGCCTTTGCCCTGCCCCCCAGCCATGATCAGAGAATCAGGTGCCTTTGCCGCCCTGGCCAGTGATAGCAGGAAGTAGGGGTGGAGCCAGCGATGGGAGCTGGACACGGTCGAAGCTGGCAGTCCCAGGAGCTAGGGGTCCCTTGCCTGGGCCTAAAGCGGAGCCCACGATCGCGGGGCCGCTGCAGCTGTGGGTCCCCGCTGCCCGAGCTGGATGCCTCAGCCAGAGACGTTAGGCCTGGGCAGAGGCGGAGCCTGCAACCACGGGGAGCTGGGGGTCCCCTGCTCAGGCCTGACACCTCTGCCAGAGGCCTCAGGCCTGGTCAAGGGGCCGATCCGGTGATTGGTGATCGGAGGGTGATGAGGGTCAACTCCTCTGGCCGAGGCATCAGGCCTGGGCGGGGGGCTGAGCCGGGTTTGGGGGGATATGATGGTCCCCTTGCCCAGGCCTGAAGCCTGGGTCAGAGGCGTCAGGCTTGGGCGGGGGGTGGAGCAAGCGATCAGAGGGAGATGGGGGTCCCCTGCCCAGGCATGATTCCTGGGCCAGAGGGCTCAGGCCTGGGCAGGGGCCAGAGCCAGTGATCGGGGGGAGATGGGGGTCCCCTGTCCAAGCCTGACACCTCTGGCGGAGGCGTCAGGCCTGGGCAAGGGGCCGATCAGGTGATCAGAGGGTGATGGGGGTCTACGCCTCTGGCTGAGGCATCAGGCCTGGGCAAGGGGCAGAGCCAGCAATCGGAGGGGTCTGGGGGTCCCCTGCCCAGGCCTGATGCCTGGGCCAGAGGCATCAGGACTGGGCTGGGGGCAGAACCAGTGATGGGGGGAAATGAGGGTCCCCTGCCCAGGCCTGACACCTCTGTCAGAGGCGTCAGGCCTGGGCAAGGGGCCGATCCTGCGATTGGAGGGTGATGGGGGTCAACGCCTGAGGGCTCCCAGTATGTGAGAGGGGGCAGGCTGGGCTGAGGGACACCCCCCCCACACACACACACCCAGTGCACGAATTTCGTGCACCGGGCCCCTAGTATATAATAAAATAAAATAAAAGCTGTGCACATTTATTTTTTAAAAAATTAAAAAAAAATAAATAAAATTAAAATGCCATAAAATGTAAGACAAAGGAACCCATCTGTATCCATAGACTTTAACCTGAGCAATATATTTATCTTAGAGAGCTAGAAAGACAGACAGTTCTCTGCTTTGCTATAATAAATGTTTGAATTCTTTAATCTCTGGCTAACATGCATAATAGTACCTTAAATTTGTAAAGCACTTAATGGTTTACAAAGTGCCATTAATTTCATTCATTTGTTGGATCCATCAGTGTTATGAGATAAAGCAGGTATTATTCAGTGAGATTCAGAAAATTAAATAACTTGCTTAATATCAATGGAAAGAGAAGAGCAATGTCAAGACTAAAACCCATTTCAAGTATTTTTTTCATTATGTCACATACCTACATAAAGACAATGAACACAATCCTTGACTCCTGAATCTCTCATAGGCAGGTGGACACAAAAACCATTTATTTAAATGACTAGTAAAGCAAGTGATGTAAGAAGTTTATACCTTGTTAGTCTAATAGCAATTTGTTCAGAACTCAGTGTTCTAAGTTTTCTGAACAAGTAATTCTTTTAGAGATGATGTATAAAGCTTTTTGATTGATGATTCAATTACCTCATTTTCTCTTATTCTTCAGACTGATATATTAGAATGTCTTAGATGTCACAGAGGAATTTCCTGGAATTTGATCTATTTTAATTTATACTTTCCTACAATATATTCTGAAAGAAATTGGATAAAGGAATGAAACCCCAAGAATTCTACATTGGACTTTCACTTCTCATTTTTTAAGAATTCAGGAAATTAATAATAATAATAATAAATAAGACACTGTTCTACATGATAGGAAAGTCATTTTAAAGAAAACACAAATGGTTGTTCTGTGGGACCCAGCTCTGGTTAAATGTTAACCAAGACTTCTAATGCAACTTGAACACAGGGCCAGTGCCATGACAGGGGGCCTTGGAGCCAGGCTGCCTGGACTGAGCCCTCATCCACCACTTTCCTGTATGACCTCAGGCAAGTCACCTCCCTCAGCCCAAACTTCCTCTTCACTGAAGTAAGAAGTATCTCCTCCAAAGAGTTGGGTAAGTTAAATGAATTCATACATCTAAATGGCTTGGAAGTCCCGGTTATATTATAAATACCCACTGAAGGGAAGATATAAACATTGTTATCTGTGTCCTCCTGGGGGTGCTGCAGTGACCTATTGCTCAGGGGGTCTCATCAGACTTGGGGAATGAGTGTCAGCTGCATCCTTAGTGTGGACTGAAGGCGGCTGTGCCCCATCAGATTTCTCTGCCAGGCTGCTGCTCTCTTTCAGCTCAGGAAATTTCAAGGAAGCACAGAGGTTAGGATAACATCCACTGTATAAATGGGAGAACTGGTTTGACTTACAAACCCATTTTGGCTCTTGGAATCCCAGAGGTCAACCTGAATGGAACCCCTCTAGAACTCCACAAAGGAAGCCCGAGATCAGAACAGATCTTCAGGCTCAATTCAGTTCAACTACATTTTCCCAAAGTGATCTTGAGATCTTCAAAGCCTTCCGAGGGAGGACAAGAAACATGCTAATGAACCAACTATGCCAATTGCTACAAACAACAATAACAAAGCTGGGCACTTCTCAGATTAGGCTTCTTTGGTGAATTAGGCCACTAATTAATATAGTGGGAAATTTAGTGTCTCTTGGTACATGCTGCTTCAGTTTTGTTCCAGATCATAGCATGGGTAGCTGTGTGTAGAAAGAAAGAATCAGCATCTGGTTCTGGACACTTGCAAAGCAGAGGGAGCCCAAACACAACCGTCTGGAGGTGGAGATCACATTATAAAGATGTGCACGAATTATGGCACTTCCCTGGTCACAGAGACATGCTCCTAGGCCTCACCGGTTTCACCCTATATGTGTTGAGGCAAAGTGCTAACTCACACAAAGGGAATAGCCTGGGTGCTTCTGTCCTATACTCATTAACATCAGGCCTGAGAGGTCAGAAGACTCCTTAGCTGAGAGTACAGAGAGTTGCTGCTGTTTTTCCAACTTTTTTTTCAATGGAGAAGGAATTTCTACACAGCAATTAAGTTCCCATACTTACTTGTGGGACCAGTTAACTTTCAGATCATCCAGGTAGTAAGTAACAAGGGAGTACAGCCGGATGCCCTCAGCCGTGCTCTGAATTTTCAGGTCTGAAGCAGACAAAGCTGAAAGAAGAAAATAGCATATTTCATACACCTGTAAACCCATCCAGAAGAATAGTGAAGCACTGTCATGGTGAGAACATTTTAACTTACCTATTTTTTTACATACTTCAGTCATCAGTTCTTGAAAGGCTGTGGATGGAGATTCACAGACAAAACTTTAGCAAAGAAATGCTCATGTTAAGGTCAAATCTTGGAACTATCAGCATTGTGCTCTCAAAAATATTCTATCTGGTGGAGGGTACTGGTCACAAGATAAATTTGTTGACCAATTGAAAATAAGTGTTCTTGGAGTGAATAATTCCATTTTTATCAAGTTGTAAAAGATCCTTGCTCTTATTTTGATATTTTCCCCTCCAATTCTCTAACTTTTGTCACATTTACATTCTAGAGAAAGAGCCACAATAAGATTTCCAGGAAGTTTCTTGGCTTTAAGAGTCTCTTCTTCTTAAGTCCCAGGAAGCCTTAGTTCCTATTAGAGGAAGTTTTCTTATCTGTGTTATCAATTCATAATACATTAACCATCTATAAATCTGATATTTTGCAGCCTAATAATGTTTTTTTGCCAATAAACACAGTTAGTCCTATCTCCACCAAGAGTTAGGAAGGTGAAATCAAAGTCAGACTTCTGCAGTTTGTTAGCAATATTGTTTAAGCTCTTGTTCAGGAACAAAATTGGAAGTTTGTGGGTCACATATAGGTCTTTGCTATCATGATGTATTATGTCCTTAGTAGTCTCTGAAAAGTGGAAATTACTTTCATGCTCTGCTAATAACTTAAAGGCTTAGAGTTTCATATATAAATCTTTCTTGTCATCATTTAAGGGTGGATTATTTTGCAACATGCTTCTCACAGTTTTTGATCCTGTAACATTTTTTATAGGGTTGAAACAAAAATGATGATTTATATTGAAAATAAACCCCTGGTGGACTGTGGACTATAAATTCTCTGAGGATCAAAAGTACACTTCTGATTTCTAGGGGAACTTAGAATGAAGTATTTTTCAATATAACAGTAGTTCACTCTGCTGGAATTTCCATTAAAGCAAAATCTGTGGATAAAAAAACCAGCATGACTTTGATCACCAGCTCAATCTCACTCATACTTCTGGTGACCTGTATGTAGAACACACAAAACAGACCCCAGCAGCTGCTGGACTGACCTTCATCCACAAGCTTCAATCTGCTCTTATCTTTTCCTCTGTCATCTTTCAGAATAACTTCATAAATCCCAGCATCTTTCTTGGAAAACTAAGGAAGGGATACATATACCACATTTTAGCTTATTGTGGCCTCAGAGTTGGTGTTTGCATTTTTAAAGCCCTGTTATTTTTAGAACTGCCATCAAAACACACACCGAACAACATTTAACCATGTGAGCAATGAATAGTTTGCAGGTAAACCTATCCATTATAATTTGACCTAGCAGTCCTGATTTTTCACCCTCTATGGCTATAATTGATTTGAGACTTAATAAGTCCATATCTTTTACTCTGCCTTCATATATTTGAAAGGTACGCTCTTTTAAACAAAAAGGAGATAAAAATCTACACTTATATGAATACTATTCTGATTGTACTTTTAGGAAACAAGTTATCGTTAGGCTTAAGAGCAAATGAAGAAGGATCCACTTAACTCCCAGCTGATATTGGTTGGGTATGTGACAAATCCATGCATATCACAAGATGAGAGAGGCTTTTGTGTTCCTACAGCTTGCTTTTTAGATGAAGTCAGGGCACGGATCTTCGGAGCAGTTAGAAGTAAGATACTACAAATGCCCAGGACAAAGGAATACAGAATCTAGCCTCTGGTTTTGGAGAGAAAGTAGGGTGCAGAACTAATGCATACATTTTACACTTATAGTCACCTACCTCTGTTATAAGCAGGGTACATATACCGTCCTTAAAGTCATGCTTTTCATCCACCGATATCTCCCTTTCATCTTTATACCACAAAATATGGGTCTCCTTCTTAATATTTGCCACCTAGAAGAAAAACCATAATTACACTTCTTGTAATAAGGGAATGCAACTCTTATGAGTAGTTGTTAATGTGGCCTCAGATAGAAGGAAAAGCACTAACCTTAGAGTTAGAAGATGCTAAAGGAATTAATTCAAAGCAATTTTAACTGGTAAAGAGTTTAGAATAAAGTGAATACAAATGGATAAACCTAAATCAGTAGCATCTTTATTTCCAGCAGTAAAACTTGACTTTAATAGTTCTAGTGGACAAGAAAAGAAAAAATAGATACATACACACTAACATACAGACAGACTTAAATGAAAATAAAGATCTGAAAACCACAGGAAGACAAATCCTATCAGATTAAAGTATGGTCTATGTCACATGATAAAACAAATGGCTTATCAAAAGAACAGAACAAGTAAGCCTCGAAATATAGATCTAAATATTTTTAAAAAGATAAATGAAGCTTTGCAAAGAAATTTGGAGGGGGATTATGTTTAAATTTTTAAAAATAAGATTACAAATTTTCATCTGTTTGTTTATAGTTATATTTCCTCTTTGGGGAATTGTAAATACATTTGTCCAGTTATTCAGCTAATCATCTCACTATACATACATCTAATCATTATGTTGTACACTTTAAACTTCTGGGTTATATGTCAATTATAACTCATTAAAAACAAGGTTATTCAAGTTTTAAAACGTTAAAGCATTTTGGTTAATAAAATAAGAACCAACACTGGTAACAACATAGTAAAACCAATACAAATGCTCTTTACGATCCTGTAAACTGGTTTCTGAATTATAGAACGTGTGTTGCTAGGCGACATTGCTTACAATAGAAAGTACCCCTGATTGGAGAGCTGCATCCATCCCTCCCAGGACTGGAAATGGACCCCATAGCTTTGGGTTTCCCCGAGTGTACTGATTCTTGTAACTTGTGCATGTCCCTTGTGGGGACCCTGGAAGCTCTGTCTAGGGAGTTGTTACAAGGGGTATGGGCGCCTTGGGGAGTGAGGAATTTTAAAAGCTACGGTGTTTCCTATACCTGACCAAAGTGGATCTTATCTCCTTGCAACTGAGCTGTCATCTGGAGGTGGCGCTTCCAATATGCACTCCTACAGGAGAGGAATGCCCCGTACCGCCCTGCAGGAAACCTGGGGTTCTTACCCTATATTCTTTTGAATAGACTAGTTCCAAGTGGGGCCCATGATAGTCCCATGAGTCTGAATGTTTGGCTACACATACTGCACTAACTATAATGAATATGTAATTGCTAAATGTACATAAATTGCTATAATAATGCAACAAAGAGCTATGAAAGGACAGAGGGAGGTTCATTCTACCTAGACTGAGAAGGTGAAGGCTTTATGGAAGAGATGACTGACATGGGCCTTGAGAAAAGATTTTATCAGAGAAAGTGAAAGAAGGCAGCCATTCCAGACATTGTAACAACATCAATACAGTATTATAAATATTCAGAACCTCTTTCTAGGCTCCCCTTGATTGTCCAGAATCAGGGTAAGAGGCTAATTCTCCTGAGGAAAGCCATCAGATGGAACACTAGAGCTCACTGCCCAGAAGGCTACTGCAATAGGTAGCACAGAAAGAAGGAAGATGGACATGTGGGCCTCCCTGGTTTATGGGGTAGGCAGTGTGCAGGAGAAAGTCAGTAGGGGGCAACATGGAAGTGGACAGCTAGGAGAAGAGGTAGTGAGGGTTTTAGCTGCTGCCTGAGAAATTGTTTTTTAAGCTTTGCCATTTCCTGAGAGGATAAAACCTAGAATTTATTTTTCTTATACGTTTATGGTAGACTGCTGTTTCTTTAAATTTCATCAGACATAGAAGAGACTGGGGCACTTGGATTCTGGCTTTTATATGACAACTACATGCCAAATGCCAAAGCTTCACTTCTAGCTTGGAGCACCTGTTCACCATCACAACCTTCACACTTCAACTTCATCCAGCAGAGTTCCTTATCCAAAACATTTTGATGACTCACTCAGCTGAACACCATGTGCTAAGGTACAAAATAATTCAGGACGCAATGTGAATTGTTTCTTCTAAATCTTTCCAAAGGCCTAATTAAACACTTGATTCTGGGCTGCAAACACTTTACCTCTCCCTCATGGCAGCATGGTGGTCTCAAAACCAGTAGCAGAGCTGGCCAATATACAAAAGTATTATCGTACTAGTCACACAATTTAGATAGGAAATTGCTAAATTTTCATGGAAAGCAGTGTAGCTAGAATGATTCTGGAATAGATCTACCACTTAAAATGTAGATTTGACCTAAAACGAAGACAATGTGAGATTCTTCTGAGATTAGTAATTTAAAAATAAAGGGGGGGTGTTGAACAGGTGGAGCACAGAGGCTTTTGAGAGCAGTCAAAATACTTTGTACGATACTATAATGGTGGACACATGTCATTTATACAGTTGTCCATGCCCACAGAATGTACAACATCAAGAGTGAAGCCTAATGTAAACTACAGACCGTGGGTGATAATGATGGGTCGGTGCAGGCTCATCAGTTGTAACACATGAACCACTCTGGTGGGGGATGTTGTCATTGGGGAAGCTGTGCATGTGTGGGGACAGGGGGTTATATGGGAAATCTCTGTACCTTCCCTTCAATTTACTGTGAACTGAAAGCTGCTCTGAAAAAAAGTCTTACTTAAAAGCACACACAGAATAGTCTGTCCTTATTGACTAGGGTGTGGGTAATGAATAAGAATGATCATGTTGCCTTCCCATATTTTTATGTTGTTTTATGTTAAATGTTTCTTACAAACCAACCATTACAGTAACATTCAGCAGTAAGGATGTGTTGCTTATCCTTTGGTTCAAATGGAGGAAATGAAAAGTTGATCTTCCTCTTTTCATATTCTATTTTATCTTTATTTCCCTTGTTTCAAATGTTAAAAATTTATCTACTTCTTACCTTACACTTCAATAGTACATTACATTCACCAGTCACTTCCCAGCTCAAATACTCAGCAAAATGTGGACCTAGAAAATATTAATAATATCAGTGATCACCCTATTAGTCATGAAAGCAAAAATCAAAGCTCATTCTTTTTTTTTTTTAATCCTCACCCAAGGATGTTTTTATTGATTTAAAAAAATTTTTTTAGAGAGAGACAGGAAGGGAAAGAGAGAGAGAAACATGAATGTGTGAGAGAAACATTAATCAGTTGCCTCCCATACTCGCCTGACCAGGATCATAACTGCAACCCAGGCATAGGCCCTGACTGGGAATCAAACCTGCAACATTTTGGTGTTTAGACAATGCTCCAACCATGAAAGCTCATTCTTAAAATTCTAATGTGATTTATATTTGAAGTGAATTTTTTAAAATTCAAGATTCTGTTTTTAAACATTTTAGATGAATATCTATTTAATAATAAATATTTTCAATTATTTTTTATTTGTAGCCGTATTAACATAAGTAGTAACATTGATTTTAATTTGTTGTATAAATAATCTTGGAATATTTTGTTCAAGAAACTGAAGCTATTTCTTTACTCACTGATTGTTTTTACCTTGTTTCCTGATCCATTCTTGCCTCTGGAATTCAGCTTCTTTCTGGAGATTTTTATAAACTAGAAATTGAAAAACAAGAAAGTAAGAAACTGAGTGGAGTGGTATAAATGTGCATGACAGTCACTGTGCTAAGTGGTTTATGTTCATTATTATAACATTCGTACATCATGACCACTTTATTCATTTTCAGCCTTCATAGATGAAGAAATAGGCTTGGAAAGGTTAAGCAATTTGTTCAAGGTCATGGAGCTAGGAAATAGTGAAATAGTACTGGATATTGGAAGTGAAGAGAGCAGGCCACCCTCCCATTGCTTTGTTAAATGCCACATTTTAAATCTTGATGGTTCCCACAGTGGTTTATGGCAGCTGAAATACAATCGGATGTATGATTAATTAATGAGGTATGCTCTACTTTTGCATATTTTTCTTCTTAATTTAAGCAATTTAAGATAAGCACACATCATAAGATAGTATCACAGTTTGTTTCTGAGACACATATACAATCCTGGTTGTACTGCAATGTCTTCACTTTACTACTTTTAGTAGTAAATATTTGTTTATAGATGAGATAATTTATATACAGTTCTGCCTGTAGGCCAGGGATAAATTTGGTATTCTTTGAAATTAACTTTCACTTCTATGTAATGAAGTACTATGGAAAGTATTAACTGAGAATTGTATTTCAAGCAAGGGAATCCAAACAAGAACAATTCCTACTACCTTCCACATGACCACTTTTGTGCCATTTTCATTAAAGGGAGTAGCAAAGAATCCTGGTTAATGTTCCACAGAGTTCTTACCATCTCCAATGAGAACAAGAGTAGAATGGCCAGTTGCTCTTCCATCTTGAAGCTGGAAAGTATATGTTCCCTCATCCTCATCCAGGAGCTTGTCCATGAACATTTCAATTATACCAGTGTTTCGGTCAATATGCATCTTATATTTCTTCAATGTGAAAAGGAAAAAAGAGAAATTAATGAGGTAGATACAATGACAATAAGCCTGATAAAAGAAATACCAACTCCAAAGAATCATAATTTTAATAAAATTTCTTGTTAACACTTTTTTTAGATGAGCACATTTTCAAAATCTTGTACCCAGGAAAAGTAAAATATTATGTGGAATATATGACTGTGACCAGAAATGATTACTAAAAGACTGAAATTTAATTTTTAAATATAGAGTTTTGTTATCCCAAGTCACAAAATGTTATCCAAAAGTTGTTTTTAGCTAATCTCTTCACCTTCTTTCATAACAAACATATATGCATAACCCATGGTCACAGACAACAGTGTGGTGATGACCAGAGGGAAGGGGGGAAAGAGGGGGTGGGTGGGGACATCCACAATAGGGTCAACAATAAAAATAAAGAATAATTAATTAATTAATTAGAAAGTCCAACATCTCCAAATTTAATTACCCACTGTTAATTATAGCGGCATCCAATACATCATGTGAGTAAAAAAAGTTGTTCTTAGATTTCCATTTACATTCCAGATTACATTTGTTTTAATTACCAGAATAATGCAAAATTAATTATAGGCAGTATGAGGGAAGTATTTGTCTCATTATTGCTATATCCCTAGTATCTAGCACATGCATGGTATGTAGCAGGCAATGAATTAATATGAGAAAAAAAATGCTTCCAAAGCATTTGAAATCCATTGGCTCCTAATGAAATTGCCCTGTTAGACTATGCTTATTTTATCCTGTTGCTTGGGAAACTGTTTTTTTTTTCAGTGTAAAGATAAATCTTAGCCCTTGGGCAAGTTCCATAATGAATTTGAATTAATAAGTTTTTCTATAAAGTGCCCATGAAGACTCAGGTCTGGGATCAACTCTGTGGTGCAATTCAGGTCCTGGAGCCTTCCCCAAGGAAGCCAGTCTCCAATTGAGATCACTTTTGGCTTAGCTTTCTTCTACCTTCCTTGTTTCCCTGACCCTCTACTCCTGAGAGTACTTCCCCGTAAATCACTTGAAACTCTACTTCAGAATCTCCTTCTAGAAAACCTGACCTAAGACAGCATTTTCCACCCAATAAAACAGTATGATTAGAGCCTAATGCAATGACAATAAACTGTGTGTGCATGCAGCAACATGTAAACGTGTGTGAGCACATGACAGGGAGTGGGTCTCTGCACACATGTGCACGAGTGTTCCCTCAATGGCTGTGGTGGCACAGAGTGATGCCAACAAAGTTTTTCCTTCCTTTCCACTGGCCACAGCAGTTTATGAGAACATTTGAAAACAGGGAAGAGATGGGCCATGGTGGACCCGTATCTACACACAATTACTGTATGAGTTGAAAAGGAATAAAATGCATACCCATCTGCTCATTATAATACTCATTCTTCCCCTCACTAATGACCCCTCAAATGTTTCAAAAACATATCTTGATCAGAGGAGAATAGGTTGTTAATAGTGGCCACAAACCATATCTCTCCCCTGTCTTTTCAGTCTCCCATTTACACCCCTGGTAACACAGGTGAGAGCCAGGGCCCCTAAACCCATGTTCTTCAGCCCCACCAGGCCCTGGCCGGATCCTGGCTCTACTGATGTCTGGAGAGGACAAACAAAGCACAGATGTTGTCATTCTTTCTATGGAAACTATGCTTATGTTAAAAGCGAAGAAGTAAATATAGATATACACAATCACCTATGTAAATAAGATACGAATGGACATATACACACAGATGTATAGAAAAAGACCAAAAAGTACATACCAATATGTACATCAAAAAGTTGTAAAAATTTGTGACTTGTTCTTTCTAAGTCTTTAAAGTTTTCTACAATAAGGATGTATTGCATTTTTAACCAGAAAAACAATAAATATATTTTACTGCAGTTTTTTTCTGAGCCATTGAAACAATTGAGGCCATTTCCTCCATATAAAGAACCAAGTCCCTGCTGGGGGTTCTGATGTGAGTATGTGAGTTTGGGTCACGGTGCTGGCTCCTCTGCCTTCTAAAGGGACCAGCTCTATTTCATGGGTGATTAAACTTCCTGATTTGCCCGAGACAGTTGTGTTTTATGACTCTCGTCCTGGGAAAATTACTAGTATCCTCTTTCATTCTCAAAAGTGCTCCACTTTGGATAGTATGAGACAATCAATTTATGTTTTTCTCTGCATTTTTTTACATGTGAAATTTAGACTCCCCACCCCACACCTAGTGGTTTTCATAACAACTTACCTGCATTCTAATAGGCTCCCCCAGCACATTCTATAATAATATGTTTAGAAATCTAGAAGTGTAAAACCTACCGGCCCTTCAAAAATTTCCTTTTCATTAAATACGTAGTTGACTTTGGCATTGCCAGACAGCTTCTCAGCCTGCATCCAAAACCGGACCTGACCTTTCTCCAAAATTTCAACTGCCAAATCTGATTTAACTGCGACAGCTATGACAAATAGAAATAATAATTATATTGGTAACCAATTTTATTGACAGATTCTTCCAACAAGTGAAAACACACTCAATGGAAATGGCAATGGAGCACCTTGCTTCTTGAAAAGCCTGGAGGCAGTGAGAGTGTTGGAGGGAAAGCATAGCATGGAAGGATGGAAGACCTGGGTTCTAATCTGACTGTCACTCTGGGCAAGTCATTTGCCTTCTCTGAGGCGTAGATGTCTCCACTGTAAAAATGCAGAGGATGAACTTGCACCCTGAGGTCCTTCAGTTAACCTTTGTGACTCTCTACTGTGGCTTTGGTTATGTATACCTGGTATGTAGGGATGAAAACAAAGTGCGATGAAAAGAGTCTTGGGCTGGCCCCAGGAGAGCTGGAGCCTAGTCCAAGGTCAGCTACTAACAAGCTGTGATATGAAGCAGGCCATTTTGTATATCTGGGCCTCATTCAATTCATTTATAAATGAATGAAATTGAACTGAAAGTCCTAATTAATCAAGATATTCTCCTGTTTCACCATTCTGTGATCTTAGAGTTACTTCAAAATATTTGGAAAGGAGTTCAATTTTATTTTTTCAACAATTTATCTCCCTCTGGAGGTTATTTAAAATGTTTTTAAAAATAAATTTTAAAAAGAATTAATTTTAATTATATATATAAGATGAACCTAGCTTGTCATTTAAACCCTACCTAACCCCCATGGTATACCAGTTCAAGTTCTCAGACCAAGCAAAAAATTTCAGAGGCAAATAGTGAGTCACTATTGAGAAGCTACATTAAAATACCACATGGATTACCTCACAAAGAAAGTGAAAGAACCATGTATCTCTGATTTACACTTGTATCACTTAAGCCATTTGACTCTGAGTGAAATTTTAAAAGTTGGCTGACATCTCTTAAAACTAGTTTCTAAATTTCCTGTAATGTGAAAATGTTCTCGACAAAGCCTCCTTCAGTTAATAGTTCTGTACTAGAGGTGGCTCCAGGGCACACTTTGCAGGAAAAGCATGGTTGTTTCTCAAAGTTTAGTAGTCCTTCTACTTCCTTTAGGAGAAATCTTCACCCTTAAACCTATCTCACAATTTTATGTAGCACTACTACATTTTAAATTATAAGCTTCTTAAACTTGTACCAAATGCATATTAATATTTATTTGTATTTATCCTAAAACTACCCTTTTCAAGCTTTAAGGGATGCCTTTTATTCGCGCTTTTATATTCACTGTAAAACTCAGTTGTTCCAATACAAAGCTAAAAAGAGGCTTAGACCAAACCTCTACCTTCCATACAATTTTAAAATATATATAACTGTTAAGACACCACTCATGGTATTATGTTTCCAGTTTTATGGTGACTAAGCATACAAAGAGAAATGGTTTTCCCCTGGAATTCAGAAAGTCTGCGTCCTACATTTACACCTTCCTATGCTGCTTTGCTGAACAAAGTTGGTTTTGAGAACATTACAGCTGAGGCCAATAGTCATCAACCTCATCTATCAAGTACCATGATCAATCATTCCTTAGGAATGGAAAAGATACCAGGAAATTGATTTTAGAGCATCAGTTTTTTAAAAATTGCGGTCTCATTTGAGAATTTCAGGAAAGCCATACACCCTCTCCCTAGAAAAATGCACATATACAAAGTTTTGTCTATAATCTGGGTCACAGTATCGTTTCCTGGTTCTGAAATTCCCTTAGTAGTGAAGGAGTTATAGTTTAGGGATTAATGAGTTTAAAAAAATCGTGATGTAAAAGAGTGAGTATATGAAATACCTTTCTATTTGTTTTCTCAAACTCTAGGGTGTAACTTTCTGGATAAGTCCCTATTTTGGTCAATAGGTACCAATGACAAGAGATCTTATCAGGCCAGTGGAACTTTCCGAGTGTCATTTCAGACTTCTTTCTCTTTTAGGTGTCAAATGTGAAATGTAATCTTTTATGTGGAAAATGTTTTATTGGAAGGTTTGTAGATAGTTCAGAGAAATTCTTTTTCTGACCAAGGCATCTTTGACTTATTTTTCAGGACTTTAAAGTGATCGGCAGGTAATATCTTTATTTAGAGGTATGATTCTTCTATTAAGTGCCAAAATTAAGTTGATTAGGAGATTACTTTGCCTAAAAGACACAGGAATTAATGTGCCCAGAAAAAAATAAATAAATATATGATTCTAAAATGTGTAGGCAAAAAGAGAACTTAATTATGCAGCTGTTATGCCTATGTAATCTGCCACTTCTCTATGAAACAGAGCATGAAATATGGTTCCTATGTTAGTATTCTCTTCAGCTCTTGAGAACAATGACAAAGATAAAAGCAGCACTTCTAGAAAGTGCATCTGTAGCTATCAAGCTATGTTCCATTATTTGTTCTCTAGAGCCTCTTTTCTTAATCCTGTCAGAGCTGTTATCTGCCCTATTCCAGAAGTCACCACCTAGTAGGATTGCTAAACTGGGAAAGTGTTGTGGACACTTACTTGGGAACTTGTGCTCTTGGCTGAGAGCAAGTAAACGTTTCAACTCTGTAGGGAGAAAAAAAGAACAATTAAACCTTGAATTACTAAAACAAACGTCACTTGATGATAGAACATTGAGAACTCAAAGCAGCTTGGACTTGTGAATGAGCTGGCTTTAAACTTACCTTCCTCATCTATCAAGTAGCTTGCTGCTATTCCATCAGTTTCCGTTACATCACAGGAGTAAATGCCCAAGTCTTCCATCCCGAGTTCTTTGAAGGTAATTTTTGTCCTTAAGAACAGAATATTTTTGTAATAAATGACTCCACATGGCATCTGGGGACCTGGGTCCTGCATTGTTTCTAGGCATTTGCACATGCTACCCCCTTCCTTTGGAGTCCTTAGTGACCTAGTCATTCTTGCTGTTTCTCCAAGTCTTTCCTGACATTTTCCTAGGGGTGATGGTGATCGGAGTGGGGAGCTAGTACAAATTTCCCATCCCCAAGCTATGCTCCATACCTATACACATGTCAAATAAAGACAATTTTAGCTGATCAGCCCTTGCTAGGGAGCCTGGTTCCCCCCTCTGGCCTCCCCGCAACAGGGCAGAACCTGCTGTTGGTAATTCTGGTGCCTGAGTTGTCATCCCCTGAACTTCCCTTTTTGAGGCAATCAAACATTCATTGGTAGTGCCTATTTCATTATCTCTATGACTCTACTGTGTGCTTTTAGGAAGGAGATCTATTTTGCTTACTGTTGTATCCTCCAGCATCCAGTGCCTCCTCTGGCACATAATATGTGCTTAATAAGTATCTGTGGAATGAATCGGTCAGTGGTCTAGTCCACTGTGTTTTCTAACTTTGGTGAGTCATATTGCTAGACAGTGACTAAGATGAACCAAGTATTCAAATGTTAGTCAAGCGCACAAAGTGGAAGAAAAACTTACAGTTTGATTATCTTTTCTTGGGCCAATGTATGTTTTACTTCAAGGACTTTACAGCATAGCAACAGTAAAATGTCTTTTAATTATATTCTTGCCATTCTCTAACAAAATTATTATTTTTTAATTTTTGATATATATTGGGGTACTTTATAATAGAAATAATACTTGGGAATATTTTGCAATCCAGTGTGATTGGTATTATAAAGATATACACCTGGATAAGTAAGGCAAAGTAAAAAGAAAACTCAGACTCTTGGGGCTAAAAGGATTAGATCATAAAATCAATCTCCTTCACTCTCACCCATTCTACAGAAAAGTAATTGGAGGTTCGTGGAAATTAAAAACTGCTCCAGGTCACACAGCCAGCTCCTGGCAGAGCTGGAACTAGAACTCATCTATTCTGTGCTTCCCACATAGAGTTCTTTCCAGTGCATTACTGTGTCACTCACAAGTGGTGGTGAAAAAGGCAGAGCAGATTATACCTACCCCGTTTAATTTACCCTAACTTGAATTGGCAACCAGCAAGTTCTTCCTTGCTCCCTCCCCATAAGTATCCTCACCATTACTTTAAGATTTCAAAATCTGTAGAATAATGAGAATCATTTTTAAAGCTTACTTTTATGTCAATTAAAGCTCTTCTAATACCATAAATGAGATAGCACTTTAAATGAAATAATGTGAAAAGTACTTTATAAGGATTTCTTTGTTGTTGTTTTTTGTTAATTCTCACCCATGGATATTTTTTCCTTTGCTGTTTTTAGAAAGAGTGAAAGGGAGGGAGTGACGGGGAGACACACACACACACATCGATGGTTGCCTCCCGCATGCACCCCAACCAGGGCCAGGGATTGAACCTGCAACCCAGGTACATGCTCTTGACCTATTGACTGGGAATTGAACCTGGTATCCTTTGCTGCATGGGCTGACACTCTAACCACTTAGAAAAACCAGCCAGGGCAACGTTTGTTATTTTTTAAGGTTTATACTGATTATTACTTTTTATATTACATACCAGATATAATATTTGTGATTCATCTCTTTATACTATTTGAAATGGAAAGCAAAGAGCTTACTTCACCCTTCGATTATGAAAAGGAAACCCATGATTATAACTGAAACAGTCCGTACTTGTTTCCTTTGCTTTCAACTTCCAAACGTGCGGAGTCCTCAGTGGCTACATAATCTTTGGACCAGGTGAACTCAGAATTTGGAGCCATCTGATCACACTCAAAGTTCAAGGAAATGATTCCATCATCATTCACACTTACAACAAGCTCTTTGGTTCCTAGAAGAAAAAGAAGAAGAAGAAAGAGGCACTGATATTTTCTGGTAAAAATCGACCAAGAATTCCTTTATATCCTTTGCTTTAGCCTTAAAGCAGGGCTTTGAGCTTGTGCAGGGAAAAGCCCCAACTGCTCACTGTGACTGACGTTTTGTTCTACAATTCAACTTTTATACTGTAACAGGGAATTAAATAAAAGTGGCATGTTTGGCCAGGGCTGAATAAAAACTAGGTGATGTGACTGATGGCTCAGTTTTGGGAGTGGGTTGATCATAAATAAGGAGAGAAAGGCAGCATTGGGAAAAAGGAAAGTTGAATGATCCTCATCAGGACTTAATTCATGACTTTGTGTTAGAACACCTATATCCAACTCATCATCAGTAAAGGATAGATAAGAGATAAGAAAACCAAAGAGAAATTGAAGGGGAGAAAGTAGAGGCGCTAAGAATTGTCTATAGTCACATGTTCAAATTTTGTAGATCATTTAAGAATGGAGAAATAGATGAAAACTTGTTCCGCTGATCAGGCAACCATAAATCAATCTGAAGATGCCCCTCTGAATGGGAACAACAGCAACTTAGAAATGACTGTTATGAAACTGTATGGAAATTTAAATGGAAACAAATTTCAAGAGACCCATATGTTTCAAGATTGGCATTTAGAATTTAAAAGAAAACAATTCTGTTCATGTTTTGACTTCTTTTATTTTTGAGAGTTATACTAAATTGCACCTGCATGTAATATAGCAATTCAAAGAGAGTTTGTACAGCATGTAAAATGTTCACATCTACATCTAAATCCAGTTTGAAAGGTAAAATGCTCTTTTTAAATTGACATGCATTCAATTACCAGTCTAAACGTGGTGTGTTTCCATGTATCAGAAAAAATACATATTTGATCTCAAAAGGTGCAACTTTATTTTTTAAAAGCACAAAATCTTTTCCAATAGATACTTCCCAAGGGATCGAAGGTTTTCTCTTTATACGGTATCATAAGATACCCCGCATCCTGGCCTACTGTCAGGGGAAAAAATTGCAAAATGTCATTCAAGGGAAGGCCAAAAGAATATGAGTGCCCAAAGAGTGAGTGGTGGCCTGAGGCTCCTAAGCCTGGCAGTTATCTAATTTGTGTCCTTGCTGATGGCAGTGTGTGCTTCAATTATAAATGTCTAAAAAGTGATTTTTAACACATGGGAAGCTTAGGGAAGACTAGGTTTAGGAGATTTTAAAAATGACTTTTTAAACAACAAACAGGGTTAATTTCATATTTGGCTATATGGTAAAAGGAAATACGATCAATTAAAGAGTTATTTCTTAAGTGAAATGTCTACCATGTATTACTTTTAAGGGGCTGTGTCTACTCCATTGGACAGTGCAGACCATGTGTTACTTCTATTCCCAGTAACACACGACTAATCCTTACAATCCATTGTTGTATAACAAATAGTGAACAAGTACTGTACTTAAAACCTAAGAAAAGACTAACACCTAAATGTGTTGAGGTTTAGGCAGCTATAAGACAGTTAGCATGACTGAGTCACAGTGAGAATGTAAATCGGAAATATTCTATATGTATTGTTATGAAGAGGGAAAGAAAGCAATGGAAGTTATCTAAACCTTTCTTGCTATTTGTATAAAGCCCATTTTGAAGGCACGGCAATTGTTCATATTAATCATTCATTGCTTATCTGTAATCCCTTTTAAAAGGAAGTGAATCACCCATATGATTGCTGTTTATTATATTAGAGGTACGCCTTAGGTTTACAACAGAAAAAATATTGCTTAGGTTAAGAATCTTGTTTTTTACTAAGTCAAACATTTGACTTTTCTGGCAAAGGAGTCACAAAACTTAAAAACTAGAAACAATTTAATTAGCTTAGCCTTTCTCTCAATTCCATAGATAACCTTTTCGCTCTAATACTTCACCCATCTGGAATATTGCCCAAAACCAAGAAGTAAGGAAAACAAGCCTCTAAGAGCTAGTGCTGATGTGACAAAGTCCACACATTAGTAGTATTTCTGGAAACTCACTGGAGAACTCCATAGGTTGTCACTTGGAATCTATACTTAGCTTGAGATGATTCTAACAAGCCTCATTGTTAGAATCTCAGTAGATTAAATTCCCCAAAGAGAGAGAAGTAAGATGCTACTATTAACAGGCACACTGAGAATAAGGAACATGACAGCAGGAGAGGAGACAGAAAACTAAAAAGCAGGCCCAAAGACATTATAGCAAGTTTTAGATTAAAATTTGTAATTTAAAAATAAGTGATTGTCGGGAGAGTCAGAAGATGTAATGTCAACAAGTACATAAGAGTTTTTCTCATCTGTGAAGCTTTTCTTGATCAATCGGGTCAAATCAGCACATTGTAGACAATATAGTGGATCAGAAAGAAAGGCATGAATATTTCTTCAATTTGTGCACAAAATTGTGGCTCTGATGAGTGCTATTGGTTGATTTATTTAAACTATATTTAACACTTCAGTTTTAAAAATCAAATACTTATTAAGATGAGTATTTCATTAGATTTTCACTTTTCAAAAACTTCACTGGTTGATTATTTTATTGAGTATAGGGTTAAATTCTACAAGAGTAGGGATTTTTTCTTCCATATTTTCCATATGTATTTATATGTGCCAGGGATTGGATTGAAAAAAACAGATTTAAAAGAAAAATGTCAGTTTAGAATTGCAACATTTACTTATTGGAACTTGTTTTCAAAACTTGAGTGTAAAAGTAAAATTTTGATAGATAAAATGAAAGTCACAATAAAGAAAACGTTCTAGGCACAGTGGGTTTCCTACTTAATTTTATACTCAGAATGCAAAGTTTGGTTTCCTCTTTGACAAATCAATGTTGTTGTCAACTTGTTACAAGACAGCTCCCTGAGTGTGTGTGGAGGGCTCTCCCCTTCTCTATGGCTCTTGTCACTCTCATGAGAGGAATTCAGGCGAATGACATAAAGCAGCATCGAAGCAAGGCAAGTGAATTTATTAAAGAAGCAAAGCAAGCCAATTTATTAAAAATATACTTGGCATAAAGCACACGTGGGCAACTCAGCTAGGCTGAGTGTGCCCTCCTGTGGAGGTTCAAGGGGTCTTACAACCTTCCCTTCTATAGGTTTCAAAGTCCCCTGCCGGATATCTTGGGTAGCAGACTAGGTTTCGAAGTTCTCGTCTACATTGTTGGGGCTTATCTTGGAATGTTTGTACATACATCTGGTTATCTTGTTCTAAGCCGGCTGAGTTATTTGCTTAGTGGGTGAAATAAAATTCCCACTTCTTTCCCCCTTCCCCACTTTGCTGCCCTAGCAGCTATCTATCCTGCCTAACATTCCTCAAGTGATATTTGCCCTTGGGTTTAGCTGGCACAAATGTCATTAATTGGATCTTTGTTCTCTATTTTCCCAGAACAGGGTGATTTAAGCTATGTATTATCTGGTTAGGGCGGAGAGGTATAAACAATTTGCTCTCAAGTGTCCTTGGTTGGGGAAGATAAGGTCTTTTGATTCACAAGCTGCCTGTAAGCTCTCCAAACTGTTTGGCCTTGTTTAATTTTCTTGTCTCAGTTTTCCCATTCCACTTGCCCAGGAATTTTTCTAGTTTCTTACTATCCTGCCACAAACTGGCCAAAAATAATATAATCAGAATCTCAAAACTTTGAAAAATCAAATTTACTGAAAATAATTGCAATATTAGTTATTTAAGCATATTTCTTGAACTCCAACAATTCTCATTAGAAAGTAATGTTTAGTTAGAATAACTTAATACTGTATTGTAGAGAAAGAATGCAGTTTCAATACTATCTCTGTGCAAACATAAGACAATGTTATTGGGTTATTGTCTTAAAAATGGTCAGTGCAAAATGAATGGTCAATGCTACAAGCTTGTTGCCTATTTGTCACATGAATTACAATGCTGATGCTATCAGACTCTTTAGGCTTTTCAAATTAAAAAAGTTCTGTTATTAAGTTTTAATTAATTTGTTAACATAATTCTTTGAATAAAGGTGCTATTTTTTTATTTTTTTAAAATATATTTTTATTGATTTCAGAGAGGAAGGGAGAGGGAGAGGGAGTGGGAGAGAAACATCAATGATGATGAGAGAGAATTATTGATTGGCTGCCTCCTGCATGCTCCCTATTGTGGATGGAGCCCAAAACCCAGGCACATGCCCTGACCAGGAATCAAGCTGTAACCTCTGGGTTCATAGGTTGACACTCAATCACTAAGCCATGCTGACCAGGCAATAAAGGTGTTTTTAAAGAGTGACTTAGTAGACCAAGTATTTTACAATAATACCTAGAATGAGAAATTGGAGTTGCATTTGGAAAAAAAGGTAGACCCTTCTTGCATTCTGGGTATTTTTGGAAATACTTTAGAACTATTTGAAACAACAAAGAATAAATTAGAAGAGTTCAAAACAAAAGACATTTCTTGGAAAATTTTAAAGTAGACTAAAAATTTAAAAAATGAGCTCAGAGTTTTTTGTATCTGAAAAGGAAAGACATGTTGGATTGTAGATTTCTCTTTGTATAATAAAGACAGTGTATATGTTAATCTGGAAGGACCAATTTTTCCACATATTAAAATCTCAGAGAAGTTAATTAGTAAGATTCTTTAAATAAAGGGGTACTGGATGCAGAGTGGGCAAAAAATTCTATTCCAATTTTACAAAAGATATATAATACACTATTCAAATGAATGGTTCTTTTTATAAACACTTAATGGAAAAAAAAGTGAATTAATGTAATCAGTTACAAGTAATACTGGGCTCCCCTATATTTAAGAGGAGGACCGCTGGCTGACCCACCACTTTGCTTCCATATTGCAGCCCCTATTGATGCTTCTCTCCCAACTTCTCTTCCAGCTTCATGACCAGGGTGTTCATTACAAGGTATCTAGGGTTCAGTATACATGCTGTGGCTTCAAACCAGAGTCACATTCACTGACCTAAACATGGTAGTCATTCATTAGTTTTTCATTTAATAAGTGACTACTATACACCAGGTACGAGGCTCTCGGCTTATAGAAAGTAAAGACAGTTTCTATTTTGAAGGAGGCCATAGTTTACAAGCCAGTTTCATGCTATAATGTTTACCCAAGGAGTTAAACAAACAAGCAAACAAACAAACAAAAATGAAACTGTGCCCAGGCTCAGTACTGGAGATTCTGATATAATGGCCTGGAATGGAGTCTGGAATGCAGGCAGTATTTTCAGAAAGTATTTGCATGAAGGTTGGGAAGTACTGTTTTAATGGATGAAAGAGACCAGTGATTAAGCAAATACAAGTGCAGTTTTCTAAATCAGTTGACCTAATCTTTAATAGTAAGCCTGGCTTCCTCCTTCAGAATCCTTCAAGACCACCATTAGGCCACTGAGCACATATTTACATTCTCAGCCCTACCATGTTCTATGACTAACCAGTTTTTAGAAACTGGGATTGGTTAGTGGGATGTCAGCCCAATCCCAGATCATTATTTCATCTGGTGCTGTGTTCTTCTAACCTGCCTTGCTCTAGGTGACCACGTCCTAATTTCCAGTAATCCAGTTTCTGCTTGGGACTCTGCCTTGTGTCTGGGTTCTTTTGCCCATCACCTGAAGCCTCCTGCCCAGTGCTGTTTCTCTGCTAAGAATAGCTGTAGCCTGTACTGCCAGTTATTTGTTGCCCTCCAGATCACCTGCCACACCTTGGCAGGTCTCTTTCTTGTCTCCCGTCTGATCTGGCTCACCTTGCTTCCATCTCCATCTCACCCCAGGCCTGATGTAATCAACCCAGATACTGTTCGATAAATATCAAATATCAAGAATAGAAGTGCCTGTCATGTACCAACAAATATACACTAAATAATTTTCAGCTTATTTTTCTTGTAAGTATTTTTTAGCTAATAGATTTCTTGGTAGAACATGGCACAATCCATTTTCTAGATCCTCATTACTATTAGATTTTGTGGCAGTGGCTGAGCTATTTCTACTGGCATCTTAGTTGACATCAAAGGGATACCCGTGACCCTACAAACCCAGTGGATTAGGTTAACTTTTAAGTGGAATTCAAATTACACTTGAGGTGTCCTATTAGATGTATTCAAGGTTTGCTGTTTCATGATAAGCTTGATTTTCTATCAGAAATTTTAATAATGCATTCCAAAAGAAGTCGTTGTTCTGAAATAACAATGTGGGTTTTATATCCCAAATCTTGAAATTGATAACATGCTCCCCACCTCTTCCCATCCATTCTAACATAAAATAAAAATCTGGTTAAAAGTAATATATTAGCATTTAACAAAATTAACAAATACAGACAACCTTATGCTACATATAAATTTTTACAAGGAGTTATAAAACTTTAATACCTAGCTCATGGCCTTTTCAGCTATAGGAAATATTTTATGAACATCTATCTAGCTCTCACATGTTGTAAACTCTGGCTTTTCCACCAGATCATAAGCCTAGTATACATGACAAATGCTACATTACTCTACTTCTGGTGTCCACACCACATCTCAGAAAACACATGTTGCAAGAATGAATGTGCCTGCTACATACGGAACAAGTCCAAGTGTCTCCTGGGTCTTGGTGCTTCTTCATGGCAAAACATTTTGACTTTGTGCACCCCAGGATTCTTTTCTAGGCTGGGATCCAGTGGTTCCCAAGTGGGGTTAATCTGGTGCTATTTTGTGATAATGTCTGTAGCTGTTGTTTGAAGTTACATTCTGGGGATGGAATGGCCATACCAAAATGACTTTTGGTGCCTATTCCAAATCAATGAGACAAAACTCTACCCAGGAGCCCACCAGCAGATCCTTTTTTGGTGGTAAATTTTTCATAGTGAAGGCTTCATTACGGCATGCATGGTCACCTACCACTCTGAAGCTATTGATGAGAAAATAATAAATCAATTTAAGCTTTCTTCAGCCAATCGGATTTGGACTCTGGTGCTTAAAGTGACTAGATTAAGAGTTTAATTTACCCATGACTAGATTAAGAGTTTACTTTTATAGTAGTTTCAATGTTCTGCTTACAGGGATAGACTCTGTAGTTGAGTCCTTTTACGTGTCCATTTGCCACCTTATATTTCCTCCTAGTTGGCACATGAAGGATCTGATTTCTATAGGAATATGTGTGCTGGTGTCTTTGTGTATTCCCTTTTACTTGGCATATATGTTCCTAGCATTTTTTCTGTTTTCTTGTGAAATTTTGCAAAGGGGACTTATAGAGGTATGGCACTCTCACCAGCACACTTACCACACTTTGTTATAAGAAGGTCACTTCTGTACCACCTAGCTCTAGAGAGAAGTAATAAGAATAGTTGAAAGCAGGTTATGAATAATAGGATGAAAGGGACAAATACTTCCTTCAAAGGGTACATTTGAGGTACTCTCCATATAACAAAGTGAGAGCAGAGTTTTCTGTGTTTACATTGCTTTCTCATCATAAAAATAAATACTACATTATTTATCTGCTCTTTATTTCCATCTGAAAATAAGGATAAATTAAAGTGTAACTGCTTGGATTAGAATGAATATAAACTTAACATAACTGGTTAATATTTTTTATCCTCTCTCATTTCTAGTGCTTTCTCTTATGCAACTTTAATGAACTGAAATATATAACACTGAAAAGTGACAGAGGTTAAATGACAAAGCAAACAATTATCATATATTGATTTGAAACTATTTGCACAGTGAACACTATAGACTTTGTTCCCATAACAAAGGGAAAGACTGTCTTGTCTAGTCCAATCATAACAGCTCTTAAAACTGTGAAGTGAGGGCTTCCTCAACTCTATAGATCATTCAGTCAGACCTGCTGTTAGTTTAACCCAGGGGTTAGCAAACTATGGCCTGTGGGCTAAATATGGCCCATTGCCTCTTTTTTTATGGCCTGCAAGCTAAACATGATTTTCACATTTTTAAACAGTTTAAAAAAATCAAAAGAAGATTAATATTCCAGGACATGTGAAATTATTGAAAATTCGAATTTCACAATGTATATAATACATTGTATTATATAATGCATATAATGCGCACAAGAAAGTTTTCTTGGAACATAGCCATGCTTACTAATTTATGCATTGTCTATGGCTGCTTTTGAATATTGCAACAGGAACCAGGTGGCCATAGAGTAAAAAATATTTACTATCTTGTCCTTCACAGGAAAAGTTTGCTGACCCCTGGTTTAAACTAATTTAAAAATCTTGCTATTGTTTAAGAATTGTGATTGCTAACTGCTGTTCTAGCTTTCCCTATGACTGGAAAAACATTCTTGTGGATTTTATGACCATGGTATAATAGGAATAATGTCCCAGGAATGTAGGCTTCAAACAAATGAGTCCAGGACTCATAATTTGATCAAGAACATCCCTGTTTTTAGGTATGAACCAGAATAGCCCTGGACCATCTCAAACCTGGCTCAGCCCTGTACTGAGGCTCCTATGATGTGGTAAATGACTATCATGCCTAAGGTAATACTTATCAACTATTCAGATACATATATATTGATGATTTTGAAAACTAGGGAAAGCGCAGAAAGTTAGGTTGAATGTTACTTTGGTATCTTACACATGAAAGAGCAAAAGCCCACCTGGTCGAGTTTCTGCCACAACAGGCCCAGCAAGGTCGGACGGCTTGCCAACTCCAGCCTGGTTTATGGCTCGGACGCGGAACACATAGCTGACACCCTCCTGGAGGCCTTGCACCTGGAAGAAACAGGTATAAATACAATGGGCATTTTGTGTCACTTACACATAAGTGCTCTTCCTCTGTAATAACAATTTATAGTTGACCCTTGAACAACATAGATTTGAACTGCATGGATCAATTATGCGGAAAGTTTTTCTTTCTTTTGAAAAAAACTATATTGAATTTATGATTGGTTAATAAATTATATAGGTTTTAAGTATACAATTCTACAATACATCATCTATATATTGTATTGTGTGTTCTCCATCCAAAGTTAAGTCTCTTTCCATCACCATTTATCCCCTCTTTGCCTTCTTCTATCTCCCCCCATACCCCTTTCCCTATGGTAGTCACCATATTGTTGTCTATGTTTATGAGTGTTTGGGGTTTGTTTTGGGTTTTTTTTTGCTTAATTCCTTCACCTTTTTCACCCAGCTCCCCAACCCTTCTACCCTCTGATGGCTGTTTCTATTTTTTGTTTGCTTATTTTGTTCATTAGATTACACATATAAGTGAAATCATATGGTATTTGTCTTTCTCTAACTGGCGTATTTCACTTAGCATAATACTCTCCAGGTCAATCCATGCTGTTGCAAAAGATAAGATTTCTTTCTTTTTTTACAGTAGTATTCCATTGTCTAAATGCACCGCTGCTTTTTTATCCACTTATCTACTGATGGGCACTTGGGCTTCTTCCAATACATAGCTATTGTAAATCACACTGCAATGAACATAGGGGTGCATATATTCTTTTGAGTTAGTGTTTTGAATTTCTTCAGATACATTCCTAGAAGTGGAATTGCTGGGTCATAAGGCAGTTCCATTTTTAATTTTTTGAGGAACCTCCATACTGTTTTCCACAGTGGCTACACCAATCTGCATTCCAACAGTGTACAAGGGTTTCCTTTTATCCACATCCCGGCCAACACTTGTTTGTTGATTTATTGATGACAGCCATTCTGACTGGTGTGAGGTAATATCTCCTTGTGGTTTTAATTTGCATTTCTCTGATGATTAGTGACATTGAGCATCTTTTCATGTGTCTATTGGCCATCTGTATGTCCTCTTTGGAGATCCTTTGCCCATTTTTTTAATTGGATTGTTTGTTTTCTTGGTGTTGAGTTGTATAAGTTCTTTGTAAATTTTGGATATTAATCCTTTATCAGATGTATCACTGATGAATGTGTTCTCTCATTCAGTGGGTTGTCTTTTCATTTTGTTGTTGGTTTCCTTTTCTGTGCAAAAGTTTTTAATTTGATGTAGTCCCATTTATTTATTTATTTTCTTTGTTTCCCTTGCCCAAGGAAATATATCAGGAAAAGTATAAATGTCTGAGATTTTCCTGTCTATGTTTTCTTCTAAGATTTTTATGGTTCCAAGTCTTACATTTAAGTCTTTAGTCCATTTTGAATTTTTTTCTTGTATGGTGTAAGAAGATTCTGTAGTTTCTTTCCTTTTTTTTCCTTTTATTTCCTTTCCTTTCTTTCCTTTCCTTCCCTTCCCTTCCCTTCCCTTCCCTTCCCTTTCCTTTCCTTTTCTTCCCTTTCCTTTTCTTTTCTTTCCTTTTCTTTTTTGCATGTACCTGTCCAATTTCCCCAGCACCATTTATTGACTGTCTTTACCCCATTGTGTGTTCTTGCCCCCTTTGTCAAATATTAATTGACCATAGATGTATGGATTTATTTCTGGACTCTCTATTCTGTTCCATTGATCTGTGTGCCTCTTTTTGTGCCAATCATAGGCTGTTTTGATTACTATGGCCTTATAATATAGTTTGATATCAGGTAATGTGATACCTCCAACTTTGTTTTTCTTTCTCCAGATTGCTGAGGCTATTTGGGGTGTTTTGTGGTTCCATACACATTTTGGGAATATTTGCTCTACTTTTGTGAAATATGTCATTGGTATCTTGATAGGGGAATTGCATTGAATCTATAGATTGCTTTCTTTGGGTAGTATGGACATTTAAATAATCTCAATTATTCTTATTCATGAACAGAGTATTTGACTTCACTTGTTTATATCTTCTTCAATTTCTTTCTTCAGTATCTCATAATTTTCCAAGTATAGGTCTTATACATCCTTGGTTATATTTATTCCTGGGTATATTTTTGATGAAATTATATATGGGATTGTTTTCTTAGTTTCTTTTTCTTTTTAAAATTATACATGGGATTGTTTTCTTAGTTTCTTAATAATAGTTCATTATTGGTGTATAAATATGCCACTTATTTCTGGATATTAATTTTGTATCCTGCTACTTTACTGAATTCATTTATCAATTCCAGTTGTCTTTTGGTGGAGCCTTTAGAGTTTTCTATATACAGTTTCATATCACCTGCAAATAATGACAGTTTTACTTCTTCCTTTTCAATTCGGATGCCTCTTATTTCTTCTTCTTGTCTGATTGCTATGGCTAATATTTCCAGTACAATGTTGAATAAAAGTGGTAAAATCAGACATCCCTGTCTTGTTCTTAATCTTAAAGGAAACCCTTTTAATTTTTGCCCATTGAACATAATATTGAATGTGGGTCTGTCATATATGGCCTTTATTATGCTGAGATATGTTTCCTCTACTTTCACTCCGGTTTCAAATTTTAAACCCCCAGATTTTCGTTGTCTACGAAGATGTTTGCTAAAAAGTTATTACATGTGTGTACTGACCTAGAGTTATAAGAGTATAAGGGTTATAAAAAAATTTAAATATGTTTTTATATGACAGTTCCACTTTATAACTTTTTGTGACTTTCTTTGGGTTCAGCACAATCTTATTACTATTATAAAAAGTGTTACTATTTCACCAAATATTATCTTTTTATTTTTAAAATATGTGATGTTTAAAAGCTATATTTCATTTGAAAGATAAATTTATTACACACAGAGGGTGCAATTTTTCCCCATAATGTTGGGATAGAGATCATTATCCAAAATGTGATTTAAATCAAACAAAACTAGAATATATTTATTCAACTAAGCAAAGTGTTTGTGACTATTCATTTAAATGAGCTATGTGTTAAGTCATTAGGATTTTAATCTAATAATTTAATTGTATTGTGTTTATGATGATGGAATGTCACGATGTAGTGATAGCTTTCACTGTAGCTAATAGAGTTTTGAAGTGAATTTTCATCTGTAAATGAACTTAATTTAGGTACAGGCTAAATTTACAGAGTTTGATGTATTTAAATTCTATGTTTAGAAATAATGCCAGGTAAGTGTGGATTTACAGAAAGGAACAGAAACATTTCCTTGTTGTGATAAAAATAGAACAGTTGCCAGGTGTGTGCCACATCTGCACCTGCCACTAAGGTAGCATGTGGCTGTGAGTCAGATTTTTGCATCATGACACAGGAGGTGAATCCACATCCTAGTGTCTAGTCACTGGAGTGACAGTAACACCCTTCCACTCTTAAAGGAATAATGACCTCTGGCCTTACTTCACCCCAGTCAGGTCCAACTTCAGGCTCTTGCTAGACTGATTTAGAAGTCATCCTGGCCCTAAACACTTACCACCATTATCCAGGATGCGCCTGGCCTTTATTTTACTTTGGCCTCTGGGGGTTTCTTTGCATCTAGAGGCCTCCTGACTCATCTGGACAATTAAACAGCATCCTTGGCTACAGACCGTCCTTGACCTTTTGCTAAATTGGTATATGCTAAGTTGAGTCAATGGCATATTGGGTGTAATGGCTTAAGGGTCATTTCTCCTGGAGCACATATATACATTTTTTATGGGGGCTATAAATGCCTTCACTCCAGAGATTAGCTGACAGATGGTATGAACTTAGGTCCATAGTGGCAGGTCTACAGGAGTGATCTTTTAGACCAGGTATACTTTGAATATCTTTTAAGGCCCACCCTCTAGACAGTGCCTATTTTGTCAACAGACGGGGTGGCACACTAAATGCAGTGTTCAGCTTTCTGTATGACTGCGGTGAAGCCACACTTCATTCTAAGTAACAAGAACTAGAATCAGACAGCCCCTAGTTTCTGAGGCCCTACAGTGGAGTCAGGGTCTCTGGATACTGCTGACAATAAGGGAAAACATTCTTTTGAGATTTCCATTTGGGACAGGTGAGAGATTCAGTGGTTTTAGCAGAACAGTCTTTGGTAGACAGAATTGGAAACTGGTTCAGTTAGAACACTCTAGAGGAATCCGGAAGGCAATGACATAGATAAGGGTGAGGATAAGGTCAAGAGTTGAGTGAACCCATTCTATTCGCCTCTGAGAGCTCACATGAGCACAGATGTGAGGGAGCAGGTTAAGTGAGACTGGGCAAGCCTCAAAGGAATCAGCAGTTACAGGCTTACTGGCATGAGACCTATAAAAATAGACCCTCAAATCAAAAAACACCTTCAAAAGAATTATACGAAGGAATAAGAAAGTCAGCTTTGAGGAATGGTAAGTAAAAATGTCTTAAGACTGTGAGTAACAAAATGTGAGGTGGGTAAGTGGAGGCAAGAAGGGGAAGACTAGAGAGAAGAGGACTTGTGGATGTTTTCCAACGCTAGGCTAAGGAATTCAGGTAAAATCTAACCAAATTGTTTTAAGCATCAGAAACCTTGCCAATCCTTAACCACTGCCAAATGAAAACTTACCAGGAGCCCAATGTCTGACACAGACCAAAGCAGAAATATTGTCTTACCTTGCTAACTTTTAAGTTAATATCATTAGAAGAGCCTTTTATCTTTTTAAACAGGTTTCTCAAATTATGAGCATCCTCCTACCTTCAGGTATTTGTTTGTAAGAGCTGCCTCATTGAGTCCTCGCCATTGGTCATCTTTGGCATTGGCCTCCTTCACGTCCACAAAGTAGCCAGTGACTGGAGTCCGTCCAGAGTGGATTGGAGGCTTCCACTGCAAAACCAGGGAGGTTTTCCTGACTTCACTATACTTGAGATTATGTGGTGGTCCTGAGAAAGAGAGAGAAAGTGCATCAAAGTCATAATGGAGATAAGAAAACTCAAATACGTATAAATCTAGAACCACATTTAAGGTCTTACAGCTGAATCTGAGGCTGTTTTTCGTTTTGTTTTGTTTTGTTTTCAAATCTACCATTTCCATAGAAATAGGTATTTTGTGGTCATTACATATCAAGTTTCCTCATTGCTCTACATCAGTGATGGCGAACCTTTTGAGCTCGGCATGTCAGCATTTTGAAAAACTCTAAGTTAACTCTGGTGCCGTATCACATATAGAAATTTTTTGATATTTGCAACCATAGTAAAACAAAGACTTATATGTATTTTTTAAAATATATTTTATTGATTTTTTTACAGAGAGGAAGGGAGAGGGATAGAGAGCTAGAAACATCGATGAGAGACCAGCTGCCTCATGCATACTCCCTACTGGGGATGTGCCCACAACCAAGGTACATGCCCTTGACCGGAATTGAACCTGGGACCCTTGAGTCCGCAGGCCAACGCTCTATCCACTGAGCCAAACCGGTCAGGGCAAGACTTATATTTTTGATATTTATTTTATATATTTAAATGCCATTTAACAAAGAAAAATCAACCAAAAAAATGAGTTCGCATGTCACCTCTGACACGTGTGTCATAGGTTCGCCATCACTGCTCTATATCATCCTGTTAAGACCCTGTATGGGCAGCAGGTAGTTAAGGTCAGTTCAAGATGCTCCTCAGAGGCTGGAAGGAAGGCCCCGATCGCGGCCCTGATTGCTGGCCAGGCCTAGGGACCCCACCCGTGCATGAATTTCTTGTACCGGGCCTCTAGTTATTCAATAGCATTGTAAAAATATTTTATGTAAACATGAGGAACCAAGAGAATTCATTTCCCGTAGAACTTGTCTATACAGCACTTAAATTTAGCTCCAAGTGGTAGGGTCTATTGGAATAAAGTCTGAGTTTTCAGGATTTACCTGGAACAGCAATGGTCCACTCTTCACATTTGAAGCATTCGCTTACTGCCGAGGGCACTCCCAACCCAGCGATGTTCATAGCTGCCACTTGGAACTGATACACCGTGTTTTCCTTCAAGTTGCTGATCTGCAACATAGATATTATCACAGAGAGTGAATGTTTCAGGTTTGTTTTCTGTAATTGTTCAACATTTTATTTATTTACCTCCTGTGTTGAACACACTCTAGAATGACTCTCAGTGAATCATACCTTTTTGTAAACTCTCCTTGAGTGTGGGCGAAACAAGTGACCTGCTTCTAGCCAACAGAATATGGTAAGGGTATTGGAATATCAGTTCTGAAGTTATGTTACATTATAAGGCAAAGGAGAAAGGATATTTCATATGTAATTAAGGTTCTGAATCAGTTAATTTTGAGTTAATAAAAAGAGAGCCAGATTATCCTTGGTAGGCCTGCCTGACTTTGATATTGTAATTTATAAGAAGAAATATATATTTGGGTCCTAACCGGTTTGGCTCAGTGGATAGAGCGTCAGGCTGCGGACTGAAAGGTCCCAGGTTCGATTCTAGTCAAGGACATGTACCTTGGTTGTGGGCACATCCCCAGTGGGAGGTGTGTAGGAGGCAGCTGATTGATGTTTCTCTCTCATCGATGCTTCTAACTCTCTATCCCTCTCCCTTCCTGTCTGTAAAAAATCAATAAAATATATATTTTTTTTAAAAAAATAAATATATATTTGGTCTTTGCCAACATTCCAGGCACAGGGCTCCTAAAACCCTTGAAGTTTTACAAAGTGATGCAAACTTTAAATGTTCTTTTGTTAATGTTAATGAAATGGGGAAGCCCTTAGGTAGTCTAGGTATTGGGCTGGTTGCTAGGGAAACCAATCATATGATTAGAATGTTGGAATTTTCAGCCTCACCACTGGAATCTCTGGGGAGGGAAGAGAGGCTAGAGGTTGAGTTGGCTAATGATTTATTCCATGCCTATATAATGAAGTCTTCATAAAACTCCCAAAAGAACAGGGTTCAGAGAGCATCCAGGTTGGTGCTGGGTGGGTGGCACTCTGGAGAGGTCATGAAAGCTCATACCTTGCCCTGTGCATCTCTTCCATCTAGCTGTTCCTGAGTTATATATCCCTTTATAATAAACTGATGATCTAATAAATAAAATGTTTCTCTGAATTCTGGGAGTCACTCTAACAGATTAATGGAACCTGAGGAGGAGGCTGTAGGAACCTCTGATATATAGCCAATCAGTCAGGTCAGAAGCTCAGTGACAACCTAGACTTAGCACTAGAATTTGAAGGGGTGGGGGCAGATTTGTGGGATCAAACCCTTTACCTGTGGGGTCTGATTCTACTTCCGGGTAGTGTCAGAATTGAGTTAAATTGTAGGACACCCAGCTGTTGTCAGGGAAATGTTGGGTGTGATGACAGTGTAAGAATAAAGGAGAGCCCAGCCAACATGGCTCAGTGGTGGGGTGTCCACTTATGAACCAGGAGATCATGGTTGGATTCCTGGTCGGGGCGCATGCTGGTTGCAGGCTCGATCCTTGGTGTGGGGTGTGCAGGAGGCAGTCGATCAATGATTCTCTCTCATCATTGATCTACCTATCTTTCTTTCTTTCTTTCTTTCTTTCTTTCTTTCTTTCTTTCTTTCTTTCTTTCTTTCTTTCTCTCTGTCTCTCTCTCTCTCTCTCTCTCTCTCTCTCTCTTCCTCTCTCTCTCTCCTTTTCTCTCTAAAATCAATAAAAATATATTAAAAAACAAAGAATAAAGGAGAAACACACAGGAGAAAGAGTGGAGGTTTTTTTTTGAAGGACTGACTTTAATCAGATAGGGATTCATAAAATGGGGTTTGGAAACTTCCTGAATAGAAACACTGTCTCAATGTCATCAAAAAGCAAATGCCATTTTGAGACCCGCCTAGCCCCTGGCATTTGGAGAAGGGCAGCCTCAGACCTACAGCTGCCGGGAACTCAATTCTACCAACAACCTCAAGCTCCAGAGGAGAATGCAGCCCAGCTCACTCCTAGATTGCTGCCTTGTGAGAACCTGAGTAGAGGACCTAGCTAAGCTGAGCCTAAACTTCTAACTTGTGGAAATGGTGCTATAACAAACATGGATTATTTTAAGCCACAAGGTGTATGGTAACTTGTTATACAGTAATAGAAAACTAATGCATGTACAGATGAAAATTAAATGAATTCTAGACTAGGAATAAAAAAATTCAAATTCTTGTAATGTTTCTGCTCTTTACTGAGTGACCTAATATTTTCTATATCCCTCAGTAGGAATTAGGTCATTGTGAGGGCAAATATATGTAATAAGATAAGGAATATGAACACATTCGCAAAATAGAAATGATGAAATATATTAGTGTAAAAAAAATCCATGGACTATACAATCCTTTAAACATTAAAAAGGCTTAATAAGTGGAAGTATTGCTGGAAATAGCTGCATTAACAAAGCTTACCTATTGTATGACTTAAGCCAAAACAAATATAAATCCATGATCCAGTCTACATCTGATTTGATCAGAAAGTCATAAGTTCATCCAAAAGTGGGCTTTTCTTATCAGTTATTTAGGATCTAAGTAGAATATAGTGGCTATCTATTATAGTAGCAGATTAATATAAACACCCTTTTTGATTAAACACATACACTCCCTTTAAGAAGAAAACATCTTTTTAATTATGGTGAAACCATGAGGTAGAAAACTTGGATCTCAAAGTCCTTTATTTAGGTACCAGGGTTGCTTTGGGGCTCTATTACTGTGACCAACCATTACAGTTTTCCTGGGGGTACAGGGTTCCCAAGGATGTAGGACATATGTATGTGTGTTAAAATTAGGAGAATCCCAGCCATGACCTGTGTGGTTCAGTTGGTTGGAGCATTGTCTTGTATGTCAAAGGGTGGCAGGTTCAATTCCCAGGGCACATTACCAGGTTGTGGGTTTGATCTCCCATCAGGGCATGTATGTGAGGCAGCCAACCAATGTTTCTCTGTTGCATCAATGTTTTTCTCTCTCTCTTCCTCTCTCAATTAAAAAAAAAATCCAGATTCATTTGGATTCTGGGATTCTTGAAGCTAGTGGCATATTTGTTACAGATATTTTGTAAGTTAATTTTTGTAAGAAACATAAGTTTTCACCATAAGTATACATTTCATAATAAACATTCTAAGAAATTATGCTTATGTGTATGAATAAACATATAAACATACATCCTATTTATCTTCATATACATTTTACAAAACTCATGTCATTGCAGGCAATGAACACTGGAAAAATGACATGAATCTTTTACAAGGTGCTGGGCATGTGCATGCATGTGCAAATGTGTGCGTGTTGAGTATGTCATACATGTGACACTCCACACTACAGAAGGTCACATTCTTACCTTATATGCTTCCTCACTGACAGCTTTGATGTTGGCTTCTCTCCATTTTCCTGGTACCCCATCAATTACCTCACGATAGTTCACATAATAGCCAGTAATTTCAGCCCCTCCACTCTTATCTGGCTGCTTCCATCCAAGAACCATTGAGTCACGAAAACTTTCAAGACAAGTGATATCATAGGGTGGAGATGGTGCCGCTGTTGCAATATGAATACTTGTGAGTAGACAGAAATGCATCTATGATTCTATGTACATTAAACTTGTTTCACTGGTTCCACAGTGAAGGCACTAGGTCTTGTGGTATAAAACTAAAACGTGGCACTGATCAGTAACTTGGCATCTGATTTGGTGTATGAGAAACAAATTCACGCAGGGCCAAAAAGGCACTGCAATTATTATTCTAAAGATTTAAAAAAAAACACCTACCTCCCAGCCCCCAAGAGGGATAAGTGAAACATTAAAAGCAAAATGGTGCAATATCCAGCAAAATGATTCCGTTCCCCTGAAAAAGGAATATTTTCCTCAAGATATACATTTTTGTTTCATTATGTCATTTTGTTTTTATTTGATCCTTGAGGAAAATGGAATATGTAAATCAATTTCTGCTTCAATTCATTTATTGAGAATTTCCATGTATTTCCAGAGTTATTAGCATTTAACCATTCAGGCACAGGTACCCTGGTGAGACATTATAACTATATAGGTTCTATCTACAAACAGGAAAAATCTGCTGAGGTTAAATGTCACCTTTAAAATTTTTTTATAAACAGGCACAATCTTCCATGTGATTTTTTTTAGTACATAATACTTTCTGTCTCATTATTTTTAACCTGATGTTGGAATATTATTCATATAGTAAAAAATATTATATAGCTATTTCTGTGTTTATTGATGTCTAGCCATAAAAATATTTGGAGGATGTTTTAAAAATCTTTCTTCATTTATGTGGCTTTGCTGATCAACTACTGAAATTATAGTTTTTAATAAAGATAGAGAGGATGTGGTGGTAGAAAGAAATCTATCTAGATATGCAATGACTAAAAAGAACTTTCTAAATATTTATTTGGCTTATCAAATATAAAGAGACTATCTCATTACCATTCAAAAAGAATCTCAGAACAGTAAATATTTTAAAAATAAAATACATTTGTTTCTCTTTCCCCAACCCCAACCTCCTTCATTCTCTACATTTTACAAAAGAGCACTCTTTCTCTCTTTCTCCCTATTTCAGAGCAATGTTAAACAAGAATATCCCATCTTACACTGAGTTGAAGGGACAGATAAAAGTGTCAAAAAAAAATAGAAGCTGTGACAGAAGTTGAAGGTGGGGTAGAAATAGGGGATAGATGAGAGGCATGTTTTAATGTATCATTACATGCTTATTATTTCATTTTTATTTTATTTAAAAAAAAACATTGTCTCCTAGAATATATTTCACAAGTACCAATTATCTTAATCATAAAATCCTTAACTTACTGATAGTCTTAAATAAATCAGTACTGGACATGTGGGACATATATCATAGAACATAGCTATATGTGATTATAATACCCTGTTAAACTGTTCCTGGCAATTCAAAGAGTAATGTTACTTTTACTTATTTTAATTAAATGTGAAGGGTAATTTGAAAACCTGAGGGTGAACAACAGAAGTTGATAACTCTAATCCTGGTAAAATCTCCCTTCTTTGTGAAATCCTTTTCCTATGCGTGTACTAAGACTGTTGCAAAGAACCTCACAAAGCTATGATGATCAAACCTTTCCTGCTCTCATCTCTAACTCCCTTAGGAAAATTAGGCCAGGGGTGTATCTGTCTCAGAAACCTAAAAGGACTGTATAACCAAATTACTTTAAATATGCTATTATCATTAAGCACAATGAGTTATGTATAAAAGCCAACCCATAAAAGATTACAAAAGTATTGCAATAAATAGCTGAAAACATAAACTTAAGAATAAACATGAAAGTGAACACAGATGGAAGAAAGTGATCTAGACAATGAGAGGTGAGGATGCTGATGGAGACAGATGGAACATTTTTACTCTTTGAACTCTCACCTAGATTCTTCTTCTTTTTTGGATCATCAGACTTACTTTCCCCCTTAAGAGCTGCTTTCTGTGGTGGTGGGGTAAGCTCCTCCTGAACTGTTTCACTTACTTTACTCACTTCTTTTTGGCCCAGGTCGTGAGAGCTACTGGGTAGTGAAGGTTTGCTAAGTTTGCTATCAAGTAAAGCATCTTTCTTAAAGGCTGGCTGGGAGGTTTCATGCATGCCTCCCCTGGAATCTGTTAGTCCACCAGGTGCATCATTCAGATCAGGCCACACATCTGGAGACACTCCTCCCCCTACAATCGCCAGATAACAACAGAAACACTTTAAGCCCAGGCACAGTGTAAACTGCTCTTACTTAATAGAACAACGAGAAAAACATTAGCACCACAGACAGAACAAAAACAATCTCGGTTTAATGGAAATCACTTGGATTTGTCAGAAATATGGAGAGCATAGATTTCACATAATGTACACCAAGGAAATATTTCAATTCTCCATATTCTGGAAAAAGGAGAAATGAGAACAAAAAAAACTACAGACAGAACAGGAACAATTTTGGATTTGCAGAACCCAAGTGTACACAAGAGAAAGCAAATCTCAGATATTTCTTGGAAGATATAAGTTGTATTATTCAACAGAATGGGGGGGAAAGAACCGTAAATTACACAAAAGACGTAACATTAACGATCCTGATTTTATAACAGAATGATGCACATTAGTGAAATATTAATGGTCTGTACCTCTCAACCTCAAAGCAACATGTTCACTATTGTCCATATTATAAGAAATATTAAAAAGTAATATGGAACACTAACTGAAGACAATTGATATTTAATGACCTTTCTCTTTAAATGTGTTACTATATGACAAATTTCATTTTGATTGCTCTGAAATTTCAGGGGCCATTCCCCATGTCATCTAAGATTGCGAGGTACATCACGTACATACATAGAATTACTTTGTTACTGGTTTTATTCTGTTGGTTACTTTGCAAGCAGAGATGAAACATGATTAAGCCACCACATGTGTCTTTGCAGGAATTGTAGAGGAGTTTATAAAAAGCATGCTAATGTGCTGTTAGTGAAAATAAGCCAGGCTGTGTTGCAGATGAAATGGCTTTTAGGTACAAGATGATCTGTGTTATGGGTGATATACCACTTCATGGAATTGGATGGCCCCTCACATTCCCGTGATGAGCACGAAGTTAGAATGGAGTTTCCCACAATGGGAAATATCTGAGGAAACTTGGACTTGTGAAGATGAAAAGGCTACAGATGCACAGAATATGGATACGTGATGAAGATCTGTAAAATGACAGCTATGGAAGGTTAATAAGATGTCACCTGGAGTCAGAGAAAATGATCATTTGAGGGTGGAATCATGGAGCAATATTAGAAGCTTTAAACAATTTCTGGAAAGGGTGGTATCTGCCTTTATAACTTAGAAAAAATCATTTTTTTCCTTAGCAAAGTTATGCATAAGGAACTT
Organism: Myotis daubentonii; assembly: GCF_963259705.1. NCBI lineage: Eukaryota > Metazoa > Chordata > Mammalia > Chiroptera > Vespertilionidae > Myotis > Myotis daubentonii. Next base: position 59,035,976 of record NC_081847.1, read on the forward strand.
ACCAATAGCAGCTTTTACTTCAATTGCTTCTGAATCCTGTGAATATTCACTAAGTCCAGCTGCATTAACTGCTCTGACCCGGAAAATATAACTTTGACCAGTCGCCAATCCATGGCACGTAAATCTGAAAGGAAAGGAAGTTTCAAAAAACTTTCCTAGGAGAAAATTAGAGAAGATGGTTGTTAAATTAATGAATGATCTGGCTTTATGAAAAAGAGTCATTTTTGTTGTTGTTGTTAATCCTCACCCAAGGATATTTTTCCATTGGTCTTTTAGAGAGAGTGGAAGAGAGAGGGAAAGACAGAGAGAAACATCAATGTGAAAGAAACACATCAATTGGTTGCCTCCTGAACGAGCCCCAACCAGGGCCCAGGCCAGGGAGAAGTGTCCAATCGAGGTACTTGCCCCTGATAGGAATTGAACCCAGGATCCTTTGGTTTGCAGGCTGACAATCTCTATCCACTGATCCAAACTGGCTAAGGGCACGATTCATTTTTTAAAAGGAATAAAAAGGTGTAGAGAGATGTAGGTAACATGTGCTTTAGACAAGAAGGCTGTTAAGGCAATTTTCTAAATTCTGTCAAACAATGAGGACCCCTGGTATTCCCCTGCATAAGTCCCTTAACCTTTCTGAGCCTCTGTGTGCTCATCAGCAAAATGGGGATAATTATATCTACATAATAATTTTGTGTAAATATTTTCCATAAAGTATTTAAAGTACCTATTACAGGGCCTGCATATAGAAGGCATTTAATAAATAACAGGTGGCATAAATAATGTTATTAATGGCTATTTCAGGTGCATCCTTATAGCCATAAGCATAGGTGGCTCCTCATCACTGAGGCCTATTCCCTGCCTTTCTGCATGCCAGGGAGGTATAATTACTTGAGAAATTTTACTTCAATTTGAAAGTAAGGTGAAAAATTGGCTCCAGAATTGCCATTTAGATATAAAAATTCAATAATAAGGTGTGAATTCATGGGCAGTTTCACACAAAACAACCTCACTCTTTAATAGCTATTCTGGCTATAAAAAGCTGTTTCATGAATCACTGTAACATTTTAATCCATTCTAAGGACTGTAACCAGAGGAAATAACAGATCTGCTAATGACTCTATTACTATTTGCATGTTGAAATATTTAACAAAGGCAGCTACGATTTACACCCATCTTAAATTTAGGCCAGCCCTTAGGCCAGCTCAGTTCAGCGAATATTTACTGAGCACATCAGTGTTCCAGACGCTAAGCTGGGTGCTGTGGATACAATGACGAATAAAATATGGCGCCCATCCTTGAGAAGCTCCCATCAGTTTCTGGAAAGGCAGGCTTTCCTCCATGAATGTTTCTAAATAGTCCCAGGAAAATGCTGGGAATGCAGAGTAAAAGTGAAATGAGCAAACAAGAGTAACGAATCTCTTGTAAAACACATTGCCTTCTCCCATTAATTGGTTTGTCTCTATTCTCTCAAGTTTTAGAAAAGAAGCACCCTATGGGGGCGTCTTTGGACTTAGCAGGTACCAGTGGTCAAAGAAGGAGCTGCCTAACAAGCTGCCAATTTTGTGGGTGGAATTCTCCTCTCAGGCTGGCCCTACATCAAAGGAGGCCCAGATTTTGGGTGCAGGCCAGAGTTCATCATCAACGTGCAATGCTGGTTGATAAATTATTTGAGAGCAAGAAAAATAACCTTCCTCACATTAGAAGCAAAGTGTTGGCAAACTATTCGGAGTGTCCTTGGTTTGGTTATTTATGTCTCATTAGCACTGAGTGTAATCATGTTGATGTTCAGAGTTTGATGTTTTCTTCTGTTCATTTAAAATACCTGGGCAATTTTGTTAGCTAGAGCCTATTAGATCCTTAGAATCTAGTATAACATTGGCTATTAAAGACAAGAACAGAGGGGTAAAAAAGGCAAATAGCATAAAGGAAAGAACCAGAAAAGACCTATGAAATGAACTTTTATCATAGCTGGCATTAAGTATTTCTAAGTGTTTAATATAACAAGTAAGCCTTTTATCAAATATATTGTAGTAGACATATTCAATTTTAAATTCATTTGGACATTTAAAGTACAATATTTTTTTCAATCTCCCTAATTGAAATTATAGAATAATAAAGAAAGAAATTAAAGAAGATAGAAATAAGTGGAAGCATATACTGTATATATGGATTGGAAGAATTAACATCATTAAAATGTCCATACTACCTAAAGCAATCAACAGATTCAACACAATTCCTATTAAAATACCAATGGCATATCTCATGAATCTAGAACAAATATTCCAAAATATATAGAGAACCACAAAAGATCCCGAATAGCTTTAGCAATCAATCTGGAAAAAGAAAAACAAAGTTGGAGGTATCATGCTACCTGATACCAAACTATACTACAAGGCCATATAAAACAGTATGGAATAAGCATACAGATCAATGGAATAGAACAGAGAGTCCAGAAATAAACCCACACTTTATGGTCAATTAATATCTGACAAAGGAGGGAGGAATATACAATGGGGTAAAGACAGTCTATTCAATAAATGGGAAAATTGGACAGATACATGCAAAAAAATGAAACTAAACCACCAATTTACAACATACACAAGAATAAATTCAAAATGGATTAAAGATTTAAATATAAGTTGCAAACTATAAAAATCCTAGAAGAAAACATAGGTAGTAAAATCTCAGCTATCTCTCAGCAATATTTTTTCTGCTATATCTCCTCAGGCAAGGGAGACAAAAAATAAACAAATAGGACTACATCAAATTAAAAAGCTTTTCACGGCAAAAGAAACTATCAATAAACTGAGTGGGAGAACTTATTTGCCAATGATACATTTGAAAAGTGTTTAATATCCAACATTTATAAAGAACTTTACCAAAGAGGACATACAGATGGTCCATAGACATGTGAATAGATGCTCAACGTCACTAAGCATCAGAGAAATGCAAATTAAAATCACAATGAGATACCATCTCACTCCTGTCAGAATGGCTATCATCAATAAATCAACAAACAAGTGTTGGAGAGGATGTGGGGAAAAGGGAACCCTAGTACAACTGCTGGTGGGAATGCAGAATGCTGTAGCCTCTGTGAAAACAACATGGAGTTTCCTTAAAATATGAAAAATGGAACTGCCTTTTGACCCAGTGATTCTACTCCTGGGAATACATTTGAAGAAATCTAAAAAACTAACTAGAAAACATATATGCAACCCTGTGTTCACTGCAACATTATTTACAATAAACAAGATCTGGAAACAGCCCAAGTGTCCATCAGTAGATGAGTAAATAAAAAAGCAGTGGTGGCCCTGTCTGGTTTGGCTCAGTGGCTAAAGCATCGACCTGTGGACCAAAGGGTCTCGGGTTTGATTCCCAGTCAAGGGCACATACTCTCTGTTCTATTCCATTGATCTGTATGCTTATTCCATACTGTTTTATATGGCCTTGTAATATAGTTTGATATCAGGTTTATCAGCCCTTGTAGGGGTGTGTGCAGGAGGCAACCAATCAATGTGTCTCTCTCACATGGATCTTTCTCTCTCTATCTATCTTCTCCCTCCTCCTTCCCTTATAGAAATCAATAGAAAAAATATCAAGTGAGGATTTAAAAAAAAAATAGCAGTGGTACATTTACACAATGGAATACTACTCAGCTGTAAAAAAAAAAAAAAGTCATCTTATCTTTTGTGACAGCATGGATAGACCTGTAATGTATTATCCTAAGTAAAATAAGCCAGTCAGAGAAAGACAAATATCATATGATCTCACTTATATGTGTAATTTAATGAACAAAATATTTTAACAAACAGGGTGGAAGCAGAGGCATAGATGTAGAGAGTAGGCTAGAGGCTGTGTGTATGGGGTAAGTGGTAGATGAAAAGGAGGTGAAGGGGTTAAGCAAAAAGAAAATAATATATATAACACATAGGCATAGACAACAAATGGTGATAGCCAGAGGGAAAGGGGGTAGGTTTTGGTGGACAAGTGCAAAGAGGGGATAAATGGGGACAGAAATGGACTTTACTTTGGGTAATGGGCACACAACGCAGTATGCAGATGATGTTTTATTGGGTTGTACACTTGAAATTTTTACGGTTTTGTTAACCAATGTCACCCAATAAAAATTATAAGGAAGTATTGAACTATTTTTTAAAATCCCTCCATTGGATGTTTTTGCTGCTGTGTGGGTCCATGGCTGTATTTGCTCTTCACAGCCTCTGTAGCTCTAGTCAAATGTCCCTACCACCTGACCACACACACACAGACACAGAGTGCAGTTACCGTGGGCCCTTCACCGGGTTGTTGTTGCAGGGCTCCCACTTGCCAGAGCCAACAACACTAGACTCTATGTAGTAGCCAACCAGCTCCTTAGCATCTTTGGATTCCTCCCATGAAACTACCACTGATGTGTCTGTATTTCTGCTTGGGATGATGTTGCCTGGAGCCTTGGGGATATCTGAGAAAAGAGAAAAATAATGCTGAACTCAAGGTCACCTTAAAAATTTCATTCTTAACACATGTGAACAAACACACACACATAAATTTTATATAACTAATCATATCAAATATATGGTTGCTTTATTTTATAATATACTAGAGGCTTGGTGCATGACATTCGTGCACTTGGGCGGAGGGGGATCCCTCAGCCCAGCCTGCACCCTTTAGCAGTCTGGGAGCCCTCGAGGGATGTCCAAAAGTCGGACATCCTTAGCGCTGCTATGGAGGAGGGAGAGGCTCTCGCCACCACCGCTGTGCTCGCCAGCTGTCAGCCTGGCTTGTGGCTGAGCGGTGCTCCCCTTGTGGGAGCGCACTGACCACCAAGGGGCAGCTCCTGCATTGAGCGTATGCCCCCTGGTGGTCAGTGCATGTCATAGCAATCAGTCATTCTGCCATTCAATCAATTTGCATATTACCCTTTTATTATACAGGATTGTTAAAACTAATAAATATATTAGGTTGAGAGAATGATGATAAACCAAATACCCAGGAACACAGTAACCCACTCCAGAAAAAATACATTATCAATACTGTTGAAACTCCTTAAGAAATTTACTTTCAAAATTTGATAATACATAATAATAAATTTTAAAAATGTATCTGTCAAATATAGTCATCAATTAAATTTATAATATATAAGAAAGATGTCACCACTTTTACTTCATAATATGTATAAATATGATGAATATATATATATACATATATATTCTAATAAAATTTTTGCTTTGGAATTTTCCCTTGAATTGAAGTAAAATAAGTTTATAGCTGTTCAACCAAGCTCTACACTTACCAAGTTTGTCCCCAACCACAGTCACTTCCGTTGCCTCTGAGGGCTCACCAACTCCTGCTGAATTAGAACAGCGGACACGGAATCGGTAGGATTTCCCCTCAGTCAAGTCGAACAGAGCGAAACGGGGAGACTTCACAGGGAGCTCTGTGTTCACCCGCTGCCAGTTTTCTGTTTCCATGTCACACTGCAGCCAGAACAGTGAGACCCATTGAAAGCACAGTAGGAATAAATGGGAACTCCGGGCAGGGCATCTCAGGTCTATTTATGTGTTTCCTGTTATTTGAGTTGAGGGGGTAACCTCTAAAATCCTTGCAGTGCCTTTCATGATAATGTCATTTGTGTGTGTGAGGGTAGAGAGTGTAAACGCCCCCTAGTCGATCTGCTGCCCACTGAGGAATAAAATTCTCCCATGCTTTTAATCCGTTAGTTTATGGCTTTCATTCATTTTGACATAGTCTCCCCCTGGGGAACACAGAAGCAATTATCAGTCATTTATACTTTCTCAATAAAAATAATAGCTGCCTTTCACTGTGCTAAGAGCTTTATTCACCATTGTCATTCTTCAAATCTAAACTATGCTCTGAAGTAGGCATGGTGGGGGTAGTATTTTGTGATTATCAAAGTTTTCCTGAGAGAGGACTTAGGCTTGGGGAGGTTTAAAAGCAGCAATGTGTAATAGTTGGGTGTATATGAACCTGAGCCAGACTGCGGGGTTCAAATCCTAGCTCTGCCTCTTACTAACTGTGTGGCCTTGGGTCAATTATCTACCCCATGGGTGCCTCAATTTCCTCATCTACAAAATAAGCATGGTGAAAATAAAAGTATTTCCCTCTTAGGGTTACCATAAGGATTAAGTGGGTTGACAGGCGTGCAGTGCTATAAACAGCGCCTGGTCCTGAGCAACATTCCTGTTGGTAGGAACAGAGCTATTGAGGGATGCTGCCCTGTCTCTGACATGACCAGATTTTGACAGGGGAATGAGAGGAAGAGCTCAAGACATAAGACACCCAAGGAAAAGACCACAGTAGGATAGGGAGGCTGGGAGCCCTAGAGACCAATTCATCCGATTCCCTTGTTAATAAACCCCTCATTTTCAACCATTTCAGGGCGTAGGGACATGCTGTAACTGATGTTAAGCCTGTGGCCATGACAGGCAAGTGCTTTATGTGCATGCAAATCCCAGCTAAAAAGCTCGACAGAGAAGTGCAGGCATGGCAATCACCAAAGAGGCAGCGCTGCTGTGGGCCTGAGCATTCTGGAGATGGAAACTCGCCACAGAACAAGAGCATGGGAGCATTTCCCCTTTGAGAGGTCAATGTATGAGAAGCCGTTATCAGAAATCATTTGAGACTCAGCTCAGAGGATCTGGCATGTGGATAGTTCTGTGAATGTGGCCCAGGACCTGAGCTGCTCCCCCAACAGCTTAACATCTCTGACTTTTTGAATGTGCCACCTGTGCCTGTACAAGCCTCTCTACTCGGGCTACACAGTGAGTCTTCACTTAACACTGCCGATAGGTTCGTGGAAACTGCAACTTTAAGCGAAAGGATGTATAATGAAAACAATTTTATCATAGGCTAATTGATATAAACAAGAATTACATTTCTACAGTATATTTCTGTCACAAAAAGACCACCAAATTTCTAAATAAAGACCTAAAGCACATCTAATATTAAACACTGAAATAAATGTGAGCTACACACAGATTTAAGAATGATGAATAAAAACAAGTAAGATAATGCTTTTCCAACCTGCTTATTCCAGTTCAGGGTTGTGGGCGACCTGATACTGTCTTGACAGCTCAAGACACAAGGCAGGAAGGTACCCTGGACAGGACACCATTCTGTCACAGGGCCACTCACACCCCCACACTCACTCAGACTGGGACACTTCAGACACACCAATTCATCTCACATGAATCTCTGAGATGTGACAGGAAACTGGAGTACCCCGAGAAAACCTACACAGACATGAAAACCTACAAACTCCACGAGACAGTGGCCCCAGGCCAGGAATCCATTTTTCCCCTCCCTTAATGCTATAAGGAAATGACGAGGAGCAAAACTTAGGGGAGTTACAGACTTTGGTGGAGAAATTAGTTTATGTGGCCAGAGGACATGTTCAACAGAAGCCAACTGACTCATCGGGAGAAACTGCCTCAGAACTCAGTGGTTACTATGTCATTCCTACAGAAAAGATGTAATTGCTGTCACAGTGCTTATTCAGAACTCTTCCTGTGGAGCACTTCAAACAGATTCAGTGAGGGTGCGTATTAAACACAATAGGGGGTGAACATTTGTCATTCTATTCTTGCTCTCCATTAGAAGAAAAAAATATTCGCTACGGATAAGAAGGAAGTGAGGCATCCTCCTCAAAGGCTGAGCTAAATGTCCTGATCAAAGAAAAGTAATTAATAAAGGGAAAGCACAGACCCTAGCATTTTAATTTCCAGTACAATTTTCTCAAGAGCTACGGATTTGAAATAATTAAAAATCCATAAAGATGTTTACATATCAATTTTATGATTTTACATAATTTGTATATACCTATATATCTGTAGCTATATTTATTCTCTTATAATAATAGTCAGGAAAGGTGACCTAATTACAGTTGTGAAATTAAATGGTCAGAATAGCATTAAGATAAAAGAGAGGGAAAATTAATTGAGCTCCACAATATTTTTGCAAAAATATATATTTTCTATGATTTTGCTATGACAATAAATAGTAAAATAAATAATATGTTACCAAGCTATTTCATAATTTTATAAAATTTTCTCTCAAGGACAAATACTGTATGATCTCACATGTAGAACCTAAAAACAAGCAAACAAAAAAAACACAACAATCCCAAACAATCCTCCCAAAAACTGAACTCAATGATACAGAGAACAGATTGATGGTTGCCAGAAGCTAGGTGTGGAGAGTTGTGCAAAATGGGTAAAGAGGTTCAAAAGATACAAATTTCCAGTTATAAAATGTCAGGTGATGTACAACATGGTGACTACACAAATAAAAGAAAAACATGCAAATTGGTGTCACTCCGCTATGCCCGCCAGCCAATCAGAGCAACTATGCAAATTAACCCAACAAAGATGGCGGTTAATTTGCATATGCAGGCATGGAGCGAAGACTGAAGGCTCTGGCCGGCTGGAGTGAAGACTGAAGACTAAAGACTGAAGACTGAAGAGGCTTGGCTTCTCTGCTGCACCTGGACCAAAGGCCTGGGTCCTGGGTGCCGGAGGAAAACCGGTGCCGGCAGCCAGGGGAAGGAAGGCCTATTGCACAAATCTCTTCATGCAATGGTCTCTAGTAGTTAATAATACCGTATTGTAAAAAATAAATAAAATACACAAAAAAGTATAAACGCTTGTTTCATTGATTGTTCTAAAAAATGGTGCAGAGCTGCCAATAAAAATGTAAATATTCTTATATATAAAATAAACTTATTTTTATTTCATTTTAAAGATCATATCTTAATCAAAACTTTTCTAACAAATGGATTTTGAACCTCTTTAATTAATTTATTATATTTATTTTGTATTGAATAAATTTGACTTATAACATTGTATAAATTTAAGGTGTACAGCATGTTACTTTGATACATTTGTATATTGTAATATAGTTGCCAATATAGCAATATTTATCACATTGCATAATTATGGTACAATATTATTGTCTATGTTCATGATACTATACATTAGATCTCTATGGCTTACTTACTATTCATTACAAGTTTGAACCTTTAAACACCATCACTCTTATGCCCCCTTCCCATCACCTGGTAACCACAATATTACTCTCTGTTTTTAACAGTTTACTTTTTTGAATCTACATATAAGTGATATCATACAGTACTTGGCTTTCTGTATGACCTATCTCCCTTAGCATAATGTCCTCAAGGTCCATCCATGTTGTTGCAAATGGGAGAATATCCTCCTTTCTCATGATGAATAATATTACATTGTGTATATGTACTACCACATCGTTTTTATCCACTGAATTGGCATTTAGGTTGTTTCCATATCTTAGCTATTGTAAATAATGCTGCGATAAACATGGAAGTGCATATATCTCATTGAAATCCTGTTTTGCTTTGATGTTTTCTTCATCTCCCTCCTCCTGCCACCCCCATGCCATGTATTTTAAGACACTGAGTCACCTCCAATACTACTTGTGAAGTTAGTATCCTTATCTATGGGATTTACCTTTAAATGTAGCCAGTATCTGATTTCTTTGCCTGGGTGCTTCCTTTAAATCCTGTTTCCATATACCCAGAAGTGGGATTGCTGGACAGGAAGTTTTTTAGGAACTTTTATTGTATTCTCTAGTGGTTGGACCAATTTACATTCCACCAATGATCTATAAGAGTTAAACCTTATTTTAGTCAAATTCTCTTTACATACTCTTTTCTAGTAGCAATAATCCTTTTGGCCAAGAACTTCTTCCACTCCTAGGCCCTGTGCCTGGTTAGGTCTCCTATGTATCTGCCTTTGCAGCTGGGGCAGCTCCCCAAATAATGGCCTGTGCAGATATTGGCTCTTCTCCATTTTCTGGGCATAAATACTTTCTAGAACTCTCCTCAAGTATGAGTATATGATAGATTCACAAACAATTCTCATGATTTCATTCATTTTAGGCCTGCATTGTATGCTGCCCTTTCTAACATAAGTACAATATACTTGTGAGATATTTGAGGGAAAGAACTAGCCAATATGTTATGTTGTTTCTTAATCTCTGACTGCATCCTACAAACTGTACATAGAGTAGTGCTGGTCAAATGTGTGGCAGCATGTGAGGACTTTCTGTCTTCAACTCTCTCAGCCATTAGAAAGTATTTTAACTTCTACTCCTCTCACGCATCTACCCTTGCTGATGCTCATTCCCTACTGCAGAGGGACAAGGGGTAGAGAGGTGAAAAGCCATCACTAGAGCAAGAGAGGCAGAGAAAGTCTCCAGAAAACAGTGTCCTACAGGAAATCTGCAGTTTCAGGAACCTCTCTTCATAAAGGGATCATGATTTGGGGTCCGTGGGCCTCTTAGAAGTCTATGGATGAGTCTTAGGGTCCAGAAATCCCCTCAACTTTCCAGCAAAGTTCTGTGTGATATATATTTTTCTGTAGAGGTTGTTCACAGTTTATAAAGTTTTAAAGAGTCCAGAACAAAATGAAAATTTAATCTCTGCTTTTAAAAGAAGTCTTCAGAAAGTGGCATGAGGTAATAATGCTGCTCCCAGAGTCTCACCTTTTCCACGAAGTACAGGATGCCCTCATGGCCACGCTGGCCAGGGGGTTTCCAGCTCAGCACCACATAACTCGGGGTGGCCTCGGTGACAGAGAGGTCTGTGGGAGGTCCAGGAACAATACCCTCTGAAAAACAACAAGGAAAGTGAGGGGCACGCACTCTGGGGAACCCAGGACACAGGCACAGATGTTTCTCTATCGCTGAAGGAAGGCTTAGTTATTGCTTTGTAGGATAAAGAAGTACCTTGTTTCCAAAATTCCTCCTAAGACAGTCATTCCTAATTAAAAGCCACAGTTTTACTTTCTTTGCTGGACAATTTTAATTTCTTTATTAGTCCTAAAAAACAGCTGCAATGACACAAGTTATCTTTTTTTGTTTTGTTTTGTTTTTAATTAAATCTTTATTGTTCAGATTATTACATTTGTTCCTTCCTTTTTTTTTCCCCCCATAACTCCCCTCCTCCCAGTTCCCGCCCCACCCTCCGCCCTCACTCCCCACCCACTGTCCTCATCCATAGGTGCACGATTTTTGTCCAGTCTCTTCCCACATCTCCCACACCCCTTTCCCCCCCCAAGAATAGTCAGTCCATTCCCTTTCTATGTCCCTGATTCTATTATAATCAACAGTTCATTCTGTTCATCAGATTATTTATTCACTTGATTCTTAGATTCACTTGTTGATAGATGCATATTTGTTGTTCATAATTTGTATCTTTACCTTTTTCTTCCTCTTCCTCTTCTTAAAGGATACCTTTCAGCATTTCATATAATCCTGGTTTGGTGGTGATGAACTCCTTTAGCTTTTCCTTATCTGTGAAGCTCTTTATCTGACCTTCAGTTCTGAATGATAGCTTTGCTGGATAAAGTAATCTTGGTTGTAGGTTCTTGGTATTCATCACTTTGAATATTTCTTGCCACTCCCTTCTGGCCTGCAAAGTTTCTGTTGAGAAATCAGCTGACAGTCGTATGGGTATTCCCTTGTAGGTAACTGAGTTTCTTTCTCTTGCTGTTTTTAAGATTCTCTCTTTATCTTTTGCTCTTGGCATTTTAATTATGATGTGTCTTGGTGTGGTCCTCTTTGGATTCCTTTTGTTTGGGGTTCTCCGCGCTTCTTGGACCTGTAAGTCCATTTCTTTCACCAGGTGGGGGAAGTTTTCTGTCATTATTTCTTCAAATAGGTTTTCAATATCTTGCTCTCTCTCATCTTCTGGCACCCCTATAATTCTGATGTTGGTACGCTTGAAGCTGTCCCAGAGGCTCCTTACACTATCCTCGCATTTTTGGATTCTTTTTTCATTTTGCTTTTCCGGTTGGATGTTTTTTGCTTCCTCGCATTTCAAATCATTGACTTGATTCTTGCGCCCCTCTGGTCTGCTGTCGGGCGTCTGTATAATATTCGTTATTTCAGTCCGTGTGTGCTTAATTTCTAGTTGGTTCCCCAATATAAGATCGAGGGTCTTATTAGTTTTTGTGTAGATCTCATTAAGTTTATCGGCAGCTTCTAAACAGTTCTTGAGAGACCTTAAAAGTGTGGTTCTGAACTCTATTTCTTCCATTGACAATTTTGTCCTGTTTCTTTGTCTCCGCATTTTGTTATGCTTCCTTGGTGCACCCCCTAGTGGTCTTTGTTCGCAGTCTTATAGATAAATCTTGATTGTTGTAGCTAATTCCAGGGAGGGTTTGACCTCCAGGCCAAGTGGCTATGAGAATCAGCTGTGTCAGCGGTGAGAGAACTTCTGTCCTCTAGGGAGGTGCTAATCTAGCCTTTGCCTGAGGCTATCCGGCAAATGCCTCTGTGCAGGGCTTGGGCGGGGCGGGTCGCACAGGATCAACAGGGTGGGCCAGAGAGAGCAGTTATGGCGGCTCTCAGTCCTGTCCCCAGGGGCTCTGCCTCTCTGAGTCCCAGCACCCGCTGCAAAGCTCGGAGAGAAAGCTGCACTCGCTCTGACCGAAGCCAGACAGTCCCGCTTCTCCCGTTTGAGTCTGGGTCCCTAAAGACTCGCCCGGATCTGGTGCTCAGAGTCTGCGACTCCCTCCCGATTGAAAACAACAACCGCGCCCTCCACCGCCAGCCCGCTCCACGCACTCCGCACCTCAGAATTTGACTTCAGCACTGCGCCTCCTCTGAGTGTCCGTATGCGTTTCTCTTTCCTCCTAGTTGTAGGACTTCCACTCAGCCAGCGTTCCTGTGGTTCTGGGTGATGTCCCTTCCGTTTTTTGGTTTCACTTTTGAAGTAGTTGTTCAAAGCAGCAAACTCCGGCGTTAACCTATGCCGCCATCTTGGTTCCTCGACACAAGTTATCTTTTATATTTTTACCAAAAGGAGTGGAATAATAGTTTTCTAATGCAATTGATTGATCGATTGACTGATTAAAGTTTTCTAATTCTTTAAATTACAATTTACATACTATATTAGTTTCAGTTGTACAATATATGGTTAGACATTTATATAGTTTACAAGGTGATCCCTCTTCCTAGTACCCATCTGACACAATACAGAGTTATTACAGTACAGGGTGGGGCACAACTTCTATTAGCTTTTTTTAAATAGAATATCTTTTCCACGATGTTTGAATAGCAAACAACGTTGGGATATAGACAGCATATCCTCTAGGGCAGTGGTCGGCAAACTCATTAGTCAACAGAGCCAAATATCAACAGTACGACGACTGAAATTTCTTTTGAGAGCCAAATTTTTTAAACTTAAACTATATAGGTAGGTACACTGTTATTAACTTAATTAGGGTACTCCTAAGGCTTAGGAAGAGCCACACTCAAGGGGCCAAAGAGCCGCATGTGGCTCACGAGCCGCAGTTTGCCGACCACTGCTCTAGGGCAAAGAGTTGACTGTTTTCTGACCAGGATAACAAAAGGTGATATAGTTCTCCAGAGAAAGTTTGGTTAGGTTTGGTAGACGCTCCTAATAAGATTGTGGTTTCCTTAGTGTAAGGCTTCTCAGTTGAGACACAAATCTACTGTGTGTGCAGCATCCACCTCTGCTGCCCCACATAACCCTGTGGGATTGGTGGGGAGGGGCAAGGGAAACCAAAAAGAATATGAAGCTCATGCTGTCTGCAGTGCTGTGAGGAGAAGAGTCCCAGGAGTCTCATGTCTCTTGCCAGTATCTGTGAAACTAATAGGAAACATTAGCTCAAAAGTAGGGTAAACTTTTAGACACTCCATGGTTCCTGACATCAAAGTGATCCCTCCATGTGAAACAACTACAATACTGAGCAAAATATATGAAATGACTGTTTACAGACATCAGATATTAGTCAGCATAGGACAGTGATGGCGAACCTTTTGAGCTCGGCGTGTCAGCATTTTGAAAAATCCTAACTTAACTCTGGTGCCGTGTCACATATAGAAATTTTTTGATATTTGCAACCATAGTAAAACAAAGACTTATATTTTTGATATTTATTTTATATATTTAAATGCCATTTAACAAAGAAAAATCAACCAAAAAAATGAGTTTGCGTGTCACCTCTGACATGCGTGTCATAGGTTCGCCATCACTGGCATAGGACAATGATTCCCTATAGATAGGAAACAATTAGGCGAGTCCTGCCATAGTCCTAGCTTGCTGTGTGTAGAGTTTCAAGGCAGCAGCTCACGAAGAGGAGCCCAGGTAGAGCCTGGCAGTCTCCCCGAGTGGAGGAGAAGCTGGACTTCCCAGGAGAGTAAGGCATCCACAGAAAGAATCATAGGGATGAACACTGGAGGAAAGGGCTGCACAGAGAGCAGGCTTCAGAGATCTGCAGAGGGTCCCTCTAGAGTGCTCACATGAGTGCTGATCAGCTCATACATGTGAGGAATCCACCTGAGATGGGGAAAACCCACACAAAAGAATTGAAGGGAACAATCTTCAAAGCTCACGTTGGGCCTGAGAGAATTCATGTTCCCACCAGCCGGAATGGAAATCTCCTAATTCATGGGGCATCCGGAACAGTACTCAGGAGGGCATTTCCTCTGTAGTGAGGCCAAATTACTAGACTAAAGGCTTCTCTGATTACACTAAACAAAAGCAAGCCTTGAAAGGATTATTTCCCCAGAACAAAGCTTAAGAGTATTTATAAAAATACAAAAATATCCATCACCAAACACTGTAAATTCAAAATGTCTGGCATCTCATTAAAAAAAAAACAAGTATGCAAGAAAATACAAACCATAATGAGGACAAAACAATCAATCAATAAAAACAAAACCAGATAATGTCACAGATGATAGAATTAGTAGACAAGGACATAAAGAAGTTATGTCCAAGAAGATAAAGATTGAACATGTTAATTAAAAACATGAAAAATATTAAAATGATACACAAATTCAAAGATTTATAAAGAAAAAAACACCACTGGCTGGAATTCACAGCAGGTCAAACACCAATGAAGAAAAGGATGCCCAGCCGGTGTGGCCCAGTGGTTGAGTGTCAAACTATGAACCAGGAGAACACAGTTCGATTCAGGTCAGGGCACATGCCCAGGTTGTGGGCTCAATCCCCAGTGGGGGGCATATAGGAGGCAGCCAATCAATGATTCTCTCTCATCATTGATGTTTCTACCTTTCTCTCCTTCTTCCTTCCTCTCTGAAATCAATAAAAATATATTTTTTAAAAACTGTCCATCAGAATCATACACCAAGTGAAGACATATTTTAAAATGAAGATGGAATAGAGACTCAACAAAGAAAAAATAAGTCATAACCATCAAGCCAGCACTACAAAAAAATATTAAATGAAATGTCTTAGGTAGAAAGTAATATCAGATGGAAATTGAGATCTATACAATGAAATGAGCAACAGAAATGGTAAAAATGAGTGAATATCGAATATTTTTTCTTACTTTCTAAGTCTTTTTGAAAGATAAGCTATGATTTGAACAAAAATAATAACATTGTACCATATGGCTTAAAATAAATACACAAATAAAATATATGATAACAATAGCACCATGGTTCAGAGGGGAAATGAAATAATACCATTGAAAGTTCTTATACTACTTGTGAAGTAATATAATATTACCTGAAGATAGGTTGTGACACAATGTATAATATAAATTCAAAACTACTATAAACTAAAACAAAGAATTATAGCTAATAAGATAACACAGAAAACAAAATAATAAAAAATACTTAATACAAAAGAAAGTAGAAAAAGATGAAAAGAAAAACAAACAGATGGAATAGACAGAAAACAAATAGCAAGATGGTAGGTTTAAGTCAAATCATATCAATAATCACACAAAATGTAAATGGCTCAAACACCCCAATGAAAAGGCAAAGATTACCAGATTGCATAGGTCTAGCTTTTTTATACTGCCTACAAGAAACATGATTTAAATATAAACACACACATAAGTTAAAAGTAAAAGGATGAAAATCAGATGCCATGCTAAAACTAATCAATATAAACTTGAAAGGTTATATTAATACCAGGCAAAGTAGATTTCCAAGAAGGAAAAAACACATTACTATGGATAAAGGGACTTACTTCATAATAATAAAGTGGTCAATTCATAAGAGAATATAACAATAAAAATGTTTATGCATCTCATAACAGCATCAAAACATGAAGCAAACCTTGTAGAACTAAAAAAAGAAACTGATAAACATATCATTTAATCAGAGGTTTCATCACTAGCAATAATTGATAGAACAGTAGATAGAAATCCATCTATAATAATAAAAGCATAATATGCTAATTAGACTAGGCATCCTTCTGGATGATCTTCTGGACGAAGCCAGGGCTGGGAGGGAAGCCCAGTCCCAGAGGGAAGCCCGGGTCCCGGGTGCCAGGGGGAAGCCAGTGCTGGTAGCCGAGGGAAGGAAGGCCTACTCTTGCACGAATTTCATGCATTGGCCTCTAGTTAAGGATATAAAAGACAATTGGAATACCAGCAGATTTTTGTAGAAATTTATAAGCTGGTTTTAAATTTTACATAAAAAATGCAAATACTTAGAATAGCCAAATAAACCTTGGGGGGTGGGGGGAGATTAGAGTTTATACTATCTGATTTCAAAACTATGAAACTTAAAAAATAAAAACACGAGAAAACCAAGATGGCGGCATAGGTAAACACGGGAGTTAGCTGCCTCGAACAACCACTTCACAAATACAACTAAAAGACGGAACGGACATCGCCCAGAACCACAGGAAGACTGGCTGAGGGGAAATTCTTCAACTAGAAGGAAAGAGAACAGCATACGAGACTCAGAGGAGGTGCAGTGCGGAAAATACAAAGGTGCGGAGGTACGCGCCGAGCGGGCTGGTAACTGAGGGCATGGTTGTCGTTTTCAATCGGGAGGGAGTCTCAGATTCTGAGCTCCAGTTCTGGGCGAGTCTCTAGGGACCCAGACTCAAACGGGAGAAGCGGGACTGTCTGGCATCGGTCGGAACGCGAGGGCAGCTTTCTCTCCGAGGTTTGCAGCGGTTGCTGGGACTCTGAGAGGCAGAGCATCTGGGGACAGGACTGAGAGCAGCGATAACTGCTCCCTCCACCCGCTCTGTTGATCCCCTGAGACCCGCCCCGCCCAAGCCCTGGGCAGAGCCATTTGCCAGATAGCCTCAGGCAAAAGTTAGATTAGCACCTCCCTAGAGGACAGAAGTTTTCCCACTGCAGACACAGCTGATTCTCACAGCCAGTTGGCCGGGAGTTCAAATCCCCCTAGTATTAACTACAACAATCAAGGCTTAACTACAACAAGACTGCGCACAAAGACCACTAGGGGGTGCACCAAGAAAGCATAAAAAATGCGGAGACAAAGAAACAGGACAAAACTGTCAATGGAGGAAATTGAGTTCAGAACCACACTTTTAAGGTCTCTCAAGAACTGTCGAGAAGCCGCCGATAAATGTAGTGAGATCCTCAAGAAATCTAATGAGACCCTCGATGTTGTGATAAAGAACCAACTAGAAATTAAGCATACACAGACTGAAATAACGAATATTATACAGACTCCCAACAGCAGACCAGAGGAGCGCAAGAATCAAGGCAAAGATTTGAAATGCGAAGAAGCAAAAAAAACACCCAACCAGAAAAGGAAAATGAAAAAAGAATCCGAAAATACGAAGATAGTGTAAGGAGCCTCTGGGACAGCTTCAAGCGCACCAACATCAGAATTATAGGGGTGCCAGAAGATGAGAGAGAGCAAGATATTGAAAACCTATTTGAAGAAATATTGACAGAAAACTTCCCCTACCTGGTGAAAGAAATAGACTTACAGGTCCAGGAAGTGCAGAGAACCCCAAACAAAAGGAATCCAAAGAGGACCACACTAAGACACATCATAATTAAAATGCCAAGAGAAAAGACAAAGAGAGAATCTTAAAAGCAGCAAGAGAAAGTAACCCAGTTACCTACAAGGGAATACCCATACAACTGTCAGCGGATTTCTCAACAGAAACTTTGCAGGCCAGAAGGGAGTGGCAAGAAATATTCAAAGTGATGAATGCCAAGAACCTACAACCAAGATTACTTTATCCATCAAAGCTCTCATTCAGAATTGAAGGTCAGAAGAAACCAAGATGGCGGCATAGGTTAACACAGGAGATTGCTAACTCGAACAACTACTTCAAAAAAAACAACTAAAGATGGAACGGACATCATCCAGAACCACAGGAAGGCTGGCTGAGTGGAAATTCTACAACTAGGAGGAAAGAGAATATCATACCCAGACTCAGAGGAGGCGCAGTGCTGAAGTGAAATACTCAGGTGCGGAGTGCACGCGCGCGGAGCGGGCTGGCGGCGGAGGGCGCGGTTGTTGTTTTCAATCGGGAGGGAGTTTCAGACTCTGAGCTCCAGATCTGGGCGAGTCTCTGGGGACCCAGACTAAAACGGGAGAAGCTGGACTGTTTGGCTTCGGTTGGAACTCGAAGGCAGCTTTCTCTCCGAGGTTTGCAGCAGTAGCTGGGACTCTGTGAGGCAGAGTCCCTAGGGACGGAACTGAGAGCAGCCATAACTGTTCGCTCTGCCTGCCCTGTAGATCCCCAGGGACCCGCCCCGCCCAAGCCCTGGGCAGAGCCATTTGCCAGATAGCCTCAGGCAAACGCTAGATTAGCACCGCCCTAGATATCCAGCACAGAAGCTCTCCCACTGCAGACACAGCTGACTCTCATAGCCAGTTAGCCTGGAGGTCAAATCACCCCCAGTATTGCCCACATCAATCAAGGCTTAACTACAACAAGACTGCGCACAAAGACCACTAGGGGGTGTACCAAGAAAGCATAAAAAATGCGGAGACAAAGAAACAGGACAAAACTGTCAATTGAGGATATTGAGTTCAGAACCACACTTTTAAGGTCTCTTAAGAACTGTCTAGAAGCCGCCGATAAATGTAGTGAGATCCTCAAGAAAACTAATGAGACCCTTGATGTTATGATAAAGAACCAACTAGAAATTAAGCATACACGGACTGAAATAATGAATACTATACAGACTCCCAACAGCAGACCAGAGGAGCGCAAGAATCAAGGCAAAGATTTGAAATGCGAAGAAGCAAAAAAAACACCCAACCAGAAAAGGAAAATGAAAAAAGAATCCGAAAATACGAAGATAGTGTAAGGAGCCTCTGGGACAACTTCAAGCGTACCAACATCAGAATTATAGGGGTGCCAGAAGATGAGAGAGAGCAAGATATTGAAAACCTATTTGAAGAAATATTGACAGAAAACTTCCCCCACCTGGTGAAAGAAATAGACTTACAGGTCCAGGAAGCGCAGAGAACCCCAAACAAAAGGAATCCAAAGAGGACCACACCAAGACACATCATAATTAAAATGCCAAGAGCAAAAGACAAAGAGAGAATCTTAAAAGCAGCAAGAGAAAGAAACTCAGTTACCTACAAGGGAATACCCATACAACTGTCAGCTGATTTCTCAACAGAAACTTTGCAGGCCAGAAGGGAATGGCAAGAAATATTCAAAGTGATGAATACCAAGAACCTACAACCAAGATTACTTTATCCAGCAAAGCTATCATTCAGAACTGAAGGTCAGATAAAGAGCTTCACAGATAAGGAAAAGCTAAAGGAGTTCATCACCACCAAACCAGTATTATATGAAATGCTGAAAGGTATCCTTTAAGAAGAGGAAGAAGAAGAAAAAGGTAAAGATACAAATTATGAACAACAAACATGCATCTATCAACAAGTGAATCTAAGAATCAAGTGAATAAATAATCTGGTGCCGAAACCAGTTTGGCTCAGTGGATAGAGCGTCGGCCTGCGGACTGAAAGGTCCCAGGTTCGATTCCGGTCAAGGGCATGGAGGAGAACCAAGATGGCGGCATAGGTTAACGCTGGAGTTTGCTGCTTTGAACAACTACTTCAAAAGTGAAACCAAAAAACGGAAGGGACATCACCCAGAACCACAGGAATGCTGGCTGAGTGGAAGTCCTACAACTAGGAGGAAAGAGAAACGCACACGGACACTCAGAGGAGGCGCAGTGCTGAAGTCAAATTCTGAGGTGCGGAGCGCGCGGAGCGGGCTGGCGGCGGAGGGCGCGGTTGTTGTTTTCAATCGGGAGGGAGTCGCAGACTCTGAGCTCCAGATACAGGCGAGTCTTTAGGGACCCAGACTCAAACGGGAGAAGCGGGACTGTCTGGCTTCGGTCAGAGCGAGTGCAGCTTTCTCTCCGAGCTTTGCAGCGGGTGCTGGGACTCAGAGAGGCAGAGCCCCTGGGGACAGGACTGAGAGCTGCCATAACTGCTCTCTCTGGCCCACCCTGTTGATCCTGTGCGACCCGCCCCGCCCAAGCCCTGCACAGAGGCATTTGCCGGATAGCCTCAGGCAAAGGCTAGATTAGCACCTCCCTAGAGGACAGAAGTTCTCTCACTGCTGACACAGCTGATTCTCATAGCCACTTGGCCTGGAGGTCAAACCCTCCCTGGAATTAGCTACAACAATCAAGATTTAACTATAAGACTGCGAACAAAGACCACTAGGGGGTGCACCAAGGAAGCATAACAAAATGCGGAGACAAAGAAACAGGACAAAATTGTCAATGGAAGATATAGAGTTCAGAACCACACTTTCAAGGTCTCTCAAGAACTGTTTAGAAGCTGCCGATAAACTTAATGAGATCTACACGAAAACTAATAAGACCCTCGATCTTATATTGGGGAACCAACTAGAAATTAAGCATACACGGACTGAAATAACGAATATTATACAGACTCCCGACAGCAGACCAGAGGAGTGCAAGAATCAAGTCAATGATTTGAAATGCGAGGAATCAAAAAACACCCAACCGGAAAAGCAAAATGAAAAAAGAATCCAAAAATGCGAGGATAGTGTAAGGAGCCTCTGGGACAGCTTCAAGCGTACCAACATCAGAATTATAGGGGTGCCAGAAGATGAGAGAGAGCAAGATATTGAAAACCTATTCGAAGAAATAATGACAGAAAACTTCCCCCACCTGGTGAAAGAAATGGACTTGCAGGTCCAAGAAGCACGGTCAAGGGCATGTACCTGGGTTGCGGGCATATCCCCAGTAGGAGATGTGCAGGAGGCAGCTGATGGATGTTTCTCTCTCATCAATATTTCTAACTCTCTATCTCTCTCCCTTCCTCTCTGTAAAAAATCAATAAAATATATTAAAAAAATAAATAATCTGGTGATCATAATAGAATCAGGGACATAGAAAAGGAATGGACTGACTATTCTTGGGGGGGAAAGGGGTGTGGGAGATGCGGAAAGAGACTGGACAAAAATCGTGCACCTATGGATGAGGACAGTGGGTGGGGAGTGAGGGCGGAGGGTGGGGTGGGAACTGGGAGGAGGGGAGTTAGGGGGAAAAAAGAGGAACAAATGTAATAATCTGAACAATAAAGATTTAATTTAAAAAATTTTTTCCATCCCTTCAAAAAAAAAAAGAATTCAAGGTCAGATAAAGAGCTTCACAGATAAGGAAAAGCTAAAGGAGTTCATCACCACCAAAGCAGGATTATATGAAATGCTGAAAGGTATCCTTTAAGAAGATGAAGAAGAAGAAAAAGGTAAAGATACTAATTATGAACAACAAATATGCATCTATCAACAAGTGAATCTAAGAAAAAAGTGAATAAATAATCTGATGAACAGAATGAACTGGTGATTATAATAGAATCAGGGACATAGAAAGGGAATGGACTGACTATTCTTGGGGGGGAGGAAGGGGTGTGGGAGATGCAGGAAGAGACTGGACAAAAATTGTGCACCTAGGGATGAGGACAGTGGGGGGGGGGGGGGTAAGGGCAGAGGGTGGGGTGGGAACTGGGTGGAGGGGAGCTATGGGGGGATAAAAAGAGGAACAAATGTAATAATCTGAACAATAAATATTTACTAAAAAAAAGAAAGAAAGAAAGAAAAGAAACATCAAAAAAAAAAAATAAAAACACCCATAAGGCTTCTATAGCTACATAAAAGAGAAAATAAAATTTATCAATAGAGATTGCAGAAATAGATCCACAAACATGCAATCAAATTCCACGTTACTTGGGAAATGCAAATTGAAACCACTATGCACCCACACTATGAAATACCACTATACACTACTAGAATGTCTAAAGTTTAAAAGACTGCATGCCAAGTACTGGTGACAATGTGGAGCAACTGGGGAACTCCCATAGAGAAACTACTGATGGGAATGTAAAATGGTACAACTATTTTGGAAAACAGTTAGCAGTTTCTTAAAAATTAAACATAAACCTACCATATGACCTATCCATTCTACTCATCGGTATTTATCCAAGAGAAGTGAAAGCATACGTCACACAAACACTTCACAAAGCTTTCATAGAAACTTTCAATGGTGAATGGATAAACTGAAATGAATTGATACAAACATCAACATGAATAAAACTAAAAATAATTATGCTGAGTAAAAGAAACCAGACAAAAATGAGTATGATTCCATTTATCTAAAATAGTGGGCAATGCAAATTATAGTGACAGAAAGCAAATCAGTGATGGCCTGGAGATGGGGAAGAAATAAAAGGGAGGTATTACAAAGGGATGTGAGGAAATTTTAGGGGTGATGGATATGTTCATTATTCGGATCACAGGTTTCACACGTGAACACATCTGTAAATATTGTCAAATTGTACATTTTACAAGCATGTGGTTTAGTGTATGTCAATTATATCTCAATAAAACGTTTTAGGAAAAGTGCTTCTCTGACAATATAAGTTATTTTATGATATCCAAATGTTCCAGAATGTTCTTTCCAAAACATCTTAATATGCAGTGTACCATCCATCCACTACAGCTAACCAGCAAAGCAAAACACTGGCAATAGTATTTGAGGAAAATGTAGCTTTTACCTCTAGGTTCCTCTTCAGTGACAATGATCTGTCCAGTCCAGGGTGCTGAAGGGTGACCTGAACAGAGATAAAAATAAAAATCGCAAACATTCACAACAGCAGTTTCAACTGCACTTATAAACCGATTAACTGGCCAGGTTAGTCACAAATGGGTTTGTTACTAGTTGACTTATGTATTGTTCTAAAGAATCTTACTGAACATGTATACAGTATTGTGTCCTTGAAGAATTCACAATCTGCTGGAGCTTGGAACCTGACTGAACTGAGTCGCCATTTCTAGAATTGTATTTACACAAGGGAGGTAAATAACCTGTGTTTAATTACTGTTCCATATAGATCTCTTGAAACATGTAGGCTCTCTCATACCTTCTTAAGGGAGAAACCTTTCTGGAACAATTGCAAGCCCAGTAGCTATTTATCTGTCATAACAAAGATGAAAGAGGAGAGCTCGAGCGCTGATGGTGCAGTACAGCTCAACAAAAGCAATTTCTTGCCATTGCATTCAAAACTGTTGTCTACAAAGGAAACCAGTTTAGATCTTAAGTGTGGGAAATGGATGAGATGAGGAGTATAAACTTAAAAAGGAAATTCATGTCTGTGATCCCACAGACACCAGAAAGAGAAAATTATTCAACTCCTGCTCTAATTAAAGGACTTTTGACCAGATTTTGTGCCAAAACAGAAAGGTAATAAACAGTATAACTTATTTTCAGCTCAAAAAAATCTTATTTTTATTGGAATTTATAGAAAAAGAGTAAATGAATGTATGAGATGGAATTAGGAAAAAGAGATGGAAGCTGGATGTTATGTGAAAAGTAATCAGAGAGCTATCAAGTAGTGTGATTAGAAAAAGTCTCCAGAGAAAAAGTAGCATTATTTTACTTAGATTTTTATGATGCTACTACATGTACTTAAGGTAAAAGAAAAAAAAAAAAGTAACACTGCAGCCCTAATCAGTTTGGCTCAGTGAATACAGCATCAGCCTGTGGACTAAAGGGTCCCAGGTTTGATTCCCGGTCAAGGGCACTAACCTTGGTTGCAGGTTCCTGGGCCCTGATGGGGTGCGTGCAGGAGGCAACCAATTGATGTGTCTCTCTCACATCGATGTTTCTCTCTGTCTCTCCCACTCCCTTCCACTTTCTCTAAAATCAATGGAAAAATATCCTTGGGTGAAAATTAACAACAACAACAACAATACTGCAAATAAACCACAGACCAGTAGTCCTCATCTAAGGTGAGTTTGCTCCCCAGAGACATTTGGTAATGTCTGGAGATAATTTTGTCACAAGGGGCGGGGGGGGGGGGGGAGCGCTATTGGCCTGTAGTAAGTAGAGGCCAGGGGAGCTGCTAACATCCTATAATGTACAATGTAGACTCCCCATAACATAGAATTATCTGGCCTAAAATATCCACAGGACCAAGGTTGAAAAATCTGGTATAGAGTGAAATGTTAATTTACAATAATTCTTCTAATGCCAGTTTATGGTTACTTTTATTGAGGGTGCCATATGGGTTCCCATGAAACAAATGCAGAGCATAATTCATGTACCGTAGTTTTGATGTCGATACTTGGAGGCTAACTGGATGAACAGATTATTTTTGACTGTCTATAAGGAAACTCAAGTATAGATCAGATATAATATTTTTCCTTTAATAGAAAGAAACTCATTTTACTGAGATATTAATAGTGAATAGATGAGTCAAAAAACAAATACTTTTTTGTTCTCATGCTCCTCAGTCCTCCTCCCCACCTTAAGGATTTTCTGATCAATAAAGGATTTCTTATTCTCTGTGCCCTCTAGTGGAAGGGGGAGGAATAACTTTGCAATGAGATCTGTAGTTCTATTAAAAAATTTTTTTAAAAGGTTCAGGAAGACCCTAGAAAATGAAAAATACTTACTTCTAAGTCTTGCTTTCTCAGCTGGGTCCAGAGCAGCTGCAGGCTCAGAAACACGAGATGGTAGACCTATTCCAGATTTATTCACAGCCCGTACTCGGAATATATAAGAACGACCTTCTAACAATCCAGTGACTGGGAAACGAGCAAACTTCACAGGTGTGTCATTGCATTGAGACCAGCTATCTGTGCCCACCTCACATCTAAGGAAAAAAGAGCGATCAATAAGAATGTTAAGAGAAGTATGGCTAAATTCATAGTTTCAACGCTGCAAACCTACCCAGTTGCTTCAGATTTTTCTACAAAATATCCAGCTCAAGCGCGGTTCAATAGTTATTTAATTGAACTCAATTCCACTCAACTGTAATGTATCTTCTCTAACAAGAAAAAGAAGCTCAGCTCCTTCTTGACACAGACATGTCCTTTGACCACACTAAAAATATGCAGCTGCCCTAACCGGTTTGGCTCAGTGGATAGAGCCTCGGCCTGTGGACTGAAGGGTCCCAGGTTCGATTCCGGTCAAGGGCATGTACCTTGGTTGCAGGCACATCCCCAGTAGGGAGTGTGCAGGAGGCAGCTGATTGATGTTTCTCTCTCATCGATGTTTCTAGCTCTCTATCCCTCTCCCTTCCTCTCTGTAAAAAATCAATAAAAATATATTTTTTTAAAAAATATGCAGCTAAGGGCCTTGGGTGTTAAGTAGAGGAGATATGATCTGGGATGGGGCTGGCGGGGAGAAGCAGGCTGGTATGTACAGTCTCTACATTGAATAGACTAAGGGGAGGATTGGTCAAACATCTGCCTGGCTGATGTCTTCAGTTCCACCATTAGCGACTTCTTTAGGCATTTTTGTTTAAATTATGGAACTATTGCTGAGAAAGTTAGCACCTTAAAAGATACTTATCTGTACTGTAGTTTGGAGAGAGCTCACTTGAAGGTCACTGCCTGCTGTGCAGGTGGGAGGGTGAGGAGGGTACTGTAATTGTTTCTTAGCAGATGAGATTCATGAGATGCAGTGAAATTCCCAGGCCTGGATTTAAACACTTGAAACCTCAGATTTCTAACTGGGTGCTTTCAACAGTTGATGCCTGGGGATAGAGTGGCTACACCCCAGGAGACAAAGATGTGAGTTCTATCATGTTATAGCCTGATCCACAGGGCTTTACTTCAACATGTGATTGAAGTAACTCATCATTCTTCATGAGTAGAGTACTGGACTTTTCATTTATATCACTCTCCCAACACAGCTTTATGTCTCACTCTCCCAACACAGCTTTATGTCCAACATGTATAATTCACAAATGATTCTCATGGGGGGGGGGGGGGGTGGTTCCAATGGCAGTGCAAAGGTGGTTGTAGCGGGGGATTTATGTTTATTTATCATCACCCTTCCTCTTGGAGATAAATATTTTTCCTCAACTTTATGTAAAGTGTTAGCAAATATAGCTTCACTCCTTGCCTTACATCCACTTTTCCCCTAAATCTTCCTTTGTAGGAATTATGGAGCTGTTATAAATGAATGTGTGAGGCTAGGACAATTCTCCAAACTGCCCCTGCCCCCTACCCTCTCTCTGTAGATTCTGTTGTGGTGACTCAATGATCCTACAGCATGCTTCCTAACCCTCCTGTGGGCAGGACAAAGGCGGAGAGCCGCTGCTCTGGAGCTGTCTACAGCATGGTGGAACAGAAAGAACACACACAGCCGGGCTGCTCTCTGAGTTCTAGTTCTGCTAGAATTACACTATGTGACTGTGTTTCCTCATTAGCATGTGGCCTTCGGTCAGCTACTCATTTCCTAATCATAGTAAGAGTACATACCTACCTTTCAAAGGATGGTTATGGGGTAGTGGTCAATATATGAGACGGGCTTAGAACAGTGCCATTCACATGGCAAATGATGAATAAATATTACTCATAGTATTGTTATTTTTTTATTTTGACTAAGGCAAGAGAAAAACAAAATGTACTTATTGTCTCTGGTTTTTCAATGATCAAAGTTTGAAAATCCCTTAGAAATTTGCCAAAGATAATAAGGCAGAAATTGTAAGGATGCAAAAGAATCTGTCTAAAACTTCACTGTTCTTCATTACCAAAAAATAAAATAATGTAGAAGCATTTAGTATACAATTAAATAGTATATAATTTATTATAAAGTTTTCTCTGGATGGTATTGAGATATATATATATATATATATATATATATATATATATATATATTTACTGCTATAAATATCAGGCTTAATATACCTTAGTACAACTTTGTTGTATCATAGTAGCTAAATTATCTGTTCCTAATAGTTTTTACAACCAAATTTTATTACTCAAAAAATGGAAAGAGAATTAGAGCAACTATTTGAATAGGAACTAAGTCAGACAATAATTTATTTAGGTTGATAATATAAAATTTTTATCTTTGTTGTCTAAAGTTAGTGTATAAGTAATATGTAAGACCCAATTACCATAAATCAAAGTCTCTAAGTTTTAGAGAATGTAAAAAGTAAGAACTTGTAGATAGAACATAATTTAATACTACTGATATTTGTGATTTCTTTTTCTAATTTGAAATCACTTCCTGAGATTTAAATAAAATTTTGTTAGTATTCATAAAGTATTATTATTCATGTAATATTCTTAAATTGCTGACATACTAGGATTATGGACATTAAATATATTAAATACCACTTATTTGACTTCTAAAGTGACCTCTATTAGGTCTATGAATTTATAGTTTTCTTGCCAAATTAGTGACTTGTGCTGGTCATCAAATTCAAAGGTTATCTTTGGAATTTAGGTATATACCTATCTATAGCTATATCAGTCTACATCATCTATACATACACATATATATGTATATACACATTTACATGTGTGTATACATATATATAAATGTATTTATATGAGAGAGAGAGAGAGAGAGAGAGAGAGAGAGAGAGAGAGAAAGGGAGAGCGAGAGAGAGAAAGGGAGAGAGAGAGAGGGAGAAGGAGTGAGAGGAGACCAGAAAAGAAAATATTTCACCTAGAAATGGTGGGAGAAATCAAGCATGCATCTCTATGGCCAAATCACTCTAACTAAAGTTAGACTAAGTACTAACTTATCAATAAAATATCCCAGAATAGGACTCCCTCCATCCACAGCTGGCTGTTTCCAGGTGACGATGATATAATCTTTGTTGGCATCCACACACACCACATCCAAGGGAGAGGCTGGGGCTCCTTCAATCTCTGCATCACCATCTGTGGAGACACAGAAGGATCCCATTAGCCCTCTTACATGTGCTCTGAAGCCCTCAGACTGGGTTCTTAGTGCACACATTTCAGTGGCTACATCTTTGACCCCATTAGAGCAAGCTTCAGGCTTGTAATTCGCTTACCAACATAACAATGTGTGCTTTTCACCTTCAGTACAAAGAACATTATGTTAGAAAGGGCTCTAAAAAGGACCCATGCCCTTTGCCTCATGGCCCTTGACTGTCCAAATGTTCTAAAAGAAAATAAATATGTAGATGTTGAGGATTGCTATCAGAAAAGTCAAATGTAAGTTGTGCCAGAAAGTCTGTTCTTAAGATATTTATTGTGTAATGTTACTCAGAAACTATGAATGGCTCCAAAGAGGAACAAATAGCCCCCTCTGTTACCTTCTGGATGCATCCATGAGAGAATAAGAACCATGAAGCTTTGCCCATTCCTGTGCTGGGCACTACTGTTTTGGAAAAGAAAGGAAAACATTCATTTCAATCAAATGTTTGTTCCCGAACTGAAGATATTTGCGAAAGGAACTCTGATGCAATACCCACATCTGAGTTTGGCTTATCTGAGTTTAGTAAAAGTCCAGGATTATACAAGCATCAGAGGACAGTGACTCTTTATGAAATGGGATCTTCTGACAGTGGGGTCTTCTCAGCAGTGTCTTCAAGCACAGCTAAGTTGGTGAATCAGGGATGTTTTTAGGAGGAGAGGAAGAATAATAAAAATAATCAGTAGCCTTTTAAATGAGAACAATTAAGACAGGAGGCAAAGTCCCTGAGGGAAGGAATCCACGTATGACACTTTCTTCTGACATCTGGTCAACCTTTTCATAATTGGAGTTAGTCTGAGAGGAGGCTGAGACATGTAGGAGCCACTTACCCAAGGGAAAACACTCTTGTTGACTGAATAAACACTTTGTTTTTCTATCTGTTACACTTGTGGAAGTCTTCTGAGTTACTAAAACATTTGATAGCAGGGCAGAAATATTTATCTACTTCCGAATATAATAGGTGCACATTACCTGTGACTAGTTCAAGTCACTTCGATTTTGAACATTCTATTTCTTGCCTCATGAGATCTGCAGGAAAGTGTCTCTGGGGAAATGTCTCCTGCTATAGGAAAACTAATCGGTGCCTGAAACCTAATGCAGAATGCCTATATGCCACACAACAGGGAGTGATTTCGTCTCTGAAATCAATAAAAATATATTTTTTAAAAATGAAGCTCTAGCTGGTTTGGCTTGTGGATAGAGCATTGGCCTGCGAACTGAAGGGTCCCAGATTCAATTCCAGTCAATTGCAGGCTCACCCCCCCGTTGGGCATGCAGGAGGCAGCCAATCAATGATTATCTCATCATTGATGCGATATTTCTCTTTCCCTTTCCCTTCCTCTCTGAAATCAATAAAAACATATTTTTTTAAATACATTAAAAAAAATTTAGTTCACTGAACATCCATTGTATTTAACAGTCGGCACTTAGGGAGTCATTTTTCAGCACTTTTATAAAATTGCTTATAAGATGTGGGCTTGATGATCTTTCAAAAACAGCTTCTCTTTAGCAGCTGCTGGAAGCCAAATCCAAATACTGTGTTATGTTACTTCACACTTGTGCTCTTGGCTCCTAGCAGCTGCTATGGACTATCTGGCTCACAGCCCCATCAGTCAATGTCAATCTTTTCCTTAGCCTCTGCTCTGCCTTCTCCCAATCCTCCAAATAGCCAAACTTTTTGTAGGTTTGATTAATTAGGTCAGAGACTATCCTGCTACTCTTTATCTTTTGACATCTGACACAGGCTATTAATAACTTTTTCCAAAATGTAAATAATTCTAATGTTTATATACATGCTTGTTAATATATGATAATCAAAAAATACATGAAAATATCTTTTAAATGCCATAACTCAGAGATTACTGCTACTAACAGCCTATATTTTTCTAGATTTTTTCCCTATAGTTATAACTCAAAAGTGATTGTTTTTAAAATAAAATGGAATGGTACTATATACTAGTAATTTCATGTAAACTGATTTTTTTGATATATTATCATATATATATATATATATATATATATATAAGCATACATCATTAGTTTTCATATAAGCGTACAACTTGTTTTTTCAACTTTGTCCACTCAAGTTCCTAGAATTATTGAAAATGTGCCTACGATGCATAGTGACAAAACACACTAAGGAAAGTCAAGCAGATTTACACTCACTACAATAGGAACTGGTCTCTCCATTCCTTTATCCCAGCCCTAACTGGTTTGGCTCAGTGGATAGAGCATCAGCCTGCGGACTCAAGGGCCCCAGGTTCGATTCCGGTCAAGGGCATGTACCTTGGTTGTGGGCACATCCCCAGTAGGGGTTGTGCAAGAGGCAGATGATCGATGTTTCTAACTCTATCTCTCCCCCTTCCTCTCTGTAAAAAAATCAATAAGATGTATTTTAAAAGATAAAAATTAATAAAAAAAATCTTTTCATTCTTTTTAATATGATAGATTAACACATTATATCATTTTAATTACTTTGATTGCTAAGGATAACTTTTTTACATACTTATTTGCCATTTGTAATTCTTTTTTCATGACATTTCTATCCCATCATTTATCATATTATCAACTCTTCCCTCCATCCTCTCTCTATAGGGAATGGTGAGGAAAGAATACAGGGGTGGGCAATAGTAGGTTTATAGTTGTTAGTATGGAAAATAATACAATAATTAAAAAATAATAGTACAAGAATAAACTGTTTTGTGTATTCACAACTATAAACCTATATTTGCCCACCCCACATATAAAAGCCTAGAAAGCTATGTAACAAAATTATAACACTGGATATCTCTGAATGGTAAACTAATGAAAGGCTTTTCTCTTTTTTCTTATTTATATTATCTCTTTTCTTCCCCACGAAGAACACATATTATCTATGGAATAAAATCCTGTCCAAATGAGCACAGCTTTGGAATGTCTTTGTGCAGTGTATAAAGCACCATATGTCATTTCCAAAGAAATGACATATGGTGCTTTATACACTGCACATTATAGTTTGGAAGCTATTTTTTAAGCAGCAAAAATACCAGAGTTCTAGCATTGAAATGGCTTCATGCAGCTTAATGGATACAAAGTTTAAAAAACACACACATAAAATGTCATTTAAATATTTCTTACAGAGTTAAATATAAATTTAACACATGACACAGCAATTCCACTTACAGGTATCTATCTACCCAAGAGAAATTAAGACCTAGGTCCATGAATATGAACACAAATGTTCATTGCAGTCTTATTCATAATAGCCAGAGTAGAAACAATCTATCAACTGGCGAATGGATAGACAAAATGAGACATATCCACACAGTACAATACTAGTCAGCAATAAAAAGGGACAAACTACTAACATAATGAACCTCAAAATATATGCTCAAGAAAAGAAGATAGATGTAGACGATCATATATACAGAAATGTCCAGAAAAGATGAATCTATTGAGACAGAAAGCAGATTAGAGGTTGCCTAGGAGCCAGGCTGGGGATAAGTGGGGAATGGGCATAAGAAATCTCCTTGGTGCCATAGAAATGCTCTAAAGCTGGATTGTGGATGATGGTTACACAACTCCATACATATTCTAAAAAGCACTGTCCACTTAACATGGTTGACTCTTATAGATGTAAATTATACCTCAAAAAAGATTTTTTAAAAAGAATCTAAAATACATAATTTATTCAAGAATTGCTGAAATTGTCTTTCCAATTTTGTCTTTCTTATTTACCTTTTCAATTCTCTCATATCAATATCTGACAAATTTTAGAATCTTTCCATTTCTTTATTTTATGAATTTGAAAACTGGCTTAAGTATAAATTTCTAATTTAAATCCCCCCCCCCCCCCATCTATAGTTAGTTATCTGAAGTTTGGCCTAAATGTGACAGAGAGCCACAGTTCTGAGCATGGGCACTAAAAATGTTGGGGTACTCTAGACTATGTCAGAGTGCCCAGAAAGAGTCCAAGAGAAATCACCAAGGCATAACTAAGTATTTTGGGGTCACCAGGGATATTCTCTGGTTCAGGTAAGATAATTGAGAACAAAAGCAAAGACTTTGCTTATTCAGTCCTCATTTAGTCAGGTTTATCCAGATGGTTTGGTTAAAGAAACTTACTTGCTGATAAATTCCCATGTGTCTGTTTTCATTGCAATTTACCCAGACGGCTAGCTTCTTTCTTCCCTGTGGCAATAATGACTTTTCCCATAATGCTTTCATGTAGGGAAAATCTAACACATTTTTCAGTTGGTATAGATATTCGTGTATCTTTGTCAGTTGCTGGTCAGTGGCTAAATTCAATGAACATTGATTGCTGTTGAATACTGGTGTGGTATAAACTGCTAACTGTTCTCAGTATCCACTCTTCCTGCCTCCTTTCAGTACTTAAACTACTGAGCTTTAGCAGGGAACACACTGCCCAACAAGAGACTAGACATCCTAGCTTCCCTTACTGTGAGACGTGTGCATGTGGCTACGTGTTCACATGCAGAAGTGCTGTGTGCACCTCTGCTCTCCTCCTCCTCTTCCTTCCTCTCCTCTTCCCATAGACTGGATTGGGATCATGGGACAGCATCATAGTGGGTAGTGGAACAACACAGATGGGATCTAAGACTCTGAAAAACAAGACTGAAGATAACTATCTGGACCATTCCCATGGTAAGTCTAAAAAAATTAGCAAGTCAACCTGTATTGTTTATATTTTTATTTTCTGAGCATATATTTTGACATCTTATACACCTTTCTGGCTGGAGCTAGCCAATTCTGGGAGATAAAAGAGGGCTCAGCCTGGAGAATGTCTTTGATATGTAAACTAATTCATCCAGAGCCGGGCCTTTTTTGTCTGGCCCATGCACCCTAGGGGGAAATATTCCTCTGCCTTAATCATCCCAGGGCCAGGTACTACGTAACTAGGTACCATCCCTAAATTATTCACACGACTCAATCCTAAACTGCTTTGCTCTGTCTTGCCTTTCCCACAGAAACTTCAGTAAAGGCCATGATCTAGGCTCTCCCCTAACTCCTGCCTCCTGGCCAATCAGTGCAGGTTCTTTCCCATGTGGTCCTGCCTGGTATGCCCTGCCTCTGTCTCTGGATTTGTAAGTATAAATACTCAGTTTTGCCTGGCCAGTGTGGCTCAATGGTTGAGCATTGAACTATGAATCAGGAGGTCACAGTTTAATTGCTGGTCAGGCTACATGCCTGGGTTTCAGACTAAAATGCCAGTAGGGGACTTGCAGGAGGCAGCTGATCAGTGTGTCTCTCTCATCACTGAAGTTTCTCTCTCTCTCTTTCCCTTCCTCTCTGAAATCAATAAAAAATATATATAAAAATAAAAAATAAAATTAAATACTCTGTTTCCCTGAGCCTCTCCTCTGACTCCTGTTGTAGCCACACCTGGCTGACCATCACATAAAAGAACACAGAAAACCACCTTGTAGCCTGGAGGTATTAATGGTCCTCCCAATGTGCTAGGGCCTCATGTAGAAATAACATTCCCACTTGTACATATATGATCCATTCAAGACACTGCTGGAAAAAAAAGAAAGTATCCTAAAATTGATGATTATAGTTTGTCTTAAGAATTAAGTTATAGCCCTGGCCGGTGTGGCTCAGTTTGTTGGGCATCATCCTGTGAACAGAAAGATTGTTAGTTCAGTTCCCAGTCAGAGCACATGCCTGGTTTGTAGGCTCAATCCCAAGTAGGCAGCCATCACTGTCTGCTCTCACATGGATGTTTCTCTCTCTCTCCCTCTCCCTTCCTCTTTCTCTAAAAATCGATTTTTTTAAATCTTAAAAAATAAAGA
This sequence comes from Myotis daubentonii, assembly GCF_963259705.1. Lineage (NCBI taxonomy): Eukaryota > Metazoa > Chordata > Mammalia > Chiroptera > Vespertilionidae > Myotis > Myotis daubentonii. The sequence goes on from NC_081847.1 coordinate 59,069,787, forward strand.
ATTAAGTTGTAGCATTTTGTTTACTAGTTCATTAAAGCTAAAACTATTTTTTTAAAAGATAAGAAATAATAAATTTGCTCCCCAAATAGATATTAAAGAGTAAGTTCCCAAATAACACATCATCCTTTTGTTGCAGCTCCCATAAACTAAGATGGCTTTTCATAAAGGATTTAACATCTCTACTCAAACACCTATAGAGAACTGACGAGGAAGGTACTGACATTAGGGATAGTAACACAGTTTTGAAACTAGTTACTTTTGGGTTGGTGCCTTCAGAGTTAATTTTTATATCAGGTCTGGAAGTTGATATACCTATGCCATGTAATCTGGAAGAATTTCCAAACAGCTCTTTAATCATTACATAAAACATGTTTTGGCAGATTGATTTGGTCTCGGTGTTTTAAATATTCTTTAAAGATGCTTTCTGCTAGGTCTTACCTCGAACAAAGACATAAGCACTATATTGTTCGTAATATTCTCCCATTCGTACACGGATTGTGTAGAGGCCTTCATCTTCTTTATTGAGATGAGAAAATGTCAGTGTTGCCCGATCTCCACTCCAATGGGGTTGCACCCATTTTGATGAAGAAACAGGTATTCCTGGGGAAAGAAGTCAACAAATTAACTGATTTTTTTTTCTCTATTTCTCCCTTCTTCCTCTCTCCCCTCCAATGTTCTCTTTCTCTCCCCCTCTACCCTTTCTCTATTCCTCTCCTTCTATATTGAAGGCTATTTGACTACAAGAGCAATTCTCTAGGGCTTTGAGTCATTCTGCCATGTTTATATTAGTAAAAATACTAAATCAGAAGCGAGGGACCAGTGCCAGATGCATAATCTCCAGTGCAAATGAAATGGCAAGGCTTCTTGTTCAAAAGGCAGAGAAAAAAGTACATTAAAAAGTATAAGGCTTTTTCTTCTAAAAAAGTTTATCACTTATAAAATATAATAGGAATGATACAAACTGCAAGAACTAATATTTTTGTGCCATGATTTTACAAAAAATAATACTTTATTACTGTTATATCTTGACTGTTAATAAATATTTCTGGCTTGATTTTCTGCAAATTCAGTTAATTAGGCCATCAAATTCATACCTTTAATAATTTCATTTTAAGTGGATGTAATTGAAAGCAACATCACTCATGCTTTACAAATGCAAGATCACAAAGGAGATTAAAAAATTTTTTATTTTGAGGAGAATCATTCTGCTGATGCCACTACTATTACAGCTGTTAAGAGTGTTACTTACTTATAGTATTACATAAATTTATATTAAATAGTACCATATAGTTAGGGTATTATAAAGTTAACTTTCTGATAAACTATTTTAAAATATAAATTTTACTACTCTAGAGCTGATTATTCTTGAAAAACAATTTTTCTAAAAAGATTTAACTTCCATACAAATAAGTTTCATGTATATCTAAATTTAATTTAAATGTAATTTATATAATTGCATCTTAATGTTTTCTTTTACATGCCCCGTAATTTGTGGTGGTCATACAAGAAACTGAAAATAACTTCATGGTTTGTATATAATTCAAACACCTATTTATGCATTCTATCATTATCTCTTCAATTAAGAGGAAAAATTAATTTAAAAATTGTCTTCCTTGTTAATAATTGCTTCATCCAAAGTTTTATACAAAAATAGTGTTCTTTTACATTGAATGGGACAATCTTTAAACTTAGTTTCTATTTCTAAGTCTGTAGATAGTTGCTTTGCAATGTTGTGGCAATTTTCATAACCAGAGATTCTAAATTCTTTGAAGAATCCTAACAACTATCTTATGTGCTTTATTGCAATGTCTACATACACACATTTATTTTGTAATATTTTACTGACAAAGTTTACTGCCTGATTGCTGGCAGTTCTTGACAGCGTTCAGGCCAGGGAGTTAATATCTATGCAGATGCCACAAAGGTAAGTCCTGGGGATGGACAGGCAAGCTGGCCTCCACGGATGGCTCCCATGCTGCCCCTCTCCTCCTCTAGGGACATGTCCACATCAGTGCTGCTACTGCTGCTGCCATGCTGGTTTCAGTCTAAGCCCAGGTCCAGGTCCCAGCCATTGCCCTGGGACCCCACGCTGCCCCAGACTGCCCAGGTGCCCCATGCACAACTGACATGCTTCCTAGTCCCACTGGTTTATAAACTTCATTTATTTTACTAAATAAAAGTAACTTACAAAATGAATGTATATCCAACTTACAATAGCAAAAACACATTTTTTGTAATCCTTTCCATGTTACTTGATAATGTTATAATTTTCACAAATATTATGAAAGTTCTACTACTTTGATATATGTGTAAAAACTTTTTAAAACATCCTCTAATGTTCAAATTCTGCCAGCCCTGATAAACAGACCTGCAGTCTCATGGACGTTCATGCTGTGGTGCCAATCCCAGTCTGTGACCTTCTGTGAATAAGAACCTAAGTGAGAATTCATTATCAAGGCTCACCATTTCTGTACCACTGGATCTCTGGCTGGAAATGCTTAATTTCAGGAGTGATAACTACACGGCAGCCTAGACTCAACGTCTCGCCCTCTCTCCCAAAAGACACATCAAACTTGTCATCAAAGTGGATATCAAACTTGGATGCATAACCATAAGGGGTCACGGCAACTGGGTACAACAAAAACAAATATCAGCAATTTATTTCTTTTCATCAAAGAGACACAAGCATTTTAATAACCACAGGCAGAGAGCAGTCACAACAAATACTGATCAAATAATTTATCTAAGCAAAAATTAAGTCTTGTAAAAGAAGTACATTGTGAGAAATGGAAATTCTATGCATGAAAATTCTTGCTTCATTGGTCAAAAAAGCTTATTTATAATTAATATAATTTAAAGGTCATTTTATATAAAACATAAATTAATACCACATTTAGCTTAGACTTAGTTGCAATATACACATGCACTTTTTAATTTTAGATTCTGAGTTCATCTAAACTTTGTTGCTTGTAATCTTGGAACAAATAGCTATATCAATTCATCATAAAAATTGAGTTTTTCAGTAAGTTGCTTTAGTTTCTTTAAAAATCTGAGTAAAAGATATATTATAAGAAATGTCAATAGAGAAAACAAAAAGCTTAAAATATGGTAACTTTAAAAATATTTTTCTTAGAAATGTCTTATTAATAGATTGTGTAAATGCCTGCATCATAAACTCTCCCAAGTTTTATTTTCTCTTTTCTCCAAGGAAAGGGCTTGAGAAAATAACAACTATTTATTTGTGGGTTGTTATATGCCAGGCAAGCTACCATTAGCATGCCATTTAATCCTTGGCATAGATATTAGTTTTTCCTCTCTTCCAGAAAGGATGTAGTAGTTCACAAATATACAGCTAATGACAAGGTTTCAAAGGTATCACATGTGAAATTAAAACTCAAACCTATAACTGCTCAACTCCCAACACTTAGGCCCTTTCTCTCATGTTTCATCTCTCTTCCTAAGATCTCTTAGTATTAATTTGAAAAGGTAAGCTAACGTTTATTGAGTTCAATTTGTGCCAAGTATTGTTCCAAGTGTTTAATATCTATTAATTCAAGCTACATAATAACCCTATTTGGTAAGTGCTATTGTTATCTCTATTTTAATAATACTCAATATTATATTAGTTTCAGGTGTACAGCATATTATGCTGTATTTTAAATGGAGATGGCACTTAGCAAATCTATTTTTAAACTTACAGCTGAGGGGCAGGGTGGAAGCCCCAGCATGGAAGCGAGTCTCATCAAACTCTCCCTTATATCCTAGAAAAGAAAGCATAAATGCATGTGAACTTCTTCTAATTTACTTTTTAGCAATGCGAATAAATAATAAAAAGGTGCATTTTGAATAAAACAAGTCCAGCAAACCTACTCTTTACCACAACCGAGGCGTATGCTGAAAGCTCTCCTTTAGCATTCATCGCTGAGGCCCGGTACTGCGCGGTGTCTTCAAAATCACACCTGAAAGAACGTACAGAAACGCGTGGCCGTCACAGTGACACTCCCTGTAATTACTAGCTGCTCCTTCAAGGGGTCTTTGCTACCACGGCACACTGTAAGCCAGTGGCTAGCGTGGCTCTAAGGAACTTGAAGAAGCTACTCTCTGATCTGGCTCCCTGTGGGATTTTTATGTAGCTCAAGAAATTTACAGCAGATTCAAGCCAGCAGCACAGAATGGGAGAAGATCTATAGTCCATTGTTACCCTTGCCCGGATTCATTTTTAATGTCCAAAAAATGTTAATAAAATGCTAAGCACATACATTACAGCATGAAGAGCATTATGATAGATAAACTGGGGACACAGCCTCCCTGCTGGCTTCCCTCAGGGTGAGTTTCAGTCTGGGGGGCGACAGGGAAAGAAACAACCTCTCCTTGTAGACTTCCACGGCCTCCCTCAGCCCAGACCAGATCCAGGTGGGCCTAATGTGTGTTTCTAGCCTCAAAGTACAAACAAGTTATTCATCCCTTAATTCTACTAAGGTTCAGGCCACACTTGGAGTTTTGGCCCCCAGCATGACACAAGGACTGCCATTTGTTAGGTCCCCTGAGTTATAATACAGAAATTGGGATATCTTAATAATGGATTTAGGGAGACAATGATCTCACAGAGAGATGAACAGGCTAAGATTACCAAGCAGGTTGTTTTGTGTCTTATCACTACCAGTGTCTGTGTTATTCATTGTCCCTGAAAGTTTAGTTTCAGTCATATAAACTTATTTCTTGCTGAAATTTTATAGACATGAATAGAACCCCAGGAAGGTCAATGCAATTGTATTTCTCATAACTATTTAATTATCAAGCAGCCACACAGCTCACTGTTTTCTCTATAGAACAATTGACCGGCAGAATTGACGTGACTTTAGGTCAGGGTCAGAGCTTGGTGAATGTCACATGGTGCCAGGCAACTCTTTGAAGCCCAGCGTCACGTGTCAATTGCTCTGACCTGAAGAGGCTATAAATCTCTTGAGATCAGAATGCTGTAGGTTTTACTTTGACATCTCAGCACGTCGTGGTTTTATGTGAACTGAAGATGGTGGGAGCTTGTTGAACTTTTTTATCCACATAACTAGGGTTGGACTGCAAAGCCATCTGAGGAGACACAATAAACTTTTGAGGACTTAGAAATTTTAATGTGGGTTTTGCTTTCGAATTTTGCTTTAAAAACATCCCAATGTCCACCCTGCCTCCATCTACAGGCTGATAGGCAGATGCATCATTTTCCACAGTTCCTGGTGAGCAGAAGGAAAGCAATTTCTCCTAGTCCAGCTTACTTTCTTTCATTGCCACCCACCTCAACCTTCATGGCCTTTACTAAGTAAGGCAAAAGAACATGATGATGATGATGATGATGATGATGATGATGATGATTTGGAACACTAAAAAATAATTGAGCCGTAGCCAGTTTGGCTCAGTAGATAGAGCGTCGGCCTGCGGACTGAAGGGTCCCAGGTTCTATTCCAGTCAAGGGCATGTACCTTGGTTGCAGGCACATCCCCAGTAGGGGGTGTGCAGGAGGCAGCTGATGGATGTTTCTAACTCTCTATCCCTCTCCCTTCCTCTCTGTAAAAAATCAATAAAATATATTAAAAAAATAATTGAATATTAATGTCTATTTATGTAACTCATTTTCTTACTGATGTCTAAGAAAAACTCTCCAGTATATAAGAGATAAATTAAAAGATGTGAATTTTTTCTCATCTTTGACTAAATTCAAACTTAAGATCACTTTAGTAGGTAAAGTGGGCTTGGTAAGAATGAGTCATGCATATCATTCTCAGCTGGGCACCCAGAGAAGCAATGCATGTGCGTGCCCCCATTGTGATCATGCTGCATTTGGGAACAAGGGGGGAGGGCAGCTGTTACTGGGGCGGCGAGGTGCCTACCTGAGTGACTGTAAGGCAACACATACAGACCCTGATGTTTTCTTACTTGTTAATTTCCAGCGTGTGCATTCCATATCGACTTTCGATAATATACTTTCCAGGGTTTGCATGGACATTTATTGGCACCTGGTTTTTATACCTACGAGACAATGGAAACAAGGGGGAATAAGTTGAAGTGTATATAAATAGCTTCATGATTAAAAGCACACACAATTCTTGAAGGAACACCTGTAAACATGGCACTGAGGTCAGCAGCAACATCTGTTCAATAAAGGCAAGTCTACAGCAGATTAAATAAAATGCACAGTTAATGCAATAAAATTTCTCAATGTACTTACTTTCCTGTCCTTCATCATAAAAAGTACATTTAAGAAGCTGACCATTCATAACAATGTGGTTGAATCTTGCATGTATAATGCTGAGTGGAAGAGACAGAAACAAGAGAGTACACAGTACAATGGTTGCTTTTATATAAAGTGCAAAACCAGAAAAGACCGATTCATGCTGCTAGAAGTCGGGAAAGTGATTTCCCCCTGGGGTGAGGGAGGGCAGTGGGGTGGGTGGGGGAATTATGAAGGAGGCAACTTGGATGCTTGGTTACATGGGTGTGTGCAGTCTACAGAAACTCATCAAAGTTTTACATTCATATATAATATGCACTTTTGGTGTGCATATCCTTCGTAAAAGAGCTAAAGAAAAACTTGACCATTGCTGACACGACAGAGGGGAAGTTTTCGTGTTAGGGGTTTTATTGTTGGCTGTCTATGTAGGATGAAAGTAAAACATTCTTCCTACTAACATTCTTGCATGTTGTGAAAAAACAATATCAGTTGTATTGAAAGCTCATTATATTTAAGTGTTTTATTCACACATAAGCAAGCATGGCTCTTGGCTTGGAAGAAGTTAAAATAATAATCATGAAAAAAAATCTGACAAATATAAGCTGAAGGATTCCCCTTTTCTGACTGTCCCACCCCTAGTTAAGCCTCTCAGACCTCAGAGAGAGAGGTTACATGGAAGGGTCCTTTCTGAGACACTGTCTCCCAAGTCTAGAAGTGGCACCTTGATTCTCTGCCGTGTCCTCAAGGTCTGAATAGCCGGTGGCTACGGTGCCAAACCAGTCTCTCCTGCTTAAGCCATTTCCTCCCAAAAGAGGAGCTAGATTTCACTTGTTTTCCTTTCAAACATGCCACTTTATGTGCACAGATAACATAAATAACACGAATAACCACAACTGACACAGAACATTTAGTAGAGCCAGGCAAGGTTCTAAGTGCTTTATGAATAGATTGTAAATCCAGCCCTCACAACAACCACATAAGGCAGAACTGTTTCTAACATCATTTTCCAGATGAAGAAGCCCCGGCATGAAGAGGCTAAATAACTTGTCCCAGTTCACACAGCTAGAAATAGCAGAGCTGGGATTTGAACACAGTCAGTCCGGCTCCTGACAACATGTGATGCTTCCATTTTCTCTATTTAGCTGCATTTTATTTCTTCAGACTTCTGGAAATGGTTATAAAGGGGTTTGGGATCAGGGAAAGTGGTGAAAAGGGAAAGAAAGAAAATAATCTTCAATTAGTTCCTTCCCCTTGCCAACTTGCACACTCACACACACGTGTGTACACACAGGCTCTATGCCCCTAAAACACAAATCCATTTTCTATACTTAGTATTTATGCTTTATTTTATTTTTAATCCTCACCTGAGGATATGTTTTTATTGAATTTAGAGAGAGAGAAGGGGGGAAGAGAGAGAAAGAGAGAAACATCGATGTGGGTGAGAAACATCTACTGGTTTCCTCCCTACGTGCCTCGACTGGGGATCTAACCCACAACCTAGGTGTGTGCTCTGACCAGGAATCGAACCCACAATTTTTTGGTGCATGGGATGACCAAATGAGCCACCCCACGAGGACCATTTTCTATACTTTTTAAAATGTTATCATTCTCCTCCATTTAGCAAAATCCCAACTCATCCTTCAAGGTTCATATCCAGTGCCACTTCAATAAACTCCTCCCTAAAACCCCGCACAATATTAGCTCTTCCTGCCTTTCTGCATCAGTGTTATTTGGATCAAATTGCAAGGTATAACATATTAAATTATTGCTAACTATGTATCACTCCTACTAAGCTCCCAGGACCTTGATGATGGGGACTGTGTCTGATCCATATTTACTCCTATTCCCACTCTCACGGAAATATGAGTCATGGGCACGTATTTGGCACTCTGTGTTTGTTAAATTGAATGGAATTATTATGTAATGCAATAGATTAATTATAGCTTCATAATTTTGGGCCAAAGAAACAGAGTTCTGGTATGGATAATTTAAAATAAGTGCATATGAGAACAGTAAGTTGAGGCTCTTTGTGTCTCGGTTTTCTCATATCTAAAATGAGAGGGCTGGACTGGCTTAAGAATTGCAGTTGCATGTATGATGTCAGGTGGGTACTAGATTTATCAGGGTGATCACTTCATAAGCTATGTAAATGTCTAATTACTGGGTTGAACACCTGAAACTAATTTAATATTATACATTAACTGTAATTGGAAAATGAAAATTTTTTTCAGTGGAAAAAGAATTGCCGTTGTGTGGCAGTTGTAGCGGCATAACCTACCCAACCCATAGAACACATTGCCAGCTGCTTCCTGCTAGCCCAGAAGCAGCTTCAGACAGCTGCCTCCCCACAGGGCCCCAGGCAGACAGGACTATCTGATCAGGTGGTTGTAACAAGAAATCTGCTGGCGGCTTCTAATTTCAAACATTCCTCATTTTGACGAATGACAGGGTAGAATCTGTTAATTGACATGTTCTTTTGATTGAATTAGGTTAGGTAATTTCACACTTGACTCAAAGCTCCCTCTTTCTCAGTTTTCATGTGTTGGGTGTTTTCAGTAGTTCCTTTTAGCATAAGAAGAGAAATATGACACCAAAGGCTGTGTATGTGCTACTTGACCCAACAACTGGGTGACACTCAATTTGGCTTCTGACAAAAATGTTGTTCATATCTCCATAAAGTTTGAGTTAGAACAGGATTTTGCAGCTCCCAGTGTTGTTTACCCTTCCTTGCTCTCCAGTACTAACCAACTTAGCACCTGACGACTTTTTTAAGTTGACCACATGGCACATGAAATCAGTTTAAAACACACACACACACACACACACACACACACACACCCCATTTGAGGGTCTTCCTAGTTTTTCCTCTGGTATGCCAGCTGTCACTGTAAGAAACGTCTGTTTTAAATCACCAGGCAAGGAGTAAAAAGCAATTCAACTCTGTTTTCCAAGGAAGTCACCGAGGCATTCAAATTCTGGGTCACTTGACATTGGCTATCTTCAGTATTAAGTCAGAAAAGAAAGGAAGGATGTTTGGCCTACTCTATATTAGTAAATGCTTCACAGCTTGTTATTTCTGGAAAGTGAAATTCCAAACTGGCCAGTCATCAGCTAATTCTGGAGAGCAATCTACAACCTAGGATATTTTGTCAAGAGGTTTCTGAAATTCTCATGAATATTCAGATGTATACTATTTCACTTATCATTTTCAGGTAGCTTCTATAAACAATGAGTTTGCATTTTACTATAACTATTTCTAGAATAAACTCTTAGTTTATGTGTGTAAAACACACACTAAATGCCCCTAAACAAATGTCTGTTTGGATACAAGGGTAACAATGGAAGGTCTTTGGTGGTGTAAAACATTGTCAAGTAAAAAGGCTTCAGCCTAATTTTTTTCTATCAGCAAATAATGCATGCAAAATGGTATTTATCATATTGAATCCCATCACAAAGGTGACTGTTGCTTAGAATTCAACCTTATGTTTTGAGTAAATAGTTATTACCCAATTTAAAAACCAATGAGCTGAGAGAGATCTATCCCATTTGGATAGATTTTGAAATTATATAAATAGAAAAAAATCTAAAATAAAACCCCAACCCTATGTTGTGAGGTAATTAAAAATTACAAATAATTTTAACTATTCTAAATGTAGGTTGTTTTCCTAAGATAACATGGCACCAAATACTAAATTTAAATATATTGTGAATAACTCTACTCTTATAAACAAATTCAATACATAGTCTATAATAGAATTTATAAATTCTCATCATATGCAAAAAAAGAATAAGACCTTTCCAAATCTCCATTTTTCTATGATATATTTATCATATTATTTCATTCCTACATTTTAAATTATTATCATGCCTAATGACAATTTCTTTAAGTGTCTATTTGCCAATGACCTTAGGGGCAATGTGAAGAATTCCAAACATGTATTTTTTAAGTGTCTCACTTAAGGATCTAGCCCAGTATCCACATATAGATCCAAAAAGGTGCTGAATGAGTGAAAGAATGCTGCTCACCAATCCCAACACATGCTCCAGTGAGTTTGTGTGAATCTCCTTGCAGACTACAATCCATATTCTCATTGATAAAATTGATCTAGACTTTGGGTTGGAAACCCAATGAAATCTGGTTCTTTTTAACTCAATTCTTTCCTTCTTTTAAAGAGAATTGTTCTCTTTTCCGGTAATTCATGTAATTTTTAAAAATGACTAAGCAATACATTTGTATGGTCCAAGAACTAGAAAGTATAAGGGTGCACAGGGAACAGTCTCCTTCCTCACACTTGTCTGCCTTCTACCCAGCTCCTTCCCCACAGCTTATTGCTCTCCTTAGATTTGTGGGTTTTTTTAAATATATTTTTTATTGCTTTCAGAGAGTAGAGAGAGATAGATAGAAACATCAATGATGAAAGAGAATCATTGATTGGTTGCCTCCTGCACATCCCCCATCAGGGATTGAGCCTCCAACCTGAGAATGTTCCCTGACTGGGAACCGAATCATGACCTCCGGGTTCGGTCATATAGATCAACTCTCAACCATTTTTACCTCTTCTTCCAGAGTTCCTTTACACAAATAAAACAAATACAATTTTCCCTTGGTATGCACAGGAGGCTGGTTCCAGGACACCTGAAGATACCAAAATCCACAGATGCTCAAGTCCCTTATATAAAATTGTGTAATACTTGCATGTAACCTATATTTGCAAATAGGCTACAATAAAGCATGTCTACACATAATTTCATTTGTGTGGATTCAGCATAGTGCTTGGCATGTTTCAAATTCAAGTTCTACTTTTTAGAACTTTCTGGGATTTTTTTCTCCGGAATATTTTCACTCTGCAGCTGGTTGAATCCGTGGGTGTGAAACTGTGGATATGGAGTTTCCTGACTATACAGATATAAATGTTCCCCTACCTTTTAAATCAATATATAGCCTGCCATACAAGCTATTACATAAATATTGCCTATTAAGAAAAACAACGTGGGGCTGACCAAAGAGCAGCTGCTGCATGTGCGTAACATTTGCTAGACCTCAGGGATTTCCATGACCCGAGGGTGCCTAGTGGAAACTTGGAATCAAGTTTGGAAAGGGCTCTAAGGGAGCCAGGCACCAGGCACACATGCCTTTGAAATACATGGCTAAGGAACTAACTGTTGCAAACAGAGGCAGCATGACTACATGAAGCATTATCACACACTTACTCCTATTATTTACCTCCTTCTATTCAGGAAGGTCATTCTCAATTATTTCTTTCATACTTGTCTTCAGTGTCAGACCCAGGAAGCTGAAGTTGGGAACCATAAAAGCATAAATGCCAGCAAAGAAATCACCAACCACCTGGGTTCTTGCTTGGGCTGTGGGTTCCCTGCTCATTGAGGGGATGGATGACTTCTGAAGATTGCATTAGCAGCATTGCAAAGTAAGTCAGAGCTTCATTAATAGACAACATATGCAGGAATGTATACTAATTCCACACAGAAGTTTACTTCCAGAAGTGGATTTATCTACCTTGGAGCCAATAAGGCTGAAGTTGTACGGTCTCCCACTAGCACGGGTCTCCACAAGACTGTATGTCTAATTTATACTAACTTTATGTGTTCTTCTTTGTAAAGACTACCCCCAAAATGAATAAACCTCATGCCCCACAAAGACTGGATCTGACCTTTTTTATTGCCATAGGCAATTTTCAGTTATCTACTAGCTGATTGTCCAAATTTCAGCTTTCAGAAGGGGAAAATCTTGCTCTCAGAAGTATGGTTAAATATTTTCTTGGTGGTCCACTACTTCTTTTGTTTTAATATTTACTTTTTCTTTGACTTTCAGGACTACAGGACTTTCTGTGAAATGCTCTGATCTGTCCCTACTGGAAGAATCTGGGGTAAGAATGAAGTTGTCTTCTCCAAGCACTAAAGGGAGTGTAGAAACTAGGGAAGGCTTTTCCAGTAAATTAACAGTTTCCCAATCATTCCTGAGGCAAATCTTGCCTCTGTCCCTTGGTTTTTGTTTTAAAGGAGCCTGTAGGACATAAAATTCACATGTTGAGGAAATGAATATTCCAAAGCCAGATATAAAATTTTAGTAAAAAATCATACTACTGCTCAATTCCATTAATGAGGATAACTGAAAATTGACAGTATTTCTATTTTTCAATTTAACTGGAATTCTAAGAGTCGACATTTTGGTCATCTCAAATTTTTCTGGAGAGTTTTTATTTTTTATATAAATATTTTGTTTTTAAATCACTAATTTTCCAGCCAATAACAGAATATAAGAAGTTTAATCTGTGACATATCTAAGCTCTGCCTTTGTGGAGCCTGTAACTCCAGTTTAATAATTAACACCATCAATGTCCACTTGCATGCTTGTACTCTAGTTGCTGTGAATTTAGTAGAATAAATAAATGCTTAAGAAATGAATATTTACCTGCCAGATTTTACTTTTAAAAATCACCTTTAACTCTAATTTTTTTAAAGCAGAGATAGGATGCTATGTAATAAATATATGTGCCTAACTAAGGACTCTGATTATTTGTTTATTAGTAGTACATTTGAATTTTATGAAAGAAGAGTTTTTAATGACCAAATAATATTTCTCAGAGCTGGAAATTTGTTATCCTTCATGCATTTCTATAGGAAAGTCTGGATTTTTTTTTTTTTTAGGTGACATGTCATCCATTTTTTAAGAGGAAATATCCCTTTAATAGGCCAAATTATGCAACTCTGTAGTCACAGAGAGAGATGAGGCAAAGATAAGTTGATTCTTAGCTTACTATAGTATACTTTTATACTTTAAAGTTTGTAAATTTATTTTTTTAAACTTCATTTGCATTGAAATATGTTCCTACACTTCTCACCTTTGAGTATTATAAATTATTTGCCTTAATAATATATATGGCTTGGATTTTCATTCTTTGATTTTCAAACTCAAGAACCCTGAAAAAAGTTTACATGTAAGAAAAATTGCAAGTAAAGCCAATGTTATTAAAGGCAGGTTGACATCATAGGTGAATTTTTAAAAACTCTCCACCTGCTTCTTAAGAATAACCTTAGTCAGGTAACTGGATCTATCTTGTCAGCTACCTCCATTTATGCTAGCCACGTGTCTGACCAACATTAGAGATCATGGGAAAAAGGGAGAAGGAAGCAAGGACTCTGCAAGTGATAATGTCCTTCAGTGTAGTGTTTATACTGCAATATAGGGTGCATTTACCACCACTCCTGATAAAAAGAAAATAGCATGCAAAATATCCATGTCAGAGAATAAAGTGAAAAATGCCTTTTGAGTTGGCTCAATCATTTTCATACTTCTGCTCTCTGTGGCAGATATGCATGACACATAATAAGAAAATTCTGAGCTTAAGAATCAAAATATCACTGACAATTGCAATAGGATATAAAGGATGTCCAAAACATGTATACACACTTTAACAGCTGATAGCTCAATTGATGTTTCTCTCTTTTCAGCCAGACTAAGCTTTGAACAAAAGAAATTCATCCTAAAATGTTACTAGAAGTTTGAAAATGCAGTTGAAGTACAAACATTTTCAAAGTATGTATACATTTATAATTATTCAAAGTGTGCATACATTTTTGGGGTCACAGGGTGTCCCCCCATAAATGCATACATACTTTAACAGCTGATAACTCAATTTTCGCTCCTTTTCAGGTTTAACTGATTTGAAATAATGGGTGAAGCCAGACTAAGCTTTAAACAAAGTAAATTTATCCACTAGACTTTTTTATGGGGCTACAAAAGGATAGAGTTTACAGTACAAAACAAGCAATAGTTGATGAACTGAGGTCACACATTATCAGCAGTGCCTGGACCAAAATGGTTATCAGTTTGAAAACAGGCATTGACAAAAAAAGTTACCCATTTCTGTAGATTCTTTTAAAATTTGAAAATGAACTGTATGTTAACAAATACTGACTTTGTAATCTTTCATAGTGTGTATAATTTGGGGGGGGCGGGGAGCTACCATATATAATGGAAGGGGAAAGGGAGCATTTATTCTTTATGGAAAGAAGATTCCTTCAGGCCCCATATTGAGTAATATTTCCCGTCAAATCCCCTCTTTTTTCTTGGCTTTAGAAAAAACACATTGGCCGAAACCGGTTTGGCTCAGTGGATAGAGCGGCGGCCTGCGGACTGAAGGGTCCCAGGTTCGACTCCGGTCAAGGGCATGTACCTTGGTTGCGGGCACATTCCCAGTAGGGGGTGTGCAGGAGGCAGCTGAATCAATGTTGCTCTCTCATCGATGTTTCTAACTCTCTATCCCTCTCCCTTCCTCTCTGTAAAAAATCAATTAAAAAATATTTAAAAAAAAAAAAAGAAAAGAAAAAACACATTGAACCTCAGCTCAGATGATTAGTAGAGTTGGAACCCTTTGGGTTTTAATTATTTTTTAAAAGGCAGTATTGGTTGTCATCACAAAATGATACCTATATTTAATGTGAACAAATTTTTATGATCTATAGAAATTATAGATATACATTTTCTTTGTATGTAAATATGTTGATAAAATTTTAACACTTTAATAAGATAAAGACCCATTGTATAATTCTACATAATAAAAGGCCAGGGACCATAAGTGTAACAACCGGAATGACCGCTCCACCAGTCGCCATGAGGTGCATTGACCACCTCTCGGTCCCTGCCACCCCCCCCTCCCCCGGCTCACGATTTCATGCGCTGGGCCTCTGATATAATTATAATGTATCATAACGTATGCAATACTGTTTTTCCCATACATAAAATATTAATCTCAGTATACTTTCTTCACTATTTTAAAAATCTATACAAATTTGTAAATGCTTTCAATGACTCCTGCATATTTATAATGCTGAATATTTTCACTAGAGGTTAAATTAATTTTGTATAGTTGATTATAGGAGTAGTTTTCAAAAAGATAACATACCATGTGACACGAGGTGCTGGCCAGCCAGATACTGAACAGTGTAATTTTACATTTTCCTTCTCCCAAACAGTGTGGGAACGAGGTTTGATGACAAACTCAGGAGCATGGAGAAGATGATCTTCATTCATTTTTCTATGAAATGCCTCAGTTTCTTCTAACTGGAAAAAAATCAAAGTATTATAAAATCAAAGTAACTTGTACTATAAAAATAACAAGCAAGAAAAACAATAGCAGCCAAAAATAAAAATAACAAGCAGAAACCAAAATTACAATTTTTCCATTTGGAGCCTGATTTTTATATTTAAATCAAATGCCTATTCCTTGCTCCTTTTTAAAAGAAATACACCATTTAAGACTTCTGGTCAAGATGGCAGTATACCCCCTACCAGGCTTCTGGGGGATCCTAGGGAGAACCCTAGAGTCAGGCCACCGTAAACCCTGGGGAGAAGCAGAGACCCCCGAGGGCATCCCAGCCCCCCTTACTGTGACTCCCCACACTCAGCAATGACCTGTGGGGTGGGGGGGCCCTGGGACATTTTTAAACCTAGGGTTTGGCGTCTGGACTAAGCTCCATCCACGTCACTCACAAGTTTCTGTTTATATTTCTAGCTTTTTTAAATAAAAATAAAAAAAACCAGAAAACATACGTTTTCACAGCCCAGGGGCCTGGCACGCCGGTCTGTGCCCGCCCACCCCATCCCAGCCCAGCGGTCTCATTCCCTGGGCAGAGTCACACCCAGCCACCCTTCACTAACAGACCAGATCACACAGCAGCCGTGACTGTAACAGGCTGCCACATACACACGGTCTCACACTCGGTCTCACACTCACCTGTGGGTTTTTGGTTCCGTTCAATTTGGGTTTTTAACTTTACAGGGTCAGTACCGCTTCACCCTCCTTTTGTATGGAGTTCCATCCAGGGGCTTTCCCCCTGCTCCAGTCCTGAGGCCTCCTGACCCTGATGTTGTGATACACCCCACAGAGATCTATGTTTCTTATATTATTATTATTATTGATAATAATTATTATAATATTATGTAATAAATTTATAAGAAATGAAGAAAAAAAAGATGGCAGTATAGGTTAATGTGGTACTCAATTTCTCAACAGAAACTTTGCAGGCCAGAAGAGACTGGCATGAAATATTCAAAGTGGTGAAAAGCAAGAACCTACAACCAAGATTATTCTACCCAGCAAAGCTATAATTTAGAATTAAAGGGCAGATAAAGAGCTTCCCAAACAAGAAAAAGCTAGAGTTCATCACCACCAAACCAGTATTAAATGAAATACTAGAGTGTTCTTTAAGAAGAAGAAAATAAATTTTAAAAAATATGACCCTAGCTGGTTTAGCTCAGAGGATAAAGTGTCAGCCTGTGGACTGAAGGGTCCCAGGTTTGATTCTGGTCAAGGACACATGCCCAGATTGTGGACTTGATCCCCAGTGGGGGGCATGCAGGAGGCAGCCGATCAATGATTCTCTCTCATCATTAATGTTTCTAACTCTCTCTTCCTCTCCCTTCCTCTCTGAAATTAATAAAAATATTTTTTAAATGGATAATAAAAGACAATAAATATATATATCAACATACAAATCTAAAACTCAAAATAAATGCATAAGCAGAACAGAAACAGACTCATAGATACAGAGAACATTTTGATGGTTGTCAGATTTGGGGGGCTGGGGTTCTGGGGATGGGTGAAAGGGATTAGGAAGTTACAAAATAGTCATGGGATGTAAAGTACAACATAGGGAACAGACTCAATAATACCCTAATAATTATGTATGGTATCAGATGGGTATGAGATTTAGTGAGATGATCACTTAGTAAATTATACAATGTCTAATCACTAGGGTGTACACCTGAAACTAATATAATGTTGCATGTCAACAGTAATTGAAAAATAAACAATGATTTAAAAAATAAGAAAAATTTTAAAAGCTACACCATTTAATTTTTAACATTTTAAGGCCAAGGTACATATTTTATTTCCCAAAGGTGGACTTCTTAAGATTCTTTAAAACCTTGAGAACCAAGATGGCGGCATAGGTTAACGCCGGAGTTTGCTGCTTTGAACAACTACTTCAAAAGTGAAACCAAAAAACGGAAGGGACATCACCCAGAACCCCAGGAACGCTGGCTGAGTGGAAGTCCTACAACTAGGAGGAAAGAGAAACGCATACGGACACTCAGAGGAGGCGCAGTGCTGAAGTCAAATTCTGAGGTGCGGAGTGCGCGGAGCGGGCTGGCGGCGGAGGGCGCGGTTGTTGTTTTCAATCGGGAGGGAGTCGCAGACTCTGAGCTCCAGATACAGGCGAGTCTTTAGGGACCCAGACTCAAACGGGAGAAGCGGGACTGTCTGGCTTCCGTCAGAGCGAGTGCAGCTTTCTCTCCGAGCTTTGCAGCAGGGTGCTGGGACTCAGAGAGGCAGAGCCCCTGGGGACAGGACTGAGAGCTGCCATAGCTGCTCTCTCCGGCCCACCCTGTTGATCCTGTGCGACCCGCCCCGCCCAAGCCCTGCACACAGGCATTTGCCGGATAGCCTCAGGCAAAGGCTAGATTAGCACCTCCCTAGAGGACAGAAGTTCTCTCACTGCTGACACAGCTGATTCTCATAGCCACTTGGCCTGGAGGTCAAACCCTCCCTGGAATTAGCTACAACAATCAAGATTTATCTATAAGACTGCGAACAAAGACCACTAGGGGGTGCACCAAGGAAGCATAACAAAATGCGGAGACAAAGAAACAGGACAAAATTGTCAATGGAAGATATAGAGTTCAGAACCACACTTTTAAGGTCTCTCAAGAACTGTTTAGAAGCTGCCGATAAACTTAATGAGATCTACACGAAAACTAATAAGACCCTCGATCTTATATTGGGGAACCAACTAGAAATTAAGCACACACGGACTGAAATAACAAATATTATACAGACGCCCGACAGCAGACCAGAGGAGCGCAAGAATCAAGTCAATGATTTGAAATGCGAGGAAGCAAAAAACATCCAACCGGAAAAGCAAAATGAAAAAAGAATCCAAAAATGCGAGGATAGTGTAAGGAGCCTCTGGGACAGCTTCAAGCGTACCAACATCAGAATTATAGGGGTGCCAGAAGATGAGAGAGAGCAAGATATTGAAAACCTATTGGAAGAAATAATGACAGAAAACTTCCCCCACCTGGTGAAAGAAATGGACTTACAGGTCCAAGAAGCGCGGAGAACCCCAAACAAAAGGAATCCAAAGAGGACCACACCAAGACACATCATAATTAAAATGCCAAGAGCAAAAGATAAAGAGAGAATCTTAAAAACAGCAAGAGAAAGAAACTCAGTTACCTACAAGGGAATACCCATACGACTGTCAGCTGATTTCTCAACAGAAACTTTGCAGGCCAGAAGGGAGTGGCAAGAAATATTCAAAGTGATGAATGCCAAGAACCTACAACCAAGATTACTTTATCCAGCAAAGCTATCATTCAGAATTGAAGGTCAGATAAAGAGCTTCACAGATAAGGAAAAGCTAAAGGAGTTCATCACCACCAAACCAGGATTATATGAAATGCTGAAAGGTATCCTTTAAGAAGAGGAAGAGGAAGAAAAAGGTAAAGATACAAATTATGAACAACAAATAGGCATCTATCAACAAGTGAATCTAAGAATCAAGTGAATAAATAATCTGATGAACAGAATGAACTGTTGATTATAATAGAATCAGGGACATAGAAAGGGAATGGACTGACTATTCTTGGGGGGGAAAGGGGTGTGGGAGATGTGGGAAGAGACTGGACAAAAATCGTGCACCTATGGATTAGGACAGTGGGTGGGGAGTGAGGGCGGAGGGTGGGGCGGGAACTGGGAGGAGGGGAGTTATGGGGGGAAAAAAGAGGAACAAATGTAATAATCTGAACAATAAAGATTTAATTAAAAAAAAAAATAAAAATAAAAATAAAAATATTCATATAGGTATGAACAAAAAAAAAAAAAAGATTCTTTAAAACCTTAATTTCTGTAGAACCTAAAATTACATGGAGTTTAAAATGATTGTTTGTCTTTCTCTGACCTATATATTTTGATGTCTTCTTCTTAGTTTCTTTGTTTCTCCACAAGATCACATATCTCTTCATTTGAAACAAGTCAATTTCTATCTATACACACACACACACACACACACACACACACACACACACACACACACTACATGCATTTCTACTTTTGTAAGCTATATTAACTTGTCTTTTCTTACTGTTTTTCTTAGTGACAGACGTTCTGCCTTTTCTCGAATTGCAACTTTTCTTGACTTCTTCTCAAAAACTTCCTCCTGGTGGAGAGTGGACAGAGACTGTTTCGATACTGTGGACTGCTTGGATGTTGTGATTCCTTCTTCACTAGCAAGAAGATTCCTCTGGGCTATATAAGCAGCAGCTTCTTTAATTCTTTCTTCTTCTGTGTCTGTTATTCCACTGACATGCACTTGGCTAGAATATAACAATGGCAAAATAGAGATATTGTGGATGGCAGTGATAATATTGCCTAATTTTACTAAGTTCAAGGTACCAGGCCCCAGACATTGTGCACCAAGCCCAAAGAAAACTTGATAGGAAAACCTTTTAATCAGGAACTAACTCTTCACGTATGAAGTGATTGTCACCTTAACAAAAAGTGGTAACAACGATAATAATATCTATGGTGGCCCTGGAGTTTTGCCAAGTGCTTTTTACACACATTATCTCATTTTACCACCACAACAACCTTATGAGGTAAACTTTAAACCTTTATCATTTCAATTTTAGATATATGATAACAAGGCTCAGAGAAGTTAGATAACTTGCCCATGGTCATTTCCTTGGTGTGTATAAATATGATTGAGTCTATAATAAAAGATTAATTTATGACTTCCTTCCAGAAAACATCCTATATAATAAAAGCCCAGCGACTGAACTGCGGAATGACCAGAACAACCAGTCAACCAGTCGCTATGATGCACACTGACCACCAGGGGGCAGAGGCTCAATGCAAGAGCTGCCCCCTGGTGGTCAGTGCGATCCCACAGTGGGAGCGCCGCTTGGCCAACTGGGATGAGTGGCGCTCCCACAGCGGGCCGATCCCCGCAGGCCATGCCCCCCACCAGTGCATAATTCCATGCACCGGCCTCTAGTGATACTATAAAATAAAATGCAGTTTGTGTGCTTTGATTCTGATACATGACTAATGTGCTTAATCTGAATCTATAAATCAATTGATGTAATGCATTGGCCAGAGCTGTTGCATGTATAAATAAGTTCTAAATTTAGCTGAGATCCTTATGCCTACTGGGTTTCTTTTCTAAATAATAAAGATTTCATGTGCATATATCATTGTGTATGTATATATGTATGTGTATATATTTAATATGATCGTCTTTATTTATACTTGCACATAGTTCTGATGAGATGCTAAAACTTGCATTTGAAGTGACCTTTATAAAAGTTACTTGTTTTTATTTATAATTGATGATAATGCCAAGTGAGTAGTAACACCCAAAAGTGCTCTGCAGTAGTTTATGATAGAATTTATGCTGTGGTTTATTAATGTTGTCAAAAATATTTGGATTATTTTTAACCTCCTTCAATACCTTTGTCATGAACTCCATTAGATGTTTCAGTGAGGAAGTATATTGATTAGGTTGAAGATTCTTTTGAAATTGAGTCTCCCTAGACCTCTCAAGGCAGAATTGTATATTTGCTTTTCTTATAATAATAATTACCTCTAAATTTAAGCAAACACTGCCATTGTGTTTACAAGTTCCTGGCACCTGAATCTATGCAACTTGCTGAAGAGCATGAATCAACATTTTCTCAAGTTTAGAATTTCTTATGGAATATTACTAAAATATCTGGTAGACAAGACTAGTCTACTCTGTTTCTCACTAAACTTAATAAGTTGTAATTTCATTTTCCATATCTCTATTTCTCCAAATATGAATAACCCTGTCTCTACTAAGGAATTTAGTAGTATATCCAGTATAATTTAGGAAGAGAAAAAGAAAAATGGAACAATTTTAGCTTAGTGTCTTGATATAATTACCTCTCTCTCTCTCTCTCTCTCTCTCTTTTTAATGAGATTGGGAATGAATTAATAACTGAATACAAAACAAACCATAATAAAAGTGCCTGGAATTCTCTATAGAGGTTAAAATACAATAGAAAGATTTGAAATGAACTTCTAGTAGGATACTCTCCTCTCTCTCTCTCTCTCTCATATATATATACATTTAACAGATTGTATTCAGTGCTAGTTTTGCCCTGAGTTTCGATAACTCTATGTAAGAGAACATTAATTTTAACTCACATTACCTCTAACCGAGACATGTTGGCATAGCTCTAGAGAGCAGAATGGAGTCACAGTTTCCATGCCTTTTCCATTTACAAATACGCTTAACCTAAAAAAAGCTTTAAGGCCGAAACCGGTTTGGCTCAGTGGATAGAGCGTCGGCCTGCGGACTGAGGGGTCCCGGGTTCGATTCCGGTCGGGGGCATGTGCCTGGGTTGCGGGCATATCCCCAGTAGGAGATGTGCAGGAGGCAGCTGATCGATGTTTCTCTCTCATAGATGTTTCTGACTCTCTATCTCTCTCCCTTCCTCTCTGTAAAAAATCAATAAAATATATTTTTAAATAAATAAATAAATAAATAAATAAAGCTTTAAGTATTTCACATGAGAACTCAAGTACCCTTAAAAAATATTTTTGACCCAGAACAGCAAGAATATTTGCCTTTAAGTAAATATAAATGCAGATCAGTGATAACCCTGCTATAATCTGGGTACAAGAATATGATGCTAACATGCTGACAAACATATGCTGCTACTAATCTATAACAATAAAAGCATAATATGCTAATTAGACCAGACGTGCTTCCTGATGACCTTCCAGACGAAGCCAGGGCTGTGAGGGAAGCCCAGGTCCTGGGTGCCTGCTGGTGGCTGGAGGGAAGCCCGGGTCCCAGGTGACAGAGGGAGCCGGTGCTGGCAGCTGGAGAAAGGAAGGCCTACTTTGGCACGAATTTTGTGCATCAGGCCTCTAGTTTAAAATAAATTTAAATCCTCCCTGATGCTGTGATTACCTCTGATGGTCTCAACTTAAAACCTGTGGTGACACAGTAAGCTCAAAGTATGTCAGTATAAGAAGTAGAATTTTCAAGTGCCATGCAAAAAATTGTATTTTCCAGAAATACACATACTATGAATATATGTTGCATTGCCCAATGCTAGGGAGACTCTCAGCTCTTCTACCATCTGCCATGAGACTTATAGCAAGTCACTGAACCTTGATTTTCTGTTCCAAAAATTGATATACTAATACCTCTCCAGGGCTGCATTGAGGATTTAGCAAGATAGTTTCTATAAAGTATGACTCCCAGAAAAAAAATAGGTACTCAACAAATGTTCATTTCCTTCCCATCCTCCTCTTAGATTGCTAATACCATCAGCACATTATGAAGTATTATTTTAAAAATAGTAATAAGTATAGGAGATGACTCCATTTAAAAAATAAAGGAGAACTGGAAATAAAACCTATAAGATCTTTTTAAAGTCACATTTTCTTTTATCACAGTTTATTTTATAAATGATGATTTCTTGAGACTGGCCTGGAAAACACAAAATTGTTTGGTGGGAGAAGACAGTGGAAAGCTTCATTTCATGCCCACACAAGTGGAGAAGCATGCCATGATGGTTAATGCTAAGTTGATGGTTTTTAAATAATTTTTTTAAAACAGTGAGGATGAAAACAAAAAATAAAATAGTTCACTCCTCTCCCCTACCCATCTCCTATAACGAATGTGAATACATATTACACTAACTGTGAAGAGGCTTAAGTCTGGGCAGGCATACTTAGTAATATAAGCAGGTTTCTCTGGAGAGTTCACTTAAAAATCAGGTATCAAAAAATCAAAGATATCAAATAAAAGGCTAAAAATAGGATATTATTTATTCCCTTACCTTCCTAATTGGGTTCAGAGCAATTGTGACATTAGCCTCTGAAACGATTCAGAAAGGAGCCATCAGAGAGCAAGCAGGGGGAAGAAAAACACGGGAAAACAAAAATCATAACTACATTATTGCCTACTGAATTTCCTGAGAGAATGACCTCATTTTGAGTATCACTATTAACTCTGTTAATAGTTCTCCATTCAAAGGAAAATCAACAGGAGAAAGCTCATAAAGTTCCCCTTAAATTTTAATTTGGTGTCTCAGACAAGTTTCCTTTCAAGATTCCTTTGGATATTATTATCCTTCAAAAAACATGTTTATATTATAAACACTGAAATTTGGCATTACTCAGACTTGTGATTTAGTGATTATTTTGTTTGATATTTACCTCAAATAATCTATTCTATATTCAATAAATATAAGCCAGGCATCAAATTATCATGTAATTCATATATATATATATATATACTAGAGGCCCGGTGCACAAAAATTTGTGCACTCGGGGGGGGAGGGGGGGGTCCCTCAGCCTGGCCTGTGCCCTCTCGCAGTCTGGGACCCCTCGGGAGATAACGACCTGCTGGTTTAGGCCTGCTCCCGGGTGGCAGAGGGCAGGCCCAATCCCTAGGTGCAGCCCCTGGTCGGGCTCAGAGCAGGGCTGATTGGGGAGTTGGGGCGCCGCCCCCTGTCACACTCAAGGCAGGGTCGATGGGGAGGTTGTGGAGCAACCCCCTGTCACACACAGAGCAGGGCCAATATGGGGGTTGGGGCGCTGCCCCCTGTCACACACAGAGCAGGGCCCATCAGGGGGGTTGGGGCTCTGTACCCTGTCACGCACAGAGCAGGGCCCATCAGGGGGTTGGGGTGCTGCCCTCTATCACCCACAGAGCAGGGCGGATCAGGGGGTTGGGGCGCCGCCACTCTCACACTCAGGGCAGGGCTGATGGGGAGGTTATGGCTCTACCCCGTCACACACAGAGCAGGGCCCGTGGGGGGGGGGGGGGGTTGGGGAGCTCCCCCCTATCAGACACAGAGCAGGGCTGATCAGGGGGTTGGGGCGCCTTCCCCTGTCATGAACAGTGCAGGGTGGATAGGGAGGTTGTGGCCCCGCCCCCTGTCACACACAGAGCCGCAGGGCGATCAGGGGGTTTGGGTGCTGCCCCCTGTCATGCTGATTCCAGTGCTGGGAGGCCTCACGGCTCCGCTGATCCCAGTGCCGGGAGGCATATTACCCTTTTACTATATAGCATAGAGGCCTGGTGCACGGGTGGGGGCTGGCTGGTTTGCCCTGAAGGGTGTCCTGGATCAGGGTGGGGGTCCCCACTGGGGTGCCTGGCCAGTCTGGGTGAGGGGCTGAGGGCTGTTTTCAGGCTGGGGTGACTGAACTCCCAAACGCTCCTTTTTTCCTTTTTTTTTTTTTTTTTTTTTTTTTTAATTCTGGGCCAGCTTTACCTTGAGGCTTGGCTCCAGCTCTTAGGCCTCTGGCTGAAAGTAGGTTTCTGGCCTTTGCTTACAATGTTGCGATTCTGCTGGCTGAAGTTGGGCGTATTTGTTACAATGTTTCTTAAACTGCCCGCTCAGAGGCCTGCAGCCTCCGTCACTGAGGCAACCAAGCCTCATGTTAGTTTCAAGCTGCCTGGCTGCCGGCCGCCATCTTGGCTGACAGTTAATTTGCATATCTCGCTGATTAGCCAATGAAAAGGGTATCGGTTGTACGCCAATTACCATGTTTCTCTTTTATTAGATAGGATATATATATATATATATAGTTTTATTAATTTTTTTACAGAGAGGAAGGAAAAGGGATAGAGAGTTAGAAACATCGATCAGCTGCCTCCTGCACACCCCCTACTGGGAATGTGCCTGCAACCAAGGTACATGCCCTTGACCGGAATCGAACCTGGGACCCTTCAGTCCGCAGGCTGACGCTCTATCCACTGAGCCAAACCGGTTATGGAATGATGTAATTCTTTTACTTAGTCTATGTTTTCTAACATTTTTTTCCTCCTAATGAATAATAATTAAAACCACACAGGCAACCAAGATATTTTTCATTTACCTAACATATCATTATATTTTGTTTTTTTTAGTTCATTCAACATCTTAGAGTTTTGAATCTTTCTTTCACTCTATAGTGACTAGATTTGGTATTTAATCACTAGCATCCAACAGTCTCTTTCTAATTTCAACTAGTTACATAAGTAGAATAAAGTTACTGCCTGGCTGGTGTGGCTTGGTGGTTGAGCTTCAATTCCAGGTTAGGGCACATGCCAGGGTTGCGGGCTCAAACCCCTGTGTGGGGTGTGCAGGAGGCAGTCAATTGGTGATTCTCTCTCATCATTAATATTTTTATCTTTCTCTCCCTCTCCCTTCCTTTTAGAAATAAGTTTTTTTTTTAAAGTTCCTGATCATTCTCTTTTCTCATGTAGCCATCCTATGGGATGGTAAAGACTTTAACAATGAACACATCTCCCTCTGCATAGAGTTCCAAGGTTCTTCAGACTTTTCTCAATAGTATATAGTGAATGCTCATAAAATGGTAGCTGCTATTATTATTATTACTTGACATTTACTCTCCACTTTATTATAATCAAGGCCAGGAACAGAATGCATACTCACCGTCCTGAGAAAATGGGTACCATATAGTCACTTGGCAGGTTTTCCTTCTCCTCCCCAGAGAGAAGGCTTTTCTTGGCTCTCTTCATTTGGGGGCTCAACTTGGATGAATAATCTTCTAACATCAGATTGGAATCTGTAAGTCTGAAACAAAAGCCCTAATATCAGACAATAACAAAAAATGTCTTTAAAATATTCAAAATACTTATAAAATAAGGTTTTACCAGGGGGGTGGTAGGGGGGTGTCACAGAATCCTAGATCTCTAACGTTATAATTATCTTTTATCTTTAGAACTAAAGTGAATGAGAAAGCCCTCTAGACAGACATAAGAGAAAAATAGGCCTATAGAAATTTCATGGCTTTCCCCCCTAAGTTTCAAGGGAAAACAGCAATGCTTTGCCAGAGGCTAAAGCAAACAGCAATTAGCATAAAAGTACAAAAGAGACATTGGAAGACCAATGGACTTTGATATTCAGCAAGGCTGAATATCAGCACAAGACTTCCCTGCTGTGATTGCAATGGCTCAAGGTGATTTCCTGATAATCCTTACATTATTTACCAAACTTTACCTTTGATCTGCCTGTATGCATTGCTAAAGGGCAAATGTGTATTCAAAGTAAATAAAAGCAGATGGACAGGTCTTGGTCTCTCTGTGCCTCTTCACAAAAGAGGTTTCCACCTGGCCCCCCAAAATTCATATTTCTTATATAGCATTTTCATTTGCACATCGGCCCCTCCTGCAGATCCTGAACCCCACCATGCAGGTCAAGGCAGTGTTTTTGTAATAGTTCCAAATACTTTTCGCTGTTAAGTTAATGTCCACAATGTAGACCATCTATATCTATACTAATAAAAGGGTAATATGCTAATTAGGGCAGACATCTTCCAGACATCCTTCCGGACAAAGCCGCAGCGGCTGCCTGAGGCTCAGGCAAGCTGCGGATGGCGGCTGTCGCTTTAAGGGCCGGGCCAAGGATCAGGCAACTGTGGTGGCCAGCAGTGGCTGCAGCAGAGGCATGATGGGGGTGTTGCCTTCCCCTGATCCACCCGGTCACCTCCTGCAGAGGGAGGCCAGAGGCAGCAGCAGCGAGAGGGTGGTGGGGGTGGTGCCTTACCCTGATTGGCTGGTCGCCTCCCACAGAGCAGGTAGTGGGCCTAAGCCATCAGTAGGACATCCCCTGAGGGCTCCCGGACTGTGAGAGTGGGCAGGCTGGTCTGATGGACACCCCCTCCAGTTCACGAATTTTCATGCACCAGGCCTCTAGTATATATATATAAATGGTTTGTATACACTGTGCATCCAAATCTTTTGGGGGATTAAAAAATATTCTGGATAGGGAGCTCAGGCAATTCAGATGCAGGGCCTGTAGGCCAATGAGTTGGGAACACTTCTCAACTCATTCTATAAGGCCACTATCTATACTAATAAAAGCCTATGTGGTTGTCACGCCCTAATGCTGTGATGCCCTCATGCCCTCACATGGTAACAATCCATCACCAGGAGGCTGTGTGCACAGTGAGTGTGTGTGGGTGGGCGGGGACTTGACGCTGCATGTGTGGCACGGAGACAGGTCCTGCGGCTCCACACAGCGATGCCGGGGGCGGGTCCTGGCAGCTCTGCACAGCGACACTGGGGGCGGGACCCCCAGCTCTGGCCTACCTCTTTGGGGCAATCCATAGAGGAGCCCCAGATGGGTGGGCGGGGCCTACCTCTTGGGGAAGATTGATCGTGGGGCTCCCGCGCTGTGAGAGGGCACAGGCCAGGCTTGGGGAACTCCCCCCCACCCGAGTGCACGAATTTCATGCACTGGGCCTCTAGTTACCTAATATCAAAATTAAACAAAGTGCCCTAGCCAGGTAGCTTAGTTAGTTAGGGCATAGTCTCGATATGCCAAAGTTGCAGGTTCCATATTCAGTTAGGGCATATACAAGAAGCAATCAATGAATGCATAAATAAGTGAAACAACCAATCGATATTTCTCTCTCCCTTCCTCTCTCTCTCTCTCAAATCAATTTTTAAAAAACATAAACATTTAAAAAAAAATTTTTAAACTAAGACCAATGTTACTCATGAACATAGAGGTAAAAATCCTTTAAAAAATGTTGGCAAACTAAATCCAGCAACATATAAAACCAAGTGGAGTTTATCACAGGAGTGCAAAGTTTATTTAACATTTGAAAAATCAATTAGTATAATAGAATAAAAAACAGAAACCACATTATCAATTAATAGATCCAGAAAAAATACTTGGCAAAATTCAGCATTCATTCATTTTAAAAACTCCTGCCAAAATAGGAATAGAAGGAAACTTCTTCAGCCATATTGAGGCCATCTATAAAAAATTTATAGTTAATATCATATCTAATAGTAAAAATTAAATGCTTTCCTCCTAAAGTTAGAAACAAGGCTATAATATTGTTCTTACCACTTCTATTCAACATTTTATTGATGCTTCTAGCCAAAGCAATTTGTCTTAAAAAAATTTTTCATTGTAAGGATAGGCATATAGTTCAATGGAACAGAATTGAGAGTCCAGAAATATTGGTAAACCATTACATTCATGGTCAATTTTTGACAAAGGTGGTAAGGAATTTAATGAATAAAAGGATATCTTTTCAACAAATGGTGCTGAGATTATTGTACATCCATTTGCCAAAGGGTGAATTTATAATTTTATTCAACATCACACACACAAAATAATTCATAATACTAGTAGATTATATTTTTAAATATAAAAGCTAAAATTATAAAACTCTTAGAAGATAAGAGGAACTCTTTATGGTGCTGAGTTAGGTAAAGAGTTCTTAGATATAATACCAGTAGCATGATTCAAAAGAAAAATTGGAGAATTAAACTTCATTGAAATTAAAAATTCTGATCTTTTAAAGACATTGTTAAGAGAATGAAAAGACAAGGCACAGAATAAAAGAAAATATTTATAAACTGGACTCCTCATACATTGTTTTGGGAATGTAAAATGGTATAACTATTTTGGAAAACAATGGTGTAGTTCCTTATAAAGTTGACCATAAACTTAGCATCCAAACCAGCTGATACTTTAGAAAGTACAGTTATAAGTTCAATTCAAATGTTATGGAACAATACACTTTCAGATTGTGTTATATGTTAGAGTACCACTGAAATTTTTAGGTTTTATTTTTCAACTTTCTATAGCAATTTCATTTTTCAACAGAAACTTATTCAGCATTCATTGTATGAAAAATACTGTGCTGTGCTTAACACTGGGATGAGAGGGAGATATGAAGATAAATACCATTGTTTTCTGAGAGCTTTATATCTAGTAGGGGAGTAAATGCTACCAGGCCTGGCAAGTTGTATTATGTCAATGGAAAAAAGGATGGAAGAACATAAGGAAGGTGGGCAAATAAGCAGAAAGACAAATGCAAACAAAATTAGAATTCACAGGCTTGACAGAGAATTTCTGTCTGGGCTTATCAGGGAATCCTTTGTGAAAAGCTGGGCACTGGAAGATGGGTAAGACATCGCAGAATGGGCTGTATATACAAAAGCCTAAAAATTAAAGCTTAATTTTCATTGCTGAATTATCTATGTTTTGCCATTAGACTTTACTGAGTGGCCATTAAAGAGCTAAACTCATTTTTATTATTCTAAAATTGTCCCTTTAAAACTAAAATCTTTATATACATTTACAACTTAGTACTGTTGCTTATAAACAACTATTTACCAGAGGAGAAAGAGGCAGTGGTTTTAGTGACCTATGGGACAGCGTCTCAAGAATGCACTTTTTGGCTATCATTACTCAGGACTTCTGGTATCTGAAGTTCCATTTATTTCACCTTCAAAACTTCCAGGAGGGTCAGAAACAAGCACTTGAACTTCACATTCTATTTTCTCATCTCAACTTTTCTATCACCCATATTTCCTCCTCTGAAAGAAAATACTTTCTTTAGGCTTTTGTGAAAAAGTTATTTTGGGTATACTTTTGAATTAGAGCAGTTTTGTTCTATGCTGTTCCTTTGATATTGTCATCATGTCAGCCTCAATACTGTCTATTGACCTTTCATTCTCTGGTTTCCTAATATGGACACTTATGTAGGTCTCAGGAAAACATCAAAGTTAGTAGACATGTAGGATACCAAAAAGAGCCCATCTTGTGTTAATACACTTTGCAGAAAACATATCTTGTAAGATACAAGCATGAATTTATTTTTACTTTTAAAAAAATATTTTTATTTATTTCGGAGAGGAAGGGAGGGAGAGAAAGATAGAAACATCAATGATTAGAGAA
Organism: Myotis daubentonii; assembly: GCF_963259705.1. Classification (NCBI taxonomy): domain Eukaryota; kingdom Metazoa; phylum Chordata; class Mammalia; order Chiroptera; family Vespertilionidae; genus Myotis; species Myotis daubentonii. Next base: position 59,099,786 of record NC_081847.1, read on the forward strand.
AATCATTGATTGGCTGCCTCCTGCACACCCCCTACGGTGGATCGAGCCTGCAACCCAGGCATGTGCCCTGACCTAGAATCGAACCGTGACCTCCTGGTTTATAGGCTGATGCTCAACCACTGAGCCACACCATCTGGGCAAGCATGAATTTAGTTTGACCAACATCACCCTTGAAATTTATTGACATGTAGTGTCATAATAAATAAGTATCCCTTGCTTTTTGTTTTTATTTTTTGCATTTGTTACCGTACACTTAGCTTTTTTCCCCCCCTTTTCATTTCAATCTCATGGCCATAAAAATCTCACTCTTAGTTTTAAAAAAAAAATTTTTAGCTAAGATCTCCCAACTTGAAGGACAATTTCTTTCCTCATTTTACAGATGAAGAAACTGAGAGGTTAAATAGAAATATAACCACAGTTTTTTCTTGTAGTTATTGCTTTTTTATTATTTAAATTTCCACTGAGAAGTAATATTGAACTCTTCTTTTCAGTAACTCTTCTCAGCTGAACTAAAAGCAAATACCATGAGGGTCTGAAACACTTCTCACCATAAATGTAGAACAGTCATGTGTTCCAGAAAAGATAGGTGGGTAAAACACTGAGAGATTTAAATTTTTTATGGTTCTTATCTACATACACTTTTCAGTTTTTATCTGTTTCTATTTAAGAAATTAATTTAAGTAGACTAGCTTATGACCTATTTTTAAGCAGAAGTGAAAGAATTTACTTCATATTTCCTAGAAATCATACTATGCAGGACACTTGACAATGGGAGATGCCTTAGGGAGTCTAAGTCTGCAGACCAAACATTGTCCAGGGTTTTTATAAAGGTTAGTCTTATTAACTTATTTACAAGGTCGCCCAGAAACCCACATCCCACTCCACTTTGGGGATGGTCCCTGTGGTTTACTAGACATTTTATGAAAGTTCCCTTCCTCATTTGAGGTGCTCCTGATTTCTCTCGTTTCATTTAGAAAGGCGGTTGTGGAAAAGGTCAAGCCTGTTGCAATGGATCCTCTGACCCTCCAGAACTCCGAGATCTCTGCAGGGAAGCTCAGTTACACCCAACTGCGTGGCAGAGCTAACAGTGGACACAGCTAACATTTCACCTCCAAGCTCTGGGAGGTAACGGCTTTGTCCTTCCTCTACCTTTAGCTGACTCATTCCATTCCTACTCTATTAAAGGACATGCTTTCCTTCTCACAGCATAACTCACCTGCCTATGGAAGATTAATGTCATTCTGAGAGTATCTTGTATCATCTAAACTTGAGTTTTACCTGCAAATAGTATTTGCACAGGAAGCAGAAAATGAATCACATCTTTCTGGGCCTCAGTTAAAATGCCTATAAAAGGAGGGGCTTGATTTAGGTGAACTTTTGGTCTCTTCCTGCTTTAACATTCCACAGTTCTATTCATCTACAAATTGCTGATTATATGAAACTGGTATCACCAGAAGTGAGACTCCTTTTCTGCCAACGAGCTGCACATTTATAGCAGTGAGACTGGAGGCAGGAGATTGGTGCCTGGTGAGAGCTCCTCTCCTGGGACTCAGCGTTTATCTTTGGGATTCAGAACATAACTGCCTTTTAAAGAACTAAGTGGCTTTTCTGCTTGCATTTGATTTTCCTCTGACCTTCTCCTACTGAATAGGAAGCAATGCGACTTGTCAATTTCTTAAATTTCTTAAATTCTGGAAGACAGCCCAGCTGCGGCCCCTGCGGGTTACATAACCGGCTGCGGCCCGCGGCCCCACTTCCGGCTCCCTGCGACCCCAGGATGCGCTGAGCCCCACGGCACCGTCCGCCGCCGCCGGCTCCCGCCCGAGGTGTGAATGACAGAGGTGGTGCCATCCAGCGCCCTCAGCGAGGTCAGCCTGCGCCTCCTCTGCCACGATGACATAGACACTGTGAAGCATCTATGTGGCGACTGGTTCCCCATTGAGTACCCAGACTCATGGTATCGTGACATCACCTCCAACAAGAAGTTCTTTTCCCTTGCTGCAACCTACAGGGGTACCATTGTAGGAATGATAGTAGCTGAAATAAAAAGTAGGACCAAGATACACAAGGAGGATGGAGATATTCTAGCGTCCAACTTCTCTGTTGACACACAAGTTGCATACATTCTAAGTCTTGGAGTAGTGAAGGAATTCAGAAAGCACGGCATAGGTTCTCTTTTACTTGAGAGTTTAAAGGATCACATATCCACCACTGCCCAGGACCACTGCAAAGCCATCTACCTGCACGTCCTCACCACCAACAACACAGCAATAAGCTTCTACGAAAACAGAGACTTCAAGCAGCACCACTATCTCCCCTATTACTATTCCATCCGTGGAGTCCTCAAAGATGGCTTCACTTATGTCCTCTACATCAATGGTGGCCACCCTCCCTGGACCATCTTGGACTACATCCAGCACCTGGGTTCTGCTCTAGCAAACCTGAGCCCCTGCTCCATCCCACACAGGATTTACCGCCAGGCCCACAGCCTGCTCTGCAGCTTCCTGCCGTGGTCGAGCATCTCCACCAAGGGCGGCATTGAGTACAGCCGGACCATGTGATGCCAGCCGGGCAGCCTCCAGCAGGTCCCACCCCTTGGCGCCCTGCGGAGCCCACCTTCCTGGCCATTTGACCTCAACTGTGTTCTGCAGGGGAGCTGGCCCATCACCTGCCCCAGCTGCAGGCCCGGTGCTACATGGGCTCGGGAGCAGAGCATCGTGGGGCAGGTATGCCTGGTCTCCAACAGGCTCTTCCAGCCCTCCTTCCTGCTCTGGAAACCTCTGCTCTTGCCCTGGTCTGGCCCCCATGTGACTGCACCAGCCTCATAGGCTGGCCACAGTGTTCACTGTGGTCAGTTGCTTCTGCTGTCCTGGGAGTATGGGGGCAGGAGAGGGCTTCCTTCCCTGCACGTCCTCACTGGCCTCTTCCCCTGCACTGCCTGTTCCTTCCAACTCCTTCCTCCAAAGCCGGAATTAACTCCTGGGAGGGAGGAACCCAAGTGTTACGGATAGACTTGGCCCTAAAGACACAGGAGCCTCAGAACAATGAAGGGGCAAAATAAAGGGAATGCCAAACCCTTGTAAAGAACCAGCCTCAGAAGCCTGGGGGGCAGGAGCAACTCCTACCTCCCCAGGAGGGGCTGGCAAGTGGTGGGAGGCTTTTCACCCAAGCACAGAGCTCTGGGGCTTAGTTCCTTGGCATGGTGGTCAGTTAATGGGAAGGTTTCCCACTCCTCTGTTGGCAGTCCTGCTGCCTCAGAGAGCGAGGAGCTACCCATCACATGCTGGATGTGCCATTCAGTTGAACTGCCCCAGGGAGCCGGGCTGAGGACAGGTGCTGGTGAGGGTCCCAAGGGCCTTCCCTTCCAGCCCCCCAGTTCCGTGAGATGCAGTTCTGAGGCCTGACCATATGCAAACAAGAAGAATTGAGTGTGGTGTTTGATCAAGTAGGACCTGGTCTTTGAGGCTGGGGCAGTCGCTTGCCTTGTGGTCCTCAGCCTCTGGGAACAGAAGAGGCTGTGTCAGTGCCAGGAAGCATGCATGTGGACATCACTTGCTTCTGGTGTTCCCTCTACCCCATTCCCCAAAGCTGCTTGCTCCCTGCCCTGCCCTCCAGAGTAAAGGGGGTTGGCAGAGTCATGCCCAGCATTGCTGCAGTGTCCTGGAGCCATCGCCACAGTGCACAGTCTGAGAGGGAGGAGAAGGTGGAACAACCAAGCAAGAGGGCCTTGGATTGGCATCCTTCCCTCCCTCGGAACTCCCAGCCCAGGGGCTCCTCTGGCCTTGCGGTGGGGGAAAGGGGTTTCTCGAGATGAAGGCGAGCCTGCGCAGGAAAACCACCTCTCCTTCCTCGGCCACTTCACACTCTCACTGACTGGTCCCCCCTCCGTGCTGACATTGACTTTGAGCTGAGGCCCAGCTCAGTGTCCTCTCTAATCTGAATCAACGGTTATCATGTGGTTTTTATTTCTGCCCCATGGGGTAAGGGAAGAGTCTTCCAGAAGGTTCTGCCTTAGACTTGCATAATTGAGCCAAGGCCTTGCCCTGCCCCTTCCTCCTTGCCCCTAATCACGGCAGTGTCTAGCCCAGTGTTGAGCAGATTGTAGTGTTCTGTCTGATTACAAACAAATAAATAGACTTTAATTGGTCACACACACAAAAAAAAAAAAATTCTGGAAGACAAATCCCAGAATGTTGTACAGTACATCCTCACTGAACATCTCCAATAGGTCCTTGGAAAAGGCAACTTTAAGTGAAAGGGTGTATAATAAAACCTATTTTATCATAGATTAATTGATATAGATAAGAATTATGAATAATTCTTACATTCCTACAGCATATTTTTGGTCACAAAAACATCACTAAACTTCTAAATAAAGACTCAAGCACTTCTAATATTAAGTATTGAAATAAATGTAAGCTATACAGACATTTAAGAAAGATTAATAAGAACAAGTAAGATAATAATTTTCTAACGTCCATATCCTAGAACAGGGCCATGGGTGGCCAAAGCCTATCCTGGTAGCTCAGGGTGCAAGGTGAGAACCCACCCTGAACAGAATGCCATTCCATTGCGAGAAGTACCCACACCCACACTCACTCAGACTGAGACAATATAGACAAGCCAACTCACCTCACATGCACATCTTTGGGAAGTGGGAGAAAACTGGAATACTTAGAAAAAACCCACACATGCATGGGGAGAACATGTAAACTCCACACAGACAGTAGCTTCGGCTGAGAATCAATTTATTTTTCCTTGTCAACATTATAACAAAATGACATTGAATGAAACAAAATTATTTGAGGACCTGCCGTATTGATTATTCACCCGATATATAATATTTTTAAGCAGAAATGAAAGTGTTATATTGGGGTAGGGTGCAGGCTGCAATACCCAATATACAATATATGTATATTTTTCCTTATGTATAACTAGAGGCCTGGTGCATGAATTCTTTGGGGTCCCTTGGCCTAGCCTGCTCCCTCTCACAATCTGGGACCCCTCAGGGGATGTTGGAGAGCCGGTTTTGGCCCAATCCCTGTAGGCCAGGCCGAGGGACCCCACCGGTGCACAACTGAGGGCAGGGAGGAACTGTAGGAGTGCTCCAGGGCGTGGCTGGCCCATCTTGCCCAGTCCTGATCAGCCGGACCCCAGCAGCAAGCTAACGTACCAGTCATCTACCCCCTGGTGGTCAGTGTACATCATAGCAACTGGTTGAATGGGCAAACAAACGGTCAGACACTTAGCATATTAGGCTTTTATTATATAGGATAATAATACTTTTTATTTATAGAAGAGGCTATAAGACTATTTCCAGAATATAAAACCCTGATATAACAGCAGCTTTCAAACAAACTTACCATATATAATAAAAGGCTAAAATGCAAATCAACCGAATGGCTGAACAACTGGTCGCTATGACACATACTGACCACCAGGGGGCAGACACTCAATGCAAGAGCTGCCCCCAGGTGATCAGTGCGCTCCCACAAGGGGAGCACCACAAGTGCAGCAGCGGTGGCAGGAGCCTCTCCCGCCTCCACGGCAGCGCTGAGGATGTCCGACTGCTGGCTTAGGTGGATGTTTGGGCCTAAGTCATCAGTCAGGCATCCCCCAAGGACTCCCAGACTGAGAGAGGGTGCAGGCCGGGCTGAGGGACCCTCCTCCCCCCCACCGGGGCATGCATTTTGTGCACCGGGCCTCTAGTTTCCCATAAGAGTCTATTGCAGCAGTTGTCAACCTGTGGGTCGCAACCATCAGAAAACACATATAGCATATCAGATATTTACATTATGATTCATAACAGTAGCAAAATTACAGTTATGAAGTAGCAACAAAAATAATTTTATGGTTGGGGGTCACCACAACATGAGGAACTATATTAAAGGATCGCGGCATTAGGAAGGTTGAAAGCCACGGATTGGTTCAGTAGTTTTACATAATTCAGGTTCAGCCACTTAAATCTACAGATGGGTTTTAATCTCCATACAATTATGATCATTTCATGTGTTTTTCTTACTAAGTACCATAAAAAGCAGTAACAACAAAACAAGATACTTCATTGGAATCTTTGGAATGGAGAATAAACAAATGGTTTTATCCTCATCATACTGCTAGGTAGTCTCAAAAGATCCACTGTATACAGAACATCCACATGGATCTTTTCACAGCCTCAAAACTCCATGGGAACTTAAGAGAACTTAAGAGCTTAAGGGAACTTAAAACTCCATGAAAAATCTGATGGAATTTAGAATTTGGCTAAAACTAATAGATCCAAAAACATGACCACTGATCACCACAGCCTTTTTTATTGTGCATCACCAGATCTTGCCTGGACTATAGCATTAACCTCCTAACTGGCTGACCTGCCTCTATTGTGTCCCATAGTTTGTTCTCCACACAATAGCCACAGTGATCCCAATACAACTTAAGTCAGATCATGTCACTCTCCTGCTCAAAACTCTGCCCCAGGCCCCTTTAACTCAGAATAAAGTCTTTACAAGGCCCACAAGGGCCTACATGATTGGCCCTGCTCTGTCCATGACCTTTCGGACATCTTTCCATCTATTCTTCCCCTCACTCCTCTATTTCCTCACTGGTCTTTTTTTTTATTAATATCTCTATTGATTTCAGAGAGGAAGGGAGAGGGAAAGAGAGATAGAAACAATCAATGATGAGAGAGAATCATTGATTGGCTGCCTCCTGCATGTCCCCTACTGGGGATCAAGCCTGCATGTGCCCTTGACCGGAATCGAACCCGGGACCCTTCAGTCTGCAGGCTCCATCCACTGAACCAAACCAGCCAGAGCTCCCTCACTGATATTGATGCTGTTCCCTGCTGTAAGGCCTGCAGTGGCTGTTCCTGATGCCTGGCATACCTTTCCCCCAGATAAGCTTACAGCGATCTCCATTAGCTACTTTCTTTCGTGGCTCAGATATCACGACATTAAATCACCCTATTGAAAATTGCAACCTTTACCCTACATCACATACCTGATATCTCTTACCCTACTGTATTTTTATTGTTTTCATAACATTTATTACCTTTTGTCATAATATAAAATGTAATGCCTTTTAAAATTACATTTATTGTCTATGGCCTATCTCTCCATACTAGAATATATGCTCGATAAGAGCATGAATTTTTTCCAGTTTTGTTCAGTAATTTATTCTGAGCACCTAGAGTAGTGCTTAGCACATAGGAGGCACTGGGTAAATATTTATTGATGGGAGAAACAACAATAGCTAAGCCTCATTGAGTATTCTCCATGTGACAGCCGTTCCACTAAACACTATGAATGATTACCTCTTTAAGATCTCCCAACCTGAGGAACAACCTTTTTCCTCATTTTACAGATGAAGACACTGAGAGATTAAATAGGTTATCCCAAATCACAAGCCTAATTGCAAGTACAGTTGACCCCCCTTATCCAAGGAAGTACATTCCAAGATGCCTAGTACCTGCCTGAACCACAAATAGTACCAAACTCTACATATACTGCACTATGGTTTTTTCCCCTAATATATACATTCTAATATATAACTTTTCACTTAAAGGAAGCACTTCACAGCTTTTCTTTGACATATCTGAATTGCCAGCATCACTATTTTTGCACATAGGAGGCACTGGGTAAATATTTATTGGTAAATGGACTTTGGGTCCATTATTAAGTAAAATAAGGGTTACTTGAACACAACTATCTACAACACCAGACAATCAATTTGATAACCAGACAGCTGCTAAGTGACAACAGGCAGATATTATATACAGTGTGGATACACAAAGGAATGATTCACATTTTGGATGGGATAGTGCAGGACAGCGTGAAATTTCATCACAATTCTCAGCATGGCATGCAATTTAAAACCTATGAATTGTTGAGAAGAAGGAAGATGGCGGCATAGGTAAACACCTGTACTCATCGCCTCCCACAACCACATCAAAATTACAACTAAAATACAAAACAACCATCATCCAGATATGCTGGAAAGCTGGCTGAATGGAAGTCCTACAACTAGGGAAGTAAAGAAGAAAGCACACTGAGAATGGTAGGAGGTGCGGAACAGGTTGGTCCAACACCCATGTGTACCACTTTTTTAATCAGGAGGGAGATGGTCTCTGCAGAAGCCACCCGAAGGAGCAAGGGGTCTCAGCTCCACACCAGACCCCCAGTCCAGGGTCCCAGAGCTGGGAAAAGAAGTCCTCCAGGCAGTAAGAACTACGGGCTATAAAAACCAGTGCGGATTGGGGCTCAGTGACACAGAGGCTGCTGGAGATGCAGCTGTTTCTCTTAAAAGGCCGGCACCATGAACTGAACTTACAAGATCCCACTTCCTCTAAGCTCCAGCATTAGGGTGAGGTTTTGGGGAATACAGACACATATAAGGAGGAACTGGATTGTCTGGCACTGGGACAGGAACTCAGGGGCGGCTTTCTCCAAGAGAGAGGTGCTCACAGGGATCATTGTTCCTATGCTGGGATCTCCCTGGTTGCAGGGTTGACTGGCAGCCATTTCTGTTTGTTCCATCCTGGTGATTCCCTAAGACCCCAGCTCATCCAATTTACAACCTCACCCAAGCTGTGTGCAGTGGCTTTTTTTTTTTTTATGAATGGCCTGTCCTTGCTCAGGCTAAAATATCTCAAAACAAGTTGCATCTGGGTCTGGGAGCCCCAAACCTATCAATAAAAGGCACAAGACCTGGCACCGGCACCAGCCTGCCTTGCTTCATAGCTAGGCCTCATCTGGGCACTTCCAAACCTGATACAAAGAGAAGGAATATGCATATTTCTCTGTATGTCCTGCTGGGTGGCCCCAGGCAGTGGCTGACTTTGTACCTCCCTGGAGACCCAAGAGCCAGTGTACCCAGTGGTCAGTGTTAGACCATACCAGATTACAACTCTACACATCCATGAGAGACACATTCAAGGGGCAGACTCTGTGAGCATCAAAGCCCTGCTCCATAGTGGTGTCTCCTACATAGCAGCTCTCCCACTGTAGTTGCAGCTGGTCCTCACAGTCAATTGGCCTGGAGGTCAATTCCTCCCAGTGACACCAACAGCAATCAAGTCTCAACTAAAACAAGACTGTACTCACAACCCACAAAGGGGTGCGCCTAGAGCTCCCAACTCAGGTGACTGGGGAGGCTGAGCCACTGGGCCCTATAGAACACCTAATACACAAGGCCACTCTACCAACTCAAAGAGACATAGCATCTCTACCCAATACATAGAAACAAACACAGGAAAGCAGCCAAAATGTAGAGACAAAGAAACGTGTCACAAATTAAAGAAATGGAAGAAAGCAAACTATTGGATATAGAGTTCAAAACCACAGTTATAAGGTTACTCAAGAATCTTCTAGAAACTGCCAAATAATGGAAAAGGACAAGTCAGAAATTAAGCATACACTGACTGAAATAAAAAATAATATACAGGGACTCAACAGTAGAGTAGAGGATTCTGAGAATCAAATCAATAAATTGAAATATGAGGAAGCAAAGAATACACAACCAGAAGAGCAAAAAGATAAAAGAATCCAAAAATATGAAGGTAGTGTAAGCAGCCTCTGGGACAACTTCAGGCGTACCAATATTCGCATTATGAGGGTGCCAGAAAAGAGAGAGCAAGATATTGAGAACCGCCCTGCTGGTTTGGCTCAGTGGATAGAGCATTGGCCTGTGGATTGAAGGGTCCCAGGTTCGATTCTGGTCAAGGGCTCATGCCTGGGTTGTGGGCTCAATCCCCAGTAGGGGGCATGCAGGAGGCAGCCAATCAATGATTCTCTCTCATGACTGATGTTTCTCTCTCTCTCTCCTCCCTTCCTCTCTGAAATCAATAAAAATATATTTTTTTAAAAAAGATATTGAAAACCTATTTGACAGAAAACTTCCCCTACCTGGTGAAAGAAAAAAGACTTACAAGTCCAGGAAGCACAGAGAGTCCCAAACAAGAGGAACCCAAAGAGGACCACACCAAGATACATCATAATTAAAATGCCAATGGCTAAAGACAAAGAGCGAATCTTAAAAGCAGCAAGAGAAAAACAGTTAGTTACCTACAAGGGAATGCCCATATGATTATCAGCTGATTTCTCAACAGAAACTATGCAGGCCAGAAGGGAGTGGCAAGAAATATTCAAAGTGATGAATAGCAAAGACCTACAACCAAGATTACTCTACCCAGCAAAGCTATCATTTAGAATTGAAGGTCAGATAAAGAGCTTCACAGTTAAGAGAAAGCTAAAGGAGTTCATCACCACCAAACCAGTATTGTATGAAAGGTCATACAATTGTATTGCTGAAGGGTATTCTTTAAGAAGAGAAGGAAGAAGAAAAAGGAAAAAATAAAAAATATGAACAACAAAATGGCAACAAATACATATCTACCAACAATTGAATCTAAAAATCAAAATAAACAAATAAGAAATCTAATGAACAGAATAAACTGGTGAATAAAATAGAATCAGAGGCATGGAAATGGAACAGACTGATGATTCTCAGAAGGAAGGGGGATTGGGGGGACAGGAAGAGATTAAACAAAGATCTTATATTCATTACCTATGGACACAGACAATAGGGTGGTGAAGGCCTGGGGTGGGGCAGGAACTGGGTGGAGGGGAGTAATGGGGGTAAAAAAGAGAGACATCTGTAATAATCTCAACAATAAAGATTTTTTTAAAAGAAAGAAAGAAAAAAATAAAACATGAATTGTTTATTTCTGGAATTTTCTATTTAATATTTTTGGACGGGGGTTGACTGCGGGTAACTGAAACTGTGGAAAGCAAAACTGCTGATAAGGGAGGATTACTATATACATGGGCCTGTTTGACCCCAAAGATTATGTACTTCCCAATAAAACATCTAGAAATGGGTATGTAGAAAATGGACACTAAACTGATACCAATAATTGAAATCAAGACACAAAAATGTCCACAAGGCAGTGGATTTCTTTCGTAACATCCTTTGAAACTATTGCAGTGGGAGATGAAGCAAGTTTTCAGGCCCCTCTCAGACCTTACCATAATCAGATCCACCAATAAAAAGTGGGGGTTTCTGTGTTTAATGGTCTCTATTTTTAGCACTGGTATCTTGTGTCTGAATTAGAATTAGTTTGAGCATTAGCATGTTCTTTGCAAACTCTAGTAATTCCAAAAGAGATTATTATCAGGGCAATAACAGAGGGGAGCTGATTAGCAGGACATGAGTATAGATAAGGGGCACAATTTAAAGTTAGGCAGTTCCCTGGACAAGTTACTGAGGCCTCAATTTTCTCATCCCTGAACTGGTACCTACCAGAGTCCCTTGTGAGTCTCTATGTCTGATTCTAAGTGACAAGTTAAGGAATCTGTAAGGTTCCATTAATAAATGCCCTGGGATTTTTTTGTCTTAGAATTTGTGCCTTTCCCTCTATTGTTCCCTGCTCTAAATCTTGGTTATTTTGGTGTTTAATGGCTTCTCCAGGAGAAGGGCAAATAAATAAGCATAACACAAACCTATATATTGATGCTTCAAGAAAAAACTGGTGGCAGTGTGGTCAAGGGGGGTTGTTGACCATTAACTGGCTCATGTTCCCATGGAAAGGGGTGGGGAACGTTCGTAAAGGGGGTCAAATTGCTTTTCCATCCCTTCTTCGTGTAAGGAAGGTCATTTAATCTTTTTGGCCTCCAATTTTCTCTTTTGTAAAGTAAGGATAAGAATTTCTACTTCTCAGGGCTAATATAAAGATATAGTGGTACAGAGGATGCTATGTTAATTACATTATGGGGACTGAATTTTAATTTGTTTAGAATCAGACAATTAAATGTCTACCATTACCACAGAGGGTTGAGACATCCCCAAATCCTTCTATCATTCAAGAGCTATGTGCTATGTTGTTACTATTTTTTTTAAGTTATTCATTCCTACTTATCAAGAATAACAAAATATTTTTTATTTCCATATTTTTTTTATCTTCACCTGATGATACTTTTTCCATTGATTTTTAGAGAGAGTGGAAGGAAGGGAGAGAGAGAGGAAAAAAAACAAACATTGATGCAAGAGAGACACATTGATTGGTTGCCTTCTGCACACAACCCGACCAGAGCCAGGGATGGAACTGGCAACCCAGGTACGTGCCCTTGACCAGGAATCTGAACCCTCGATCCGTCAGTGCATGGGCCAATGCTCTAACCACTTAGCAACTCCGTCCAGAGCTATTATTTCCACCTTAATGTGTGATCCAGCTTACTCAAAAGAAAAGAAGGTAACTTATTTTCTATAATGCCATATTATCTGTAGGCCTCTGCCTTATTTCATCTCAACTCCTAATACTGTTGGCATTAGGAAAGGGATCCTCAGGCCATGCACTGGGCTGTCTGGTACATGTGTTGACTTTCTAGTGCAGTGGTTCTGACCATTGTTGAGTCACAAAGTTCTCCGAGAATCTGATAAAAGCTTCAACAAAAAAATTCTCATCTGTGCCTAATTTTGCACATAATTTCAGATCATCCAAGACTCGGTTGAAACCTATTTATGGACAGAGTTTAAGAACCTTTGCCTAATGATTATAAAGTGGCCATGAGTACCATTTCTCTTTTAGTCCCTGATAATGTTTGTGGACTGCTAGCATAAAACAGTAATTTGTATCATTTTGTTTTCCTGAAATACTTTCTTTTGTCACTGTGACTAATAATAAAGGCATTTAGAATAAGCCTCCAGAATTTATTTGATAACCCTTGGCTCGGAATGCAATTGGTAACTGATCCATGCTATAACCACATTGACTCTGGATGAGCCATTGTTTGTAAAACTGAGGTCAGCCAAATCCTGAGCACAGTATAAATCTCTGTAGTTTCCACTTTAACACTAGACATCTAACTACAAAGCAGAGGCTAAAATTAGATCACACCTAGTACGTACGTACATATACTCCACAGAATTGCAGTTCCAACCCTAGGGGTTTTAATAAACAACATTGACCACCACAATCTAAAGAGAGATATTTCATTTAGCAGGAAAAAGTTGCTCCACTTTGAAAAGGTTAAATAGGACCTATAGGAATTATGAAGATTTTGAAATGTTCAAGGAATATTATCTGCACCTATTAGCTCTAGGTCTAAAAAAAGAAAGACTAAAATACTCCCAGAATTAGGTTGGCTTTCTTTTCTTTTACATTGCATTATACAAAGGAAAAATATTGTCATTTTCTTCCCTCTCATTTCTAGGTCAACATGTTTTTACCAAGAAGTTTGAGTTATTCAAATATAGAAAGCCATTAATAAATACCTACCTACATAAATACATACATAGCAAGAAGGAACAAGATATGAGGTTGACTATAGAAAAATAACTACAGTACTGTTTCCTATAGAAAGTTTATTATGTGAGACTCTTTATAGCTAAAATGGCTAAGTCTTCCAATGATTACATAGAGCAAATGTTTTCTAAATAAAATATCAAAATTCTCAAAAGATTAATTACTAATGTTTGGTGTAATAGATCAGATTATGAATAAATATAAATACTGCATATGTGGTTAAAAGTATTTGTGTAAAGTTAAAATAATTTTAACATAAAATTTAGCAATAGAGTTGAAGTAAAGAACACAAAAACACAAATTCATGAAGTCTATAGATTCTACAAGCATCAGTAAGTACACAAGGAGTTACATTAATAGTGGTGTGATAATGAAAATACCCATCTTCTATAGACTCAGCACAGATAGTCCAGGAAAATGGATATTTAAAATACAACCCTCCCCTTTTATAAGACAGCTGCTTTCCTAAATGAGGTTATTAAACATATCTATGGAATATTGTTCAGGAGAGCAAAATGATGCTATCACATACAGATGGTGTTAATTCCTCCCAACTTTCCTTTGCAAGGCAGTTCATTTGAAGCAAGTGCTAAAAGAAATGAATTTCTCTCAGTGACAATATTTCCACATTTGCAGCCAATTTGAGATCCTAATGAATATCCTATGGCAGAATATGACTCATGAAAGTGAGATTGCAAAATGAGCCTGTTCCATTTTAAATGGAAGTTAAGAATGTTGACATCATACACTCCAGGTAAACCCCACTGGACTCTGGCTGTTACTGAACATAGCAGAAGCTCCCAGGAGGTCACTGTCAGTGCCCATGAATGACAGCCCTACATCAGGTGCTCCTTAATCCCAATAGGAAATCAGGAATTTCTGCCTTCAGAAACCTTCTTCACTTCTGTTCATACAAACCACTGTGTTATTTCCTCAATAACTATTTTAATTCCCAGAAATACATGCCTTTTCCAGGTGTCCTAACAGATATTTTGTGGGCTCAAATTTGGTAAGGCTTAAATTTTCATTATGTTTAGAACAAAAATGCAACCTATGTCAGATGGTTTGGAAAGAATTTGAGGCAGCAGGTCATTATTTACCACATAGCCCAGTGTTGAAATTCAGCAATTCGTTGTGAGGACAATAGATTGATTTTTTAATAAAAATCACATGCATCTTGCCAGGGGGCTTTAATCCCCTAAAACATTTCATTCTGGGTATTGAACAAATTAAAATTAGCTTGGACTGAGAAAGTAAATATCTACTCAGCAGGCTGGAACAACAGAGAAGCCAACAGCAAAGTCACAGGAAACATTTCTCCCAAGGAACACTAGTGCTATAAAGTGTCATGGCAACTTCCTTCTTTGAGTGACCACTGAAACTTTCATCTCTAATATAAAGACTATCAGGTTGGCCCTGACCAGTTTGGCTCAGTGGATAGAGCGACGGCCTGTGGACTGAAGAGTCCCAGGTTCGATTCCGGTCAAGGGCATGTACCTTGGTTGCGGGCACATCCCCAGTAGGGGGTGTGCAGGAGGCAGATGATCAATGTTTCTCTCTCATGGATGTTTCTAACTCTCTATCCTTCTCCCTTCCTCTCTGTAAAAAAATCAATAAAATATATATTGTTTTTAAAAAAGACTATCAGGTTGCTGTTTGAAATTTTATCAGTAAGAATGTGACATCGCACTCTTGCCTGGAAGACCTCAGGAGCTGCTGACCCAGAAAAGCAGCCTGATCCCCAGGCCCAGAGCTGATTCCACATAAAGGGTTTAATAGGACAGTCCATGCTTCCCTCAACTCACTGTTTCCAAAAAACAGCATCCTGGTTCCCTTTGCAGACCAGACTTGCATCTAAATTCCACTCTTTCTAGAATCCTATACTAACTCTTTCTTTGAAATGGGTCGATAAATCTAATTTTGTGGGACTCCAGGTTTGTTCCTGGTATTCTTAGGCTGAGTGAGTGAGGTGGGGCATGTTTTCATTAAATGCTCCAGCTGGAGAAAATGTCTGATGCCTGAATAACAGTGCTGAATTTTAACACTGGCTTTCAGATACTGAAAAATTAGAACCCATCTTCATGGTGTTGTGGATTCCTGTGACCTGTGAATTTTAGATTCTCTACTGCCTTCTCATCTAAGTAGAAACATTCTGAAAGCCAGGAAACCTGTTGTGAGTGTTGAAATGATATTTTCTGGCTCTCTACTACAAATGCAACCTGTGGCAAACCATATCTGCTTCTAAAAATCAAGCAAGGATCCCCAGGGTGACTGTGAAGCACTTTGAGAAACTCAGAGAGATGGGGAGAAGGGAAATAGGAGGTCCCAGCTCTCCCAAATACACACACTTGCAGAGATGCCAGATTTAAGAAGAAAAGAAAACGTGATGTGGGAGGGGTATTTGAAGAATGAGCCTTTGCCCTAAGGTTGGAAGGCTGCTTTTGACATACCCGTGGGAGTAGCCATAATCGTAGGCTGAGGCCGCCTTCCGACTGACTGCAGATGCCAGGGAGGACTCGGTGGTGGCCTGGGATGCCTGCTGCAGGTAGGAGGCTGATGATGAGGACGCCTGGCTAAAGGCCTGGGATTCCTGGCGGCGCGCGGCCAATGAGCGGCTGCTGTAGGCCGTTGAGCCATGTGTGTAGATGGCAGAACTTTTCTTCTCCTGCTCATGGTACTGGCTCATGGTGGTGCGAAGGTCCTTGTTACGGTAGCTGCGATCATAGTGCTCATGCAATTTCTGATAAAATGGCAGAGACATCATGTGCCCCCAGGGAACCAGGCAACCTATAAGAAAGTAACCATTTTTTGAGTAAATTATTAAGGAACAAATCCTATAGAAGAAGTAATCAAAACCAATGTGTAAACATTAATACTCTCATCTTTTCCCAAGAGTAAGTGGAAATTGATGTGAAATACTGCTTAACTGGCTACTCAATGAACTTCCTACTTCATGCCCAGCTGTCCTTGTGCAACTTTCTTTTTCCTTTCTTCTCTCTTCCTCTCCTCCCCTCCCCTTCTTCTCTTTTCCTCCTTACCTCCTTCCTTTCATATATATATTAGGTTTTTACAAAGTTTCCCTTTCCTGGCTATTGTGCTTTTCCTCAGAACTTTTTTTTTAATATATTTTTAAGATTTCAGAGAGAGGGAGAGAAATATCAACTTTGAGAATCATGGTCAGCTGCCTCCTGCACACCCCCGACTGGAGATGGAGCCTGCAACCACGGCATGTGCCCTGAATGGAAATCCAACGTGACCTTCTCAGAAAAACTAAGTCTGCCAACACCTTGATCTCTAGCCTCCAGAACTGTGAGAAGATTAATCTCTGTTGTTTAAGCCACCCAGACTATGGTACTTTGGGAGCCCTAGCAAATTAATATGAAGGCCATTGCAATAGTCCAGGCTAGAGATGATAGCGGCAGCAATGGAAGTGTGAGAAGTGATCATACTCCCCACATGTGTTTTTTTTTTAATATATTTTATTGATTTTTCACAGAGAGGAAGGGAGAGAGATAGAGAGTTAGAAACATCGATGAGAGAGAAACATCGATCAGCCGCCTCCTGCACATCCCCCACCGGGGATGCGCCCGCAACCCAAGCACATGCCCTTGACTGGAATCGAACCTGGGACCCTTCAGTCCGCAGGCCGACGCTCTATCCACTGAGCCAAACCGGTTTTGGCTCCCCACATGTTTTGAAGGCAGAACCAGTAGTATTTGCTGAAAGTACTGGTTTGGGATGTGAAGGAAAAAGAGTGAGAAATGACTCCAAGTTTTTTGCATAATTGCAAGATTGAAGTTGCTATTAATTCAGATGGGCAAGAGTGTAAGAAAGTAGCAGTTTGGATTGAAAGTTAGAAGATTGATTTAAGACATTGTACATTTGAGATACCTGCTAGACATCCAAGTGGAGATGTAAAATGGAAAGTTGGGTATGTGACTTTGAAGTACAGGATAAAGGTCCAGGATGAAGACCAACAATTGGGACTCACCAGCTTACACATGATATTTAAATCGAGAGAGAGAGAGAGAGAGAGAGAGAGAGAGAGAGAGAGAGATTGTATATGGAAAAGGAAGTCCAAAGACTGAACCCTGGAGTGTGCTTATATTGTATAATGAGCTCTCACAAATACTTAAAAAAGGTATAGTGTCAAACCATAGAAATTTGCTCCATTAAGAATATGAAGGTTTCTAATTCTCTAACATAAAGAAGTCATCAGTGTAGCAATTTGCATTGTGAACTTGAGCTAACAGTTCTACTGAAAGTTAAATATGTTTGCTTAGCATAGACTGGGGAGATTTCATTAGTTTTCTTGAATAATCTGTCCACTGACAGAAGCCTATCAGCCACATTGACAACCCTGGATGTAGTAACAGTTTTATGGAGTCCCCATTCCAATTTTAATGCTTTTCCTGTGTTCTGAAATGTTATTTTTAAATTTTACAAGTAAAATGGTCATTTTTTCCAAAACTTTTGTAAGTTCTAAATGAGGAGTGAATCCTTTGAAATTTGCCATATTGTTTGTCAACGTTTAAATCTACTTTTTATTTAAACTATTTAAAAAGTCAGCATGTATTCCCTAGAGAAGAAAATCCAGTAAACTTCACTCCAGAAGTATTTATCTTAGGGCTCATGAAAGATATCAGTCTATATCGCATTTCCCAAGAGGAAAGAAATAGCGACTAGCAAGCAACTTTGCTTCAACCCTTAAATAGATTGCTGTTTTCTGTTCTAAAATATACATAATTATCATTTGTAATGAATAATTATTATATACATTTTGATAAAACAAAAGGGTTAGAATATATTCATATAAAAGTATATCATGTTTGCAAGTTATAAAGATATTAGATATTTCTGTAATATACATACTGCACTGCAACATGGCAAATGTTATTAGAATAAGATTCAAATAAATAATTAATGACCTTCCCATGTTTTATTTTATAAGCTAAACTCACAACTCAGATGACTTGAAATGCTGTTATTTTCACAAAATAAAAGTTTTAAATATCTTGCCCCAATTACACTTTCCACTCAATTTCTATTTCCCCCCGATATATTTATTTTTAATAAGACTTAATATTCCAAGCACATAGATAACGAATTACAAGTATACAGGGTTTGGCTTTAAGTCAGCAGAGCTAATTGTCACAGCTCTGACCTCTGGAACCAAGGTACAAATACTGTCTCTTCCTCAGTAAGCGAGGATTATCCCCAACACAAGACATCTAGAGTATGTGGGGAGGAAAGACAGTTTGTTTGTCTTCTGTTCCTCTAAGACCTGTGTTTTCTGCTGGAAAATAATTTGGGAATTTAGGAAGAAATGCTAACCCCATAGGTGAAATCCTGATATGATACTTTTGTTACAGGCACTAGAGGCCAAAAGCTGATAAAAATTATTCACAGAAAGTGTTAAATTACTTCAGGGTCATTACGTGGGGATCTATGTTGCCTCTGAAATACTGTCTGACCATTTTCAGGTCAGGAATATCATAATAATGCACTCTTACATTTACCTACATGGCTCTGTCAGAGCAAAATCACTGAATTGGAAACTGGTGACTTCAGAGTTAATTTACCTCCTTTAGGTCTGATTTGTAATCAGGGAGTATTGTGGGCATACGGAGGATAGAAAGTCCATGATTTCCTGACACCGCATCTCCATTCCATATTTCAACCAAACCACTGAGTTGTAAGTTGTAAAGAGTACCTAACTCACGCTTACAGTTCCATCTGAGACAGCCATTATTTCCAGGAATGGTAGCCTGATTTAAAAATAATACAATGAGCTGAGAGAATAGCTGTGCCAGCAAAAACTGGCACTCGGTTGCTCTTGTCTTCCTTCCCAGGGGCTCCACTTTCCTATTTCTCTGCTATTCTGACATCTCTTAGAGAAAATTGCTGAGCTCAGAAAATAGTAAGAAACCACACACACCATAGTGCTGTTAAGCACATAGAATATCTAGTGCATTTTTCTGTCTCAATGTCACACTTACCAGTTTCCAAAAGAGTGACGGTGGTAAAAACGTTCCGACGTGGTTGTAGGACTGGATGAGAGATGAAAAACCCACGTAGTTTGAATCCCAGAAAAAGTTAAGAGGCAGGGCTGAAGACAGGACCCTGGGGACCAGTTCAAAAATAATGCATGTGGTCAGGCAGTAGAATGTCAGAGCCACACAGCCAGCCTTTTATGGCCAAGAAGGCAGATAAATATAGCAGCAAATGAGGGTAGTCCTAAACTGAGAGGAAAAGAAAGGCACAGGCTGGTAGCTGCCTCACTAATGTAATTACATTAATGCCACTCAATGGGTCTGGCTTGATTAAACCAAAGTTAGGATACTTATTTGGCTAGAAGAGCTATTTTCAATATCACTTTATCACTGGATATTTAAAAGTGCAATGGAAAGAGTACAATGTTGAGAGCTAAAAATAAGGGTAGTAATCTGATTCCCAACATGGACCTCATGGAATTTTAATGCCAAGATATGTTTCTGGGTGTGCTGTTCATAACGCATGTGGAGTACACTTAAAAGATACAGGTGAAAAAGAACTTGAGGCTAACCAGAGGCAAAACAAGTAAGAAATGAATTACACGTGATGGCAATTGTGACCCGATGATACAGCCATGGGTTTTCTTTTTCATTTCAGGAAAATTTACAAAGTCAGAGCTTAAAGTTTGAATGTTTGATTTCCTATTCATTAACTAAAGCCTTTGAGAAGTAACATGTTTTATCTTTGCTAAAGGTTGAGTAGGGTCATTCTATCTAACAAGAGATTCTTTTTCTTTGTTTTTTCAGACTGTATAACTAAGTAAGAGGTGGTAAAACCTGGTAGTTAGAGGCTGCACTTTTGATTCAGACTCAACCTAGATTCCAGGCTATTTTTTGCACTTAATAGCCACATAACCTCAAGCATTTTATTTCTTCTCCCTAAGCTTCATTTTCCTGCTCTCTAAAATGGGGATGACAACATCCAAATGGGGGGAGTGCTGTGGAGATTAAATGTGATAATGCAGAGAACACACAACCCAGGATGGCCATGGAATAAAGACTAAGTAAATGTCAATTATTATGACTAATAGCAATAATCTTAAAGTCATTGTATTGAGCAGCTTATGTTCTGATAACGCTATTATATTGTAGTCTACTTTATAAGTACTTTCTTGATAACCACAGTTAACACTATTGAGGACCTATCAAGTGCAGACACTGTGATAGGCACTTTAGATACATAACCTCTTTATTTCTCATAATACTCTGAAAGGCAGGTATCATTAGTTTCAATTTATAGCTGAGAAAACGGAGGCTGTGAGAGGCCAAGTCATTTGCCAAAGAGCACACCGCTGGTGAATGACATAAATGCAATACATTCAGAGATATGTGAATTCCAAAGCCCATAAACTTTTTGTCATGCATTGTCATATCCACCCTCCAGTGACACTTTGTTTATTAGAAACTAAATATTTGGAAACTAGGGGCCCGGTGCACGAAATTCGTGCACTGGGTGTGTCGGGAGGGGAGTGTCCCTCAGCCCAGCCTGCCCCCTCTCACATACTGGGAGCCCTCAGGCGTTGACCCCCATCACCCTCCAATCGCAGGATCGGCCCCTTGCCCAGGCCAGACGCCTCTGGCCTAGGCATCCGGCCTGGGCAGCGGGGACCTGCAGTGGCAGCGGGGGGCGCCGCGATTGCGCGGGCTCCGCCCCTGCCCCTGCAGGATGCCTCTAGCTGAGGCGTCTGGCCCGGGCAGCAGGGACCCACAGCTGCAGCGGCCCCGGGATCGTGGGCTTCGCTTTAGGCCCAGGCAAGGGGCCCCTAGCTCCCGGGACTGCCAGCTTCGACCGTGCCCAGCTCCCATCGCTGGCTCCACCCCTACTTCCTGCTATCACTGGCCAGGGCGGAAAAGGCACCTGATTCTCCGATCATGGCTGGGGGGCAGGGCAAAGGCGGCCCCAGGGCCACCTTTGCCCTGCCCCCCAGCTCTTAGCTCCCCCCTGGGTTTCTGATCACTGTCAGTGGCAGGGGGCTTCTTCCTGCTTTCCCTTTTGCCTCCCTGCATTGTGCCTACATATGCAAATTAATGGCCATCTTGTTGGCAGTTAACGGCTATCTTGTTGGCAGTTAACTGCCAATCTTAGTTGGCAGTTAATTTGCATATAGCCCTGATTAGCCAATGAAAAGGGTATTGCCGTACGCCAATTACCATTTTTCTCTTTTATTAGTGTTGATAGTTTTTCAATTGCAATATAGGTCTCCACTTATAACTGGTCAGCTTCTGAGCTTCCTAAATGATATAAAAGAATATATTTCACTTAGTTCTGATAAAATTTAACCTGGCATTTCTTTATCTAAATACACCCCTTGTTGGTGTGTATAAGTGCATGTTAGTGGTCTGGAATCCACAGGAGAATTTTCCAAGCTTTATGTTCCCCAAGTATTCATTTGTTCTCTAGACACCCAAAACAAAATGGCAGTGGCTCTTCTAAGTTTTGTTCACCAGCCATTGGAATGGTTCCCATTGAGCTATTTCTCTAAAGAACATGGTAAATTGCTACAAACGCCAAACAGGAAAGAGGAAAAATAAACAAAAATAAGAGATATAAATGGTCACAATACAAGCTAATATTTAATGATCACTTGCTATATGATACTTAATGCTAACTGCTTTACAGTATCTTATTTGGTCATCACACACACATAAAAACTTTTTATGAATTAGCAAATTGAGATTTAGAAAGATTAATATTCTTAAAGTTACACAACTAGAATACGACAGAAAGTTCAAATATAGGTCTGTTCTACACAGCGCCTGCTCTCCTGTCATATTATATTAGCTTTTAACCATTTAGCTCTTTGTATGTGTGTGCATGTGTGTCTATAAATGCAGAGATAGATAGATAAATAGATAGATAACAGAGTGAGCTATGTGCCAATAATGTCAATTAGAAGGAAAAAAACTATTACCAAAGAAGAGTTTTAGTTATATTTCTTATGTAACAGATTACTACTAATTATTAGATCAAGATGAACTGGCTACAAATATCAATACATTAAAGTATTTACTGAACTTTTATCCCTGTTAGGAATGCAGAATGAGAGAAGCCCACACACACTTGTGGAAAAACTAAAATATCATTTACTTATTGACACTCAGGGTCCCAGTGAAAGCCAAAGAGTTTATTTCAAATAAATATACAAGTTTGACAAAAGAAGTATGAGCAAGACGTAAATGATCTTTCTGCTATAGCACCATCTTGATACAACCTTTTCTAACAACATACTTATCCAAAATATAACTACCCAGATAATAAAATACATACTGTGAAGTACTACATAATAAAACTAAAATTTTAAAAATTTAGTTGGGCTCATACAAATAAATTATTGTGATTTAATTATAATTCCCTTATAGATGTATAATCATTCTGTTGATTACTCTGATTTAATCATAGTGTCCTATAAATATATGATTATTCTGAATTTAATGGAATGATAATCAACTCTAATTTCAAATTGCTAAGAAAACCATATAATGCAAAATACTTTTTAAAAAGTGTGTAGCACCCTAACTGGTTTGGCTCAATGGATAGAGCGTTGGCCTGCAGACTCAAGGGTCCCAGGTTTGATCCCAGTCAAGAGCATGTACCTTGGTTGCGGGCACATCCCCAGTAGGGAGCGTGCAGGAGGCAGCTGAATCGACGATTCTCTCTCATCAATGTTTCTAATGCTCTATCCCTCTCCCTTCCTCTCTGTAAAAAATCAATAAAATATATATTTTTAAAAGAAGTGTGTAGCTACAAAAGTCTGGAAATTAAGAAAATATTTGCTTCCAGAATTATAGTTCATTTCTTAAGAAATTTTTTAAGTAGATACATTTTCCCTTTAAACTAACTGTAAGCATATTAATATTTTTATAAGTGTGAAGTGCTGAGTTTAACTAACAGTATTGTATCCTAGAAGCTAAAATAAATGTCTAAATTGTATTTAGCCACCTAGCAATGTTTGTTTTAGAGTCGAAACAATGAATGAACAAACAGGTCCAGAGACATGGATACACGGAACAAACTGACAGATCCAGAAGGAAGGGGAGTAGCGGGGAGGGAAGAGATTAACCAAAGAGCTTACATGCATATATGCATAACCCATGGGCACAGACAATAGTATGGTGAAGGCCTGGGGTGGGGCAGGGGCTGGCTGGAGGGGGCAGTAAGGAGGGGAATGGGGGACATCTGTAATACTGCCAACAATAAAAAATAACCTTTTTAGAAAATAGAGAGCAATCTGCCTTAGCTGGTCTGGCTCAGTGGATAGAGCATCAGACTGCGGACTGAAGGGTCCTGGATTTGATTCTGGTCAAGGGCACATAGCCGGGTTGCAGACTTGATCCCCAGTGGGGGCATGCAGGAGGCAGCCGGCCAGTGATTCTCTCTCATCATTGATGTTTTTCTCTCTCCCTCTCCCTTTCTCTCTAAGTCAATAAAAAAAAATTTTAAAAAAATAGAGAGCAATCAAAATTGGTTTAATATTTTTTAGTGCAATAGGATGGTAAATATGAGGTTAATGTTATTTCAGAATTCTGGCAGATGTCCCAAAGGCTGAGGGCATTAATAGAAGAGCAATTCAGGACACGCTAAATCAATTCAAGACATTTGAAATCAATTTTGTGAGTTTTAGTTAATTATCTACCTCAGGCCCAGCCGACATGGCTCAGTGGTTAAGCATCGACCTATGAACCAGGAGGTCACAGTTCAATTCCCAGTCAGGGCACATGCCCAGGTTGCAGGCTCAATCCCCAGTGGGGTGTGCAGAAGGCAGCTAATCGATGATTCTCTCATCATTGATGTTTCTATCTCTCTCTCCTCTCCCTTCCTCTCTGAAATCAATAAAAATATATTTTAAAAATAATAATAATCTACCTCAGGATGATAAGAGGCAGAGATCAATCTTTAAACCTGAGAGAATTTAGAAAGACGGGCATCCAGAATTTTCTGGAGGGAGTTGTAAGGATTTTGTGAATCAATTCCACACACACATTGTGTGATGAGTGGGTGGTGCTTTTCATTGCACTTTAAAGATATTACTGCACCACCTTCAGCATGTATTACTATTGCTGAAGGAAAGCATACTGCTGGTCTAATTACTGTTCTATTGTAGGGAATCTGTCTTTTCTTTCTGGAAGTTTTTACTATTTTCCTTTAACCCTTCATGTACATAAGTTTCACTGTGAAGTGACCTGGTGTAGATTTACTTTTATTTTTCCTGCTTCATATTCAACATTCATGTTCAACCTGAATGAGGACTTTTTATTCTTTCAATTCTGGAAAACTCTCAGTCATTATCTCTTTTAAAATTGTTTTCCACCATTCCCTTTTTTATTTTGTTCTGGATTTCCTATTATATATACAATGGATTATCTCAATACATCCTCCATGACTTTTGACAGCTCTTTTATATTTTTATCTCTCTGTGCTATTTTAGGTAAGCTTCAATACTGTCTTCTAATCCACTACCTCAAACTGTCGTTTCCTACCATTACCATACCCCATATTCCAAACTATTTCTTCCCATGTTCCTTATTTCAGTGATTGACATTATTGTCAGATATCCTGATTCCTTCTTCTCCTAGGCTTACCTTCTGCTAATCCTCTGTGCTATCGGAGCAACTTAAAAATGATACAATTCTGGGGTGGTGGGACCCGAGGAGGAGGCTCCAGGCACTGCTCAGGAACCAGGGACCCTGGAGTGCCTGTACCATGTGCACTCAGCTCAGAGGTGTCAAGGCCAAGTACAGGACCCTCCTCCAGGACCTGACCAACAACATCACCCTTGATGATCTGGAACAGCTCAAATCAGGAGGACATTCCCAGGTGAGAAGCCTGAGGAGATCACAACAGGCAGTGCCTGGGTTAGCTTCCTGGAAAGTCACAAAAGCTGGACAAAGACAACCTCTCCTACACTGAGCACATCTTTGAGCTCTCTGGCCATCCTGACCTACCCACTATGATGGTTGACTATACAGCCCATGTTCTTAAGATCTCTGAGGAAGAGGAGCTGGTTACCAAGCTAACCCACATCCCCAGTAGTACAAATATATTATCTGGCAGCCCTCTGAGAAAGATAATAAAACTGGCTACGACAATCCAGCTGGTTTGGCTCGGTGGATAGAGCGTCAGCCTGCAGAGGGAAGGGTCCCAGGTTCGATTCTGGTCAAGGGCACATGCCCAGGTTGTGGGCCCAGTGCAGGGACGTGCAGGAGGCAACGATCAAATATTCTCTCTCATCACTGATATTTCTCTCTCTCTCTCCCTCTCCCTTCCTCTCTGAAATCAATAAAAATATAAGAAAAAAATGTTTGAAAAACCGTATCAAAAACCTGGCTACTCCACTGAAGAAAGCATGAGCAAAAGGGAATCTTGGTGGGCACTCCAGCGGGAGTGGTGTGAAGAGCAGGCTGATTCTGCTGATAGTCTGGGGCAAGGACATAGCACAGGGGTTCTGCCATGGCATCCACTGCCAGGCGATTGGTGTTTCAGACAAAGAAATGGGACCACAGAGCCCTGTCACCCCTTGGACTCCCAAAACTCGCCTTCTGTTGCCCTTGGTGTTGGGTTGAGGAGTACATTACCTGTAAATGGACAGCTATTGCAGCAGAATCCCTCTGTGACTGATCCCCAGTCGGATGCATCGGGGGTGGGAGGGAGAGTACCCTTTAGAGGTCCAGGGTCACCATTACAGTGAGGGCAAAACAAACCCCACCTCCGAGCAGCAAACAGCATGGCTATACTGTCTAATGACAAGCCAGGGAAGTTAGCTGAGGTAGATCACAGAAGTAAAAATTTTGTGATTCAGCGCCACCTACTGGAAAATAGTAGAAATACCTCTTCAGAGAAACCTGCTAGAGAAGGGTCAATAATATACATAGATGCCTAGACGGAAGAGACCAACACATACCATGAATAACCATGGTAGCGAGGTAGCTCAGAAAGAAAATGCAAATTCCAGAAAGCAAACTGGAACACATGGCAACTGATCAATGATTCTCTCTCATCATTGATTTTTTTTTCTCTCTCTCTCTCCCTTCCTCTCTGAAATTGATACAGGATTTTTCGACTGGAACATGCGGTGTTCCCCTGGGCAGGATCGTTCCCCAGATTCTTTGTCCCTCGGAGTCAAAGAATGAATCCACGGATGGAAGATGGTATAGCAAAGGTGGAAATTTATTGAAGAACAAGTACAGACTCCCATGTGGGGAAGGGGGAAGAATCTCACAGCACAGACTCCCACATAGGGAGGGGGAAAGAGTCCCACCGAATTCCTGCAGCCTTATAAAGGCAGCAGTTCCTGTGTCCTGATATCCCCTTTGGTTGGTCAATATTCCCTTTGATTTGGTCACTACAGCAACTCCTGAGCTCATTGTTCTCCTATGACCTCACATGGGACGTGTGAAGCTCTCCTCCCTCATTGTTCTCACATTCCCTCTTCCTCTTTATTTTGTAAATATAGACCTTTTGCTACTCCCAGTTTCCTTATCTTATGGAAATGCAACTGCTGCCTCTCCCTTGTCTTATGAAAATGTAACTTCTCCCAGTCTATAGCTCTGTGTTTTTTTTCCATACACCTCTTTCATTTTTTAAAATTTCCTAAACCTGCCTATATCCCCCTAAAATTCCTATTTCAAAATCAATAAAAATATTTTTAAAAAAGAAAGGTTAGATGAGGGTCATGGAAGAAAAAGAAGTGACAGAGATAAGTCAAAGGTTTTTGGCCTGAGCAACTTAAAGTATGGAATTGCCATTAACCTACATAGAGAAGCTAGAAGGAAGACAGGGTTTTAGAGGTAAGATTAGGAGATCAGTTTTAGAATATAAAGGATGAGAGGCCTCGTAGATCTCCTCATGGATATGTTAAGTGAATATTTAGATAAATAAGTCTAGAGTATAAGGCAGAAGTCTTGGTCAGAGATACATACTTGGGAGCACTCACTTTTTTATTATTATTATTGATTTTTCACAGAGAGGAAGGGAGGTAGAGAGAGTTAGAAACATCGATGAGAGAGAAACATCGATCAGCTGCCTCCTGCACATCCCCCACAGGGGATGTGCCCACAACCCAGGTACATGCCCCAGACCGGAATCGAACCCGGGACCTCTCAGTCCGCAGGCCGACGTTCTATCCACTGAGCCAAACCGGTTTTGGCGGGAGCACTCACTTTTAAGGAGTATTTAAAGCTTAAGCTTCAGAGTGAATGAGATGAGCTAGGGAAGGAGTGTTGACAGAAAGGAGAGCCAAGCACTGAGTCCTCAGCTACTCCAAGGGACTGGGGAAATTAGGAAGAACTGGCAAAGGAAACTGAAGAGTAGACATAAGGAAGGAGGAAAATCAGGAGAGTGCAGCAACCTAGAAAAGAGAGAAGTGTTTCAAAGGTGAGGAAGTGAATACCTTATCAAACCTGTTTGAGGAATAATTGGCCATAATGACATGGAGGTCATTGATAAGCCCATATTTTGTGGAGTGGTTGGGGAAAAAAGCCTTATTATAAAGGGTTAAAAGAGAAATAGAGCCAGTGAGTATAGGTGCCTCTTTTGAGGAGTCTTACTAAAGGGGGAAAAATAGGAGCCCAGCTGGCATGGCTCAATGGTTGAACGTCAACGTATGAACCAGTAGGTCATGGTCGATTTTCGGTCAGGGCACATGCCCAGGTTGTGGACTTGATCCCCAGTGTGGTGCATGCAGGAGGCAGCCAATCAATGATTCTCTCTCATTGTTGATGTTTCTATCTCTCTCTCCCTCTCCCTTCCTCTCTGAAATCAATAAAAATATATATATAGCCCTAACTGGTTTGGCTCAGTGGATAGAGCATCAGCCTGCGGACTGAAAGGTCCCGGGTTCGATTCCGGTCAAGGGCATGTACCTTGGTTGTGGGCACATCTCCAGTGGGAGGTGTGCAGGAGGCAGCTGATCGGTGTTTCTCTCTCATCAATGTTTCTGGCTCTCTATCCCTCTCCTTTCCTCTCTGTGGAAAATCAATAAAATATATTTTAAAATATATATATATATATATATATATATATACACATATATATGTATATATATATATATATATATATATATATATATTTAAAAAGAAATAGGACAATAGCTGAAGGATCATGCATCAGGAAGAGGGTTGATGTTTTTGTCAATATTAGTTTTCTATTGCCGCGATAACCAATTACTATAAATTTAGTGACTTAAAATAACACATCTCAATTATCTTATAATTTGATAGTTTAGAAGTCCATACTGGGTCTCACTGGGGGAAAAAAAGGTGTAACCAAGACTATTCCTTTCTAGAGGTTCTGGGGGAAATCCATTTTCTTGCCTTTTCCTGCTTCTAGAGGTCACCCACATTCTTTGCTCATGTCCCCCTTCCTCTATCTTTAAAAAGTCAGCAACACTGCATCACTCTGACCATTCTTCCACTTTTCTGCCTCCTTTTGTCTTATCCTGCCTCCCTCTTCTACTTTTAAGGCCCCTTGTAATTATATCAGGCCCACTGGGATAACACAGGATAATCTTCCTATTTTAAGATCAGCTCATTAGCAACCTTAATTCTCTTCGCCACATAACCAAACATATTCACAGGTTCTGGAGATTTGGATGTGGACATCTCTGAGGAGTCTTGGTTCTGCCTGCCACATATAAGACACTTACAGCATACTTGTTGATGGGAATACTTGGAGGGAAAGAGATGGAGAGGGAGAGAAAAAAACACAACTCGATGATGCAGGAGAGGACAGAATCATTGGAGTGACATGAGAGCAAATGGAGGACTGGTTTTCCATAAGAGCAAGAACTCTTCTTGCTCTTATGGAAAGAGAGGAGGGTGAAGATAATATATGGGGACAGATGTTAGCGGGTGGGTAGATGTGTTGGTGGGAGCTTGTGGGAATCATTTTTTACTCAGTGACTTAGAAACAAGAGCAAGAATGGGAGGTTTTGGAGGTGTAAGAAAACAATTATAAAACTGACATCTAAGAGAGCAGGAGCATTAAAGAACTGCAGAAATGTTATGAGCATCAAGGTAGCATCAAGGGCCCACTTGAAGTCTGTGGTCACTAAAGTAAAGTGTGACCATTCAGCCTGTTTCCTCCAGTAGAGTAGACAAAGCACTGGTATAGTAATTAGTCAGGGTAGGCTAACTACTCTACAAACTCCAAATTTCAGTGCCTAATACAACCAAAGATTTCTCACATGGATTGTCTCAATTCTCACAATGATTGAATATAGTGGGTATTAATTCTGTGCCCTTTTTCAGATGAGGAAACTAAAGAATTTGTTGAAGTAAGCATAAACCTAAATTTTTTTTAGGTATTTATTTGTGGGTATTGAAAAATATGTGCCTCCTGATCACCTTCATACAATCAAACATGTGACTCCCTTTGCCTGGACTCTCTCCTGTCTTTCCCCACTGACTTCTAGAATCAGTTCTTCAGTAGTCCTCCGGGGGACACCTTCCATAAACCTGTCTCTATAGACAGGTTTATTTCCTCCTGTGTGCTCCTCCTATAGGCCTTACCTAATTGTACTGTAATGATCTGTCCCACAATTATTTCCTGACAGCCCCTGTGCCTTTGTGATCCTTTCTATGCCCTCCCTCTCCATCCAAGAGGTAGCAATGATGTTCTATTTCAAAAACCATAAACCACAGCACCCACGGCAGTGCGTTGGCAATGCAGTCACTGTTTACCTGTTCACTGAGTGGAAAAAGGAAGATGAACAAGGCAATTCTCTGTCACTGCAGAAGGAAAAGAAGTTCCTGCTCCGTTTGGAACTGAAGGGGAAACGAAACTATTTCCTTGTTATGGGTTAAAGTTTTCTTTCTCAAGGACAGCTGTGGAAGGCTTGCGCTCTGTGGTGGCAGACGTCCACTCAGTGGAGCTGTGTGTGCACGGCAGGGCGCTCAGCTGTAGGGTCCTTTCACTGCTGCCCAAGCCAAACTCCAAGAACTGGAGTCTGCCGCCCAGTCATTTGGAGTCTGAGTTGTCACTGCCTAAGCCTGAGACCCTAAGCCAGTGGTTCTCAACCTCCCTAATGCCGCGACCCTTTAATACAGTTCCTCATGTTGTGGTGACCCCCAACCACAAAATTATTTTCGTTGCTACTTCATAACTGTAATGTTGCTACTGTTATGAATCGTCATGTAAATATCTGATATTCAGGATGTATTTTCATTGTTACAAATTGAACATAATTAAAGCATAGTGATTAATCACAAAAACAATATCTAATTATGTATATGTTTTCCGATGGTCTTAGGTGACCCCTGTGAAAGGATCGTTTGACCCCCAAAGGGGTCTCGACCCACAGGTTGAGAACCGCTGCCCTAAGCCATCTAGCTCTACACTCCCACCTTTTGTGATGACTGCCTTGGACCTGCCCTAGTAGGTTCTCATTCAGTTGGTTGGATAATTTGTATTTTTAACTAGTATTCCAAGTGATTCTTACTATCAAGGCAGTTTAGGAAATTAATCATCTTTGGTTCAGTCATGCTATAGAATTGGGGCAGTTATTTTTCATTGACTTTAGCTCTGATAACTTTAAATATACAGGGTGTCCCCCAAAAAATGTATACGCACTTTTACAGCTGATGGCTCAATTGCTATTTCTTTCTTTTCAGATTTAACCCATTGGAATTAATAATTATTCAAAGTGTGTATACATTTTGGAGGGACACCCTGCATGACTGCTTAACAGATGAAATGCTCCTGAGGTCCCTGAAAGTGTAGCTCGATATTTAGAATACAGTGGGGCCTTGACTTACGAGTGTCCCAACTAACGAGTTTTTCGAGATACGAGCCGTCTCTCGGCCGATGTTTTGCTTTGAGTTGCGAGCTAAAATTCGGGTTACGAGCCAGCTTCAGATACCCCACCGCTAGTTGGCGGAGCGAACGTCACAGTGTACGCCACAACATCAGCCCAGCATCACGTGTCTCACTCTTCACTGATTTGACAAATTGATTTGACATACGAATAATGTGAGTTACGAGCTCCGTCACGGAACGAATTAAACTCATAAGTCAAGGCCCCACTGTATACTATTCTGCAGCGTTACCTTTCTTTTCAGCATGGTGATTCGAGTGAGAGCAGCTCGTAAGGAGAGGACCCTGGGGCAACTCCAAGCTTCAGAACTGTTCTAGCTCAGGAGCCAGGCCAGGCACCGAAGCCCAGTGCTGACCCGAGTGTCATCGCATCCCATTCACCTTTTTCTTCCAAGAGTCAGAAATCTGACTAATAATAGCCCAGCACCACACCAGACTTTGGACGGGAAAAGACAGAATCGGGGAACACTTTCTCTTTCCCCCTAACAAGATGCATTTTCAGAGCTGTCCCTAGGCTAGGGGAGCTGAGGAAAAAAATAGCCCCGACTTTTTATTCCTATTTGCAACAGGCCACAAATCCGCACCATAGTGAGGTTGGGGCGAGATTTAGCAAGCTCTTGCTGCTGGTCGCCTGTCTTCCAGGCCGGATCCAGTCAGCTCTCCTGGTTGTCAGAGGGGCTCTTCTGATAGGAAAAATAATAGCAAACGCTTTTGAAGAGGAAGGAAGTCTTCAGCCGCTTGTGACCTTATGAAATCCGTCTGGGCCGAAGAGATAGTGGCCGCTTGGCTGAGGGCCCTTGGGACTTCACAGAACTGTCTCCCGGGTGGATGGGGTGGGACTCCTCATAAAATAACACGGTACACAGAGGTCACATCGCTCGCACGAAGGCCACCTACCCGCTTACGCGAGCGCGCAGCTGTGGGACCCACAGGCGCCGTTCCAGACTCTGAGGTGCGTCCTACGCGCAGGCGCACGACCGGGAGGCCGACCCGGGCGCTGGGGGGCGGGGCGAAGGCCAGTCACGTGGGCCGCGCAGCCCTCGCGGCGATTTCCCTTACAAGGACTCGGACTGACAAGTCCCGCCCCTGGCCTTGCCCTGGGAGGTGTGGAGAGGCAAACCCATAGGACAGACCCAACCATCTGCTCACGGGGAGGGGGAGGAAAAGAAACACATATAAGAGTGGGCACAAAAAAACACAGAAACTCAGGCGTCATACCCAACGAGCCTCTACACATTGCTCTGTTCTTAGTCGTCGCTTTATATTCCTTCCTGTGCACTCGGTCAAAATCGCGCCCTTTTATCACAGTGGCAACTGCGCCCCCCGTCGCCTTTCCCTTAAGTCAGGCCCATCCTGTTGGCAAAGAATGGTGACTGGGCTTTTTTTCCGGTTTGCTGAGGGGAGGCCGGAAGTGTAGTGTTTTAGCGGCTCTGGGTGTAGAAGGGTGGTGATAGCGGCAGCGAGGGCAGCGAGGAGGTCACTGAAGCGCTCGGTTCTCTCGGCAGTGCAGGGTGAGTGGTGCTCGCGGTCCGGCACGTGGGGCGCATCTCGCCGGCCCGTCTCCGCCGGGCGGCTGGGAGGGCAGCGGCGCACCTGGGCAGGTGCACTAGCGGGTGACCCGGCTCCGGGATCGAAGGCCGCGGCCAAAGTGGCCCAGACGCGAACGGGGCTCCGTTGCCTAACTTGGGGCTTGGGCAGTGTGGCTTAGCTCGCTGGCGCCGCGCACTTGGGCGATCGCCCGGCCCGCGAAACCCGAGCCTCCCGGCTCTTGACTCCGGGACTAAGTTTAGTTTCTAACGTAAACTTGCCCGATTCAGGAGGATTTGCGTAAAAACCCAGCCCGGAGTCCTCGCCCCGCCCCACTGCTGCAGCTGTTGTTGCAGCTGCGGAGCTACGTTTAGTAGGAAGAATTAACTTAAATTAACTTCCGCGGCTCAGTATTCATTTCTGTAATTAGAACTATCATATATATACACACACACACACACACACAAAAGGGGGGGGGGGGTTAGCTTGCGACTTGAGGAAAAACTCCAAAACGCAACACCGTGTTCCTTTGGAGTGGAGACTTTGGACTAAGTCACTTTGCCAGTGTTAACTTTGGAGCATATGAAAACACAAATTAGTTCTTTACAGAACTTTGGAACAGAAATAGATGTTCGGTTGAGAATTTAACAAGTGCAAAAAATTTTTATATCCAAAGGTAAAGGAAGTGTTTCTGAAAGTTGCTATTATTTGATTCATGTTCTGGGAGGCTTTTGATAAAACTTAACCAGAAAAACGTTTTCTTTTCAAACGTGAGGCTTTACTGGCAAGTCAACCCCCGACAGCGAATTGCCTTTGTCAAGTGCCGAGAACTTTTTGGGTGTGGCGGTCTTAAAAAAACCAACCCTGCCGTCCACCGGAAGTGTGCACAGGAATTGAAAACTTGGTTAGAACAGAAGCACCAACTTGAAAATGTACTTTTAAAAAACTGTGCTGGCATCAAAAATATTACATATAGTTAGCTTGAAAAAAAGGTGCACTGATTAAATTATTTGGTCTGTATTTGGGAAGCTGACCAAATACTAGGAAGTGTTTCTAAGATGGGAGTTTTTCCTTAAAGAATAGATCATATTTCCCACAATACTGTCAATTTGAGTGGTGATTCTGTAGAAAAAGTCGTAGGTTATCTTACATTTATTATTACCACTCTAAAAGTGTGGGCCTCTAGGATTCTACCTAGAGTAACCTAATGTAATATCACTATGGATTAATCTCATTTTATAAATGAAACCATAGTATGGAGAGATTCTGAAAAATCTTCTGGTTTGCTGTTGGTGTGTGGGGAAATCCTCTTTGAGGATTTTTATTTTTCACTTATACCATTTAATCTAGCCTAACATCTTCCTTACATCTATTTCTCCTTTTGTCATAACCCTAAATGATTTTCTATTTAATCAAGCAAAAATAAATAAATGAAATGACAAAAGTCATTGTCACCAACACTCCACTCACTCCCTTGATTTAAAACATTTTGCTCCTTTAGATCTGTAAGCTGAATCTCCTTGACCTTTGTTGTCTGTTTTATTGACTTGCTCATGCATCTGAAATCTTTATGTATTTCATAGAAAGAAGCGTGCTCTGCAAGTCACCCTGTTTTTAAGTTTCATATAACAATATGCCTTCACACCAAAGATCTTCCATTAAATGCTTGAAAAATAGACTAGAATGAGTGAGGATCCTCATAATTTGGAATTCTGAGGTGCCTACGTGGTAATCTTCCCTTCCTAAATAAAGAATACCTACATTGCTATATGAAATATTTTCAATTTACCCCAGATTTCTAAATTTCTTTGAGAATTGTGCATTTTCTGAGGTCTTGTTAAAATAAGACAGTTACAGTCTTAATTGTTTGGGGAAAGTGAAAATGGACAGAAAACTTAGTCATAGCAAGGAATAATATAATGACAATATCATACGTAATTTGCTCCTTGGGATCATAGCACAGTTCCTGATTCAGCTCCCTCTCCACCAGTGTTTATTCCACCTCATACTTTTAGTTTGGTAGGAAAAAAATACACTGACTTTCCTTGTTTTGGAATAACTAGCTGTGAAGCTAAACTCCCTGTCCTTGAAAGGCCCAGGATTTCTGGTGGGAGATAAATGCATAGAACAGACTATAACCTCCTTGAAAAGGTAGTAACTTGCCCAATTTACACTACCAGTGTTTGGTAGAATTAAGACTAACATCTGCATCTCTTAATTTTAATAATGTCTTGTAGCTTCTAAGTGGAACAGGGTTTTTCAGGGTCTTCTTATCCCCCTCTCTGAGTCTTTTAGGAACAAAGATCTTTTCTGAACTCACAGTATTTGATAATCATGTACCACCTTTGAGTTATTTTTCATTATTGTCACACATTGTTTTGAGAGTCATACTTCTGGAATGAAAACTATGTGACTCATTTCATAAGTTGAACCAATCATTTTATTTCTTTATAGATGCCTCCCCAACAAAATTTTAGGCTCCTTAAAGATAGGACACTTGCTTTATATTTCTTAATTCTTAAATAGTTTTCAACATTAGTGACATTTGATGCACATTATTGCCATTAACTGATTATATTAAAGGTTCTCAACCTTCTGGCCCTTTAAATACAGTTCTTCATGCTGTGACCCAACCATAAAATTATTTTCGTTGCTACTTCATAACTGTGATGTTGCTACTGTTATGAATCGTAATGTAAATATCTGATATGCAGGATGGTCTTAGGCGACCCCTGTGAAAAGGTCGTTCGACCGCCAAAGGGGTCGCGACCCACAGGTTGAGAACCGCTGTATTAAAGGTTGATGATAAATATTGAATGAGCTAAAGAAAAGTTCTAGGTAAGATCACTGTCAGTGCTGACCCAAAAAACTTTATAATTTTTAAAAAACTGTAACTCATTTACAAACTTAAAGAATGCATGATTAAAAGAAAGACTAATAGGAAATATATCAGAACTCAACGTATGTGTATTACTTTATAACCCAAATTAAGTATTTTTAAAAAGTACTTAGAGCCCCCTCCCTCCACCAGATACAATATGAGGTTTTGTAGATTCAAAAATCAGTTGTCAACCATTTGACTTATAATTCTCATCCGTTTCTTTGGTCTTATAATAACTGGCATTCCTGCATCATTAGAGGAAGACAATGTTGTCAAACAAAACAGACTATTTTTAAACATGTGCTTTGGTTTGCAATGACATGGCATGCCTAAAATAATAAACAGATTTGCACTGGTAAATATGTGCCACTCATCGGGTTTCAACCACTTACCCTAAGTCCCTCAGAACATTTAAGAGATGACGGGATAATATACTCCATACTTCTTGTAGTTTTTAAAACTACATTCAGAATAGAGGGGGAAATTACAGCTTTATGTAGTTAATAATGGAATTTACTGTCCAGAGAAGGTGTTACAGCATGAAAATAATGCTTTCGTAAATGGTTTAGGTAAATTATGAAAGACAGTCTCCTAAAGGGTGATTAAAGGAAACTTGGAAATTGGGAAAGAGTATGTGTCATAATTTCAGTGTCATGGAAGGTATATCTTACCAATAACACATTCCAGTGTTTCTCTACCGGGTGCTGTATTGGATGGACTAGAATTTGTGACTTTTCTTTGTGGAATTTCCTACTAAAATCTAAGAACAGATTTAGCTTGGGGGAGGGGAAACTAAGGCAGAGCTTTTCTAATTATTCCCATGATTGAATTTAGTCTGGAAGATGTGGTATAACCAAGGAGAGAATGTAAGAAATAACTTTACACTCATACAAAGCATTGTATTCTAAGGTCACTTTGCAGTGCTGAGATCTAGGTAGTGCTTCATTCTTTGCAACCCACAGACTTATTTTTAGATCAAGGGCATAGTGTTTTGCTACATCATAGCTAAATGTTGTTTTCAGAACGTAAGCTTTAAAATTGTTATCCTGGTCAGAGAATGAAATCAGTGGTGCCTATTTTAGACCTGCGTGGAAGAATATAACTCAATACAGTGTCTTAGTCTTGCTCATTAGAGGTTTTGCAGACTACTGTCACCACATCAGCTCTGAAGGATGGTACGGTAACATTTTATCTGATGATGATGGGATTTTTAACTCCAACTAAAATTTTATAGTGGTTTTTTTGTTTTTGTTTTATTTAAGATTCAGCCTTTTCATGTTAGGTATGAGATATTCTTCTTGCTTTTAACTTAAATTTTATAGGGATAAATTTAGATTATTAGAGAGCAAAGATAGTTTCCAAACTTAAAAAAAAAAACAACTAAATTAGTTTTAAAAACTACTGTGCTCTGATTTTTGTATAGAGAACTTAGTCACTTCAAGCTTGACTCTGGGCAAGAAATTGTGGAAATATCAGTAAAACTTAATTATAGATTAATTAACTTCAGAGTTTTCTATACTTTTCAGTTAGCCTTTCAACAAATATCTTTTTTAAAAATATATTTTTATTGATTTCAGAGAGGAAGGGAGAGGGAGAGAGAGAGAAACATCAATGATGAGAGAGAATCATTGATTGGCTGCCTCCTGCATGCCCCCAACTGGGGATGGAGCCCCCAACCTGGGCATATGCCCTTGACCGGAATTGAACCTGGGACCCTTCAGTCCTCAGGCCGACGCTCTACCCATTGAGCAAAACTGTCTAGGGCAACAAATAACTTTCTTGACAAAGATTCTAGAAGTAAGGGTGCAGTAAGAAATGCTAGTTAGAAGTGAAAACAATACTTGGCAATAAAGATTAAGAGATGAAGATGTGGCCAAAACCGGTTTGGCTCAGTGGATAGAGCGTCAGCCTGCGGACTGAGAGGTCCCGGGCTCGATTCCGGTCAAGGGCATGTGCCTGGGTTGCGGGCATATCCCCGGTGGGGGATGTGCAGGAGGCAGCTGATCGATGTTTCTCTCTCATCGATGTTTCTAACTCTCTCTATCTCTCTCCCTTCCTCTCTGTGAAAAATCAATAAAATATATTAAAAAAAAAAAAAAAAAAGAGATGAAGATGTGTTCCATCAGTTAGTCATCCTCCTACTTTCTGTCCACTTTAGAATGGAATAACTAGTATAGGCTAGGGCTGTAGAAGAATCCACCTATTAAAAATGAATTAGTATTCCTCAATAGTTCCAAGTCACTGAAGTATAGAACTGGAACTGCTTCCCCAGGGTACCTACATTCTTTTGTGTCTTGTTTCTATATTGCTATTAAACCAATAGATTTGGTTATCAGTTCTTATTAGGCTGTAAAGCAACATGGGGATATGCAATCTTGATATGCTCTAGGATTTGAATTAATGTTGGTTATAGTTTGGAAGTTAAAGTTAGTG
Organism: Myotis daubentonii; assembly: GCF_963259705.1. Classification (NCBI taxonomy): domain Eukaryota; kingdom Metazoa; phylum Chordata; class Mammalia; order Chiroptera; family Vespertilionidae; genus Myotis; species Myotis daubentonii. Next base: position 59,137,786 of record NC_081847.1, read on the forward strand.
ATCAACTATTGATTAAATGTCACAACTGCTAAATGAATGAACTCAAAGCATGATTCTGATTGTTCTCTTTGTAGTTTGGTTCCATGAGTAATGGTATCTATTAACTGAGAGATATTTTTGCCAAGTGATACTATCCTGCTGAATATTTTTTAGACGCATTCTAAGTAGCTTAAACATATAAGGAACGTTCATTTCACCTTTTGTTGTTCTTTGTCTCCTTATATTTCCTTTCCTAATTAGGAACTAACCACCACCATGTCGAGCAAAAGGGCAAAGACCAAGACCACCAAGAAGCGCCCCCAGCGCGCAACATCCAATGTGTTTGCCATGTTTGACCAGTCGCAGATTCAGGAGTTTAAAGAGGCCTTCAACATGATTGATCAGAACAGAGATGGTTTCATTGACAAGGAAGATTTGCATGATATGCTTGCCTCCCTGGGTAATGATCAGTTTTAATATTAATATACTAGACTAGAGGCCCGATGCATGAAACTCGTGCAAGGGCCTTGGCCCCGCCAGCCCCCGCCCCTGCCTGCTGCGGCTTTGTCCGGAGGGAAGGACATCCAGAAGGACAGCTGGTCTAATTAGCATATTACGCTTTTATTATTATAGATTTTTTGTAATGTCTTTTATGTTTATTTCTTAAGTCTTAAAGTTCTATGAAGCCAATCTAATGATGTTATGGTTTACTAAATAAGATTCAAAGTCTAGAGCAGTGTCTCCCAAAGTGTGGTCCTTGGACCACCTGCAAATTTCTGGCCAGATCTCATGATTGGGCCAGAGGCCAGCTATTTTTGTGTGTATTGCAAGGGCTGATCTTGATTATGAGAGCAGTATCATTCCTTTTGACATTACAATGGAATAGAATATAATCTCCACTCTTAATATAGGCCCTGTTCATTAAGAAGACTGTTTTCCTAATAGTTCTGCTATCATGAATGTAAACAGCAAATTGTATAAATGATAAGTCTTTTTTGTCAAAATGTTTACTATGATGAATAGGTGATACATTTTGTGATGTAATCAGAATTATGGCCCTCTTTTTTTATTTAGGAAAAAATCCAACTGATGAGTATCTAGATGCCATGATGAATGAGGCTCCGGGTCCCATAAATTTCACCATGTTCCTCACGATGTTTGGTGAGAAGTTAAATGGCACAGATCCAGAAGATGTCATCAGAAATGCTTTTGCTTGCTTTGATGAAGAAGCAACTGGTAATTACCATGATTTAATTTTTAGTTATGGTAACTAAAATATATAACTTGAAATATGATGACACAGTACTCTCAGGTTTATACCATACCTGTTGGTTCAGTTTTGTTTTAGATAGGCTTCTCCTATGGCATCACTCATTTACTGCTTCTGAATTTAAATATTTGATTTAAAATTTAATGGGTATATTTGAAAGTTTTTAGGAAAGTTATACTCCATAAGGGTTAGGCTCAAAGTAAATATGTATTGAATGAATAACTTTTACTAGTGTAATCTTGGGTAAAGTGTAAATTGCTATAGGCCATGACACCAGTACAGTCCTATGTTTGTTTATCAGGTACCTCTCAGTTCTGAGATTGTTTAAATCTGGTATGAAACTCTCTGGTTTCATATTCCTTTTCTGCATAATAACTGTGTGAGTTGGGGCAAGTTACGTAACTATCTAAATCTCTGTTTTCTTATTTGTAAAATGGGCAATAATATTACCTACCTCACAGGGTTGTTGTGAGGATTAAATGAAGAAATGAGATAATAGCATATTGCCTGGCCCAGAGTTAACTCTCAGAAAAACCCAAAAAGATAACTACAGAAATGCCTGATCCTTTGACAGAAGTGTATATAAAAGATAAGAGGGCAAGTTTTTAAAAGGAAGGCACACCCTTTGGTTTTGCATTACTTGGAGTAGTTTACATGTAAATAAGCCAAGCATAGTTTGGTAATGGAAGCATACTGTCCCCACTTTGGCTTTCCAGGCTCCCCACAATATGGCCTCTTTTGGCCTATTCAAGTATACCACTCGCGACTTTTATATCATCTTTCTAACCTCCTTCCAAGCTACTCTGTGCATTGGTGTCCTAACTTACCTCCACCATTTCTGCCTCTGTGTCTCCCTCATCATACCACCTCTCCCTCCTACTGAACTCGAAACTCTTAACTTTTTTTTTCTGGGAGGACTGGGGTAGAGGCAGGCAGAGGAGACTTGCTTTTTTTCTCCTAAAGACACTTGTGTATTGATTGAATTTTTAAATTGTAAGCAGGTGTTTGTTTTTTTAATGGAGGGGAATAAAACCATAAAAGAGTAAAATGTCTTATCCATTCTTCAAACTCTTCAATTGTCATATTCTTTATAGAGCCTAGTCTATATTTTCCTACTATTTTTTCCTACTCAGAAAATTTAAAGTCTCTTTCTTTTTTTCTAAATATATTTTTATTGATTTCAGAGAGGCAGGGAGAAGGAGAGAGAGATAGACATCGATGAGAATCATTGATTAGCTGCCTCCTGCATGCCTCCTACTAGGGATCGAGCCTGAAACCTTGGGCATGTTCTCTTGACCAGAATTGAACCTGGGACCCTTTGGTCCGCAGGTCGACGCTTTATCCACTGAGCCAAACCAGCTAGGGCGTCTCTCCTTTCTTTCCACTTCCAGATTAATTTTATTTATCTCTCTTCTGATACATACTGTGTGTACTTACTTCCAATCATCACAGTCTCTTCCTGTTTCCAGGGTAATGGCTGTGTGTCTTCAACGGCATTATTTTCCCATCTCTGTAACCCCTTCTACCACCCACCACAGTCCATTGCACATAGTCAATGATTAGTTCATGTGATAGTTGAATGGCTTGGCTATAGATGATGATTTATTTCTACAAGCTGAAAATCTAAGATTTTTGGTACCGGTTTTTTTTATCCTCACTCAAGGATAATATATTTCCTATAAAATTAGTTTAAATTATAAGGTCACTTCCCATAAGAAACTCTAGAGCTATGGTTCTTGTTGTTTTTCCAATTCAATCCGAGATTTAAAAAAAAAAAAAAAAATAGCCCTGGCCAAGTGGCTCAGTTGGTTGGAGTGTTGTCCCATACACAAAATGGTAGCACAGGGGGTCCTCAAACTTTTTAAACAGGGGGCCAGTTCACTGTCCCTCAGACCGTTGGAGGGCCGGACTATAGTTTTAAAAAAAACTATGAACAAATTCCTATGCACACTGCACATATCTTATTTTGAAGTAAAAAAACAAAACGGGAACAAATACAATATTTGTATTTTCATGTGACCCGTGGGCCGTAGTTTGAGGACCCCTGTGGTAGCAGGTTCAATTCCCAGCCTGGGCACATACCCAGGTTTCAGGATCGATCCCTGGTCCAGGTGTGTGTGTGGGAGGCAACCAATCGATGTTTCTTACATTGATGTCTTTCTCCCTCTCTCCCACTCCCTCCCTTCCTCTATCTAAAATCAATTTTAAAAAATAAAAATATCAATGCCAGATAATAAATCAAGGAAGATGTCAGGACTTCTTTTTTTTTTTTAAGCTCTCTGGATGATTCTGATTCTCCTGCTTTCACACTTCCAGAGTAGAAGCACACCTTTTGGCTCACCATTCTCATCCCCAATTCTTAGCCCGGTGACTGTGACATAATTAATGCTCAAACATTTACTCAGTATTTTTGCACACTCTGGGCTTGGCCATATTTGTTATGAATTCTAAATTAGGTTTTAAAAAAACAAACATTTAAGAATCTCATTTTACATATTAAAAAACAAAGTCTGCCGAAACTGGTTTGGCTCAGAGGATAGAGCGTCGGCCTGCGGACTGAAAGGTCCCAGATTCGATTCCGGTCAAGGGCATGTACCTGGGTTGCGGGCACGCACATCCCAGTAGGAGATGTGCAGGAGGCAGCTGATCGATGTTTCTCTCTCATCGATGTTTCTAACTCTCTATCTCTCTCCCTTCCTCTCTGTAAAAAATCAATAAAATATATTTTAAAAAAACACACACACAAAAAAACACAACAAAGTCAGAGGTAAAGTGAAATATCTGAAATAACGTAGCTTGTTAGAACTGGACCTCAAGACTCCAGCATTTTTTTCCACTGAAGCACTTTATTGATTTTATAATGTGGTATTGGTTTTAGTGTTATTTACTTATAGAATAAGTATGACCATTCATGCTCCTTTAAAGAACCATAAGGCATAGATTCCTTAATCATACTATATTGCTTTTATTTAGGCATCAGTTTAGCCCCTATTATCAAGAGATCAGGAGATGGATGTGGAGGAAGATTGTTAGAGCAGAGCAGGTTAATGCCACTAGGCAACTACCCGTTTTCTAGACAACTGCTGAGGCTGACTTAACCATGTAGAGACCCATATTTCATGTATGTGCATATTTATAGTGCTTAGCATAGAGCATACATAGTCAAGTGTAGATGCTCCTTGTAATTAATCCTCAGAGTAGTATATATTCTGAACCCCAGTTCTTTATTTTTCAGGCACCATTCAGGAAGATTACCTGAGAGAGCTGCTGACAACAATGGGAGATCGGTTTACAGATGAGGAAGTGGATGAGCTGTACAGAGAAGCGCCTATTGACAAAAAGGGAAATTTCAATTACATTGAGTTCACACGCATCCTTAAACATGGAGCAAAAGATAAAGATGACTGAAAAGAACCCCAAATTGCAGCCAAATGTTCTTTGTCGCCACATTGGGTATTTCTGAGACTTTCTCTTAGAGTCCATAACATGCCCTAGCTTTGCAGCTTTTGCCTTTCTTGTGGTATTTATTCTCAGCCATTTTGGGCACAGCCATCTCTATAATCAGACTGGAAGTAGGACTTTTTGTGATTTTCAGAATAGAAAATAGGTAATTGAACTTACCAGCCTTCCCCACCCCCTCATAACTGCAATCTACACAGAGTCAATATATTTTTTCAGAAAAGTAATTCACTCAATTTTTTTCTGAACCATAATTAAATTTTATGATCAAAACTTACTTGTTTAAAGTTCTTTATTTATCAAAATTGACTTTTATTCGTTTTAGTTGCATCTTCCAATGAAAGGTACATGAGGCAAAAACCTAGAAAATGGTGTGGTTGTTCGACCTTTTTCTTACTTCTCCCAGTTTTCCTAACAATCCTATCTCCTCTGCTATTCATTCGTCCCTTCCCAAAGAAATACAAGTTTAACTGCCTTAATTGTGTTTCCTGCACTTTGTCTTCCAATTTTAAAAATAATTTGCTATAGGATTTGCATATATATGATAGTTTTAGTAGTTGTAAATCCTTAAGTTTAACCTACCTACCAATGTTCCTCCTTATCTGTCCTAAGCTTTTCGTGTCATTTAAAATTAGACCAGGCCAATGAGTTTAATTTTAATTTGTCCTCATTTTTAAAACTATTTTAGACTCAAAGGGTCTATGGAATGCTACTAACAAGAGATTTTTTTTTTTTAATATTTCAAAATGTTGGAAATACAGTACAGCATTTTTTATTATATAAAACTTTTTTTAACACAGTAATGCATATTGAAATACCATGTTTGTTTATGCAGAGATTCACCATGAGTCCAAGTGTGAATTTTGGACATTCCTGCCCTGCCCACAAACAAAACAGCTGAAGCTAAGTGCTAGGGAAAGTGAGATCATTATTTCAATACTCAAAATAATTTCTGCTGTTTCCAGAAATGCAGGACTGTTTCAGAGTTAATCAGGAAATGATTGACACTTTCATTTGCTTTGCACTTCAAAAAGCTGAAAGATTGATGAGTTTAAAAGTTGAAGCATTGTGGGGGGAGTTGGTTGAAAAATTTTACAATTAGCCTATAAAGATGAGTAATTGACAATTACTCTAATAACTTCATGTTTTATGCTATTATTAACCAAACTATCCTTGGACAAAATCATTACCTCACTCAATAAATAATTACTGAATGCCTTCAGGGTGGCAGATCTTTGCACTCAGCAGGATAGATGAGTCAGCTTTATAGAACAGGAGTAGAAGGACCAGTACCACGACTGCTCTTGCCCCTTTTAAGTTTAGAATCTTACCACCTGCCTTAAGTACTTTTTTCAGGCTATAGCCATGATGTTAAAATCTTATTTTGCTGAATCGAATTTCCATTTCAACTGAAAAAAAAAATCACTTCTGCTTTAACAGATTTCTAGTGAAGAACAAGTAACACTTGTTTTCACTTAGAAAAAAAGTGGTCTCATTTACTAAAATTATCTCCTGCTATGCCCCCATTTCCATTTCAGATAACTGCTCAAAGAACTGGCTGCCATTAGGAGCAGTGCATGGTCTCCCCGAGTGAAATAAGTCTCCTCATTCAGTAATAGCATTCTCTATGTAGTAAATAGGCTTTGCTTAAGGGAAGATGACTGCTTAATAAAAAGCTAAAGCATCTACTCCATCAGTGGATTTGACTGGAAACCAGTCTCCCTGATGAAAATCATACTGGAAACAAACCATTTCAAACGTTCTTTGAAACCAACCTAATAGGGGCAGCATTGGTAGGATTATATTGTCATTTGGACTCCAGATCCCAAATTTTACTTGATCCAGAAACCTATGACTGGAGAGCAGGAATTGATGAGTGCTGCTGGGAAAAAGGGAAGAAAGCCAGACTCAGACAAAAGCAAATTCTGAAAAGGAAAGGCAATGATTTTCTACAAAGTAGGAGAAAAAGGACAGCAAGAGGTGTAACACCTAGACTAAGGGCGATGCCGGCAAGTTGTAAGAAGAGTCAGAAAACAGTAAAAGGGCTTAAGAGAGGTAGAGCCACAAAACATGAAAACCATAAATTTAAAATTTAGTTCCTCAGTTATATTAAACACATTTGAGAAGGATATGCCATGAATAACCATTTCCCAAGTGCTAGACATTTAGATACTCAGCTTTTCATTAATACTCTTTTTCTTTTGAATCTTGAGAGGAAAAATATACCTTAAGTTATTATTATTATTTTTTTTTAGAACAGTGTTACCTAGTAGAGCTTTCTGTGATAATGGTCAAGGTACAGTCAGGGTGTCTCAGCTATTAAGGTGGCAGCGTGAGGGTTTATGCAGTGGCAATAGGCCATACTTAGAAGAGCGCTAAGACAAAGACCTAAGAAGCCAAAATCTTATGTTTGGGGGGAAAATTATTTAAATTATTGGACCAAGAACAGAATGTACAGAAAATCAAATATTTTAGAACCCAGGTATGACTTCTCTGCAGTTGCTTTTCAAATTTTATTGAGAAAATGCATTCAGTTAGGAACTGGACCTGGGCTGGGACGAGGACCAAGCATCAGCGTCCCCTGGAAATACAAATTATCACCTCACCCGCCGCCTGCTGAATCTGAATCTCTGGGGCTGGGGCTCAAGAACCTCCGACCAGGCCCTGCAGGCGTTTCTTATGCATGCTACCGTTTAAGAACTGCAGTACGGAGCGCCGAACCGAGTCTAACATCTAGGAATTTCTGATCGAACATTGCCAGAATATAAATGAGTTTTTCATCTCCCCAGCATCAGCACGCATTCAGGCAATCCCTAGTGCTCCGTCAAGGTTTGCTGTTAAGCTGCCTATCCTCCCTTCAGAAATAGTGCTGTCCAACTTCTTCCAGGCCGAGGGACTGACGGCCATAGCCACCACAGGAACCGCGACAAAACGTGAATAATGTAGCTTCGCGGGTTCCTTTTCGGCCAAGAGCATTAAGTAGTGTGTCCGCGCGATTGTATGCGTGTGTGTTTCTGACATCTCCTTAATGACCCAAAGGAAAGCAAGTAATTTGAATAAAACCTTGTGGTTGGAGAGGGACTGGAACCTGCTGTCCCTGGCCTGGCACCGTAAACCTTATAATCTGAGGGTAAGAAAAAGGGAGCCAATGATGCGTCGGATTGGAGTGCAGTTTAAAAGGTTTGCAGGAGTTCGCGCCCCTTTCCCTTCCCCAGTGTTCCGTGGGACACACCTAAAAAATTACTTGTTTTACCTGAAGTTCAGATTTAACTAGACCCGCTGCGCTTTCATTCGTTGACTCCGGCAGCCCGGGTGGGCGGTTTCCGACGCCCGGGAACCCCTAACCCTGAGGGGCTGCGCCCGCCCCGCCCGGGTCAAATTCCAGGCCCCACCCGGCGCCCGCGGAATGCGGAAGGGCGCGGGGACCCGCGGCGGCGTGGGGGGCGCGAGACGGGCGGCGGGGCTGCACCCGCCCCGGCCCGCACACACCGGCCGCGTGGAGGACGCCAGCGAAACCCCCGGCTGTGCTCATCCGCCAGCCCCGCTCCCGGTGGCCGCGGCGGGCTTCGCTCAGCCTGACTGCGAACCGCGCCGCACACACCCCCCCTTCCCGAGTTGGTTCCCGCCGCGCCTTCCGGAGCGCCTTCCGGTCCGCCTCCCGAGGCAGGAAGTGCCGGGCGCCGCCTCTGTCGCGCCACAGCCCCGCGATCGTCGTAGTCGCCCGTCGTCTTGTGCAGGACAGCCCGCGTTCTGGTGTCTGGCGGCGGTGAGTGGCGCTTGCCCCCGCGCGCGACACCCCTTGGGCCCCATTGGCCCCCTCTCCCTCCCGCCACACGCCGTGGTCAGACTCCGACCGGGAGGGGTGGGGAGGGGGGCGAGGGCCGGGGCGGTGGGAGCTGTCAGGGTGGGCGCGGATGCCCTAGCCACCGCCCGGCCCGGCCTGAACGGAAGCTCCCGGCGGGTGAAGCGGCCTGGGGAACGGCCCGGCTGGAAGAGGCGGCCGGGCTCCCGGCCTGCGTCACCCAGGATGACATCACACACCTGGCGCCCGCGACCGCCCTGCCGGCGGGCTGCCTGCCCCCGCCGCTGCCCCTGCCCCTGCCCCCGCGGGCCCAGTCCGTGGATTCGGGTGCGGAGCCCCTGTTCTGTACCGCACACAGGGCTTGATGCTCTGGGGGTGCAGGACTCTGCTGATGCATGGTTCTTGCCTTGGGTGAAACGTCCAAGGAGAATCTTAGAGAAACGGCACCGGGTGCGTGGTTAATAGGCTCAAATGTCATGATGTGCATAGACGGTGTCTCACTGCATCTTGCATCTTGTGAAGATTTGGTGCATTCGTGTTGATTGGAGAAAAGGATAAATAAAAGTCAGGAAAGATTTCAATTGATTGTGACCTCGTTGAAAGCCTAGGAGTCAGCCCCAGAAGGGAGGATTTAGTATTTCCTGGCTGGGTCTGTGGTAGGAGGGAACAAGACCAAAAGCACCGAAGGGGGGAATTTGGGGGATTTGTGTCGAGCGGAAAGGAGATGGTGGGAAGACTAGCCTGAATGGAACAGAACTATAACGAATAACAGTTGGAAATAAGGGTGGTGGATGGGTAGGTAAATGTGGCCTTTATGGATGCCTTGAAAACTTGAGGAAAAATAAAAGATTATGTAAGAGGCATTAGGGAGTTATTTTGGATTCTTCATCAAGGCAGTAATATGAAGAAAGGGTGTTTAGAGATTAGTTTGGCCGCCTTTGTTTAAGATGAAATTGCATTGGTCCTTTGGTAAGAAAAGCATTTTAGAATTCAAAAGAACTTTACAGATTATCTTTCATTTTATACTTGAGGAAACAAACCAGGAGAAGGGAGATAACTTGCCTAAGATCATTTGAGGGATTCACAGGATGCCACACCCATTTCCTCTGTAAGCATTAGGTGGACCCTCCTGGACTGCATAACAAGTATATAAGTTTGTGTTTGTTCAGGCTCTGTTGAATGAAACAACTTCTACAATGGCAGAGTCAACATTCATTTATGTTTCAATAGGACCAATTTAGATAAGATGAACTGGGACTTTGAAGGAAGGACAATCCTCAGGTCAGGGCTGTAGGGGTTAGAAAGATAAGAGGACTTGGACCCCTACATGAGGCTGGTTATCCCTCTCCCAAATTCCAGACACCAGATGTCTAGGAATGGTTTTCATTGCCACCACCTTTGGGATCTTGCTCATTTCACGCTTGAGCAGTGTGGCTTGAGCAGTGTGGCGGCGTTGCTTACTACCATCTGGCTATGTATATTTTCATGGTGGAGAATTTCAGTTGCCTATATGCAGGATATTATGGACTAGTGATACAAGCTCTGGAGCTAGCTAAGAAGGCGGTATAATAGTTTCGCCTATCGTAAGTTGTTGTGAGGATTAAATATGTTAACACGTAAAATGCTTAGACCAGTGCCTAGCACATATTTAGCACTTGATTATTGGCTACTATTAGTACTGTTTCTTCCAGGTATAAAATAACGGTAGCTGGTAATTTTGGTAAGGATCTCTGCAGGAAAGGTTCGGTGGAGTTTATGCTAAACCATGGTTAGACTATAGAGAAAAGCCTTGTTTTGGGAGTCAGATCCAGGTCCTACCTTATAATATGCATCTGTATATGTAACTCTATTTGTGATAGGGAGGAAGCATGTTTATGTGTTCACGTAACTAGTATTTATTGAGCACCTGCCGTGTGTAAGTCACTCTACTAGACCTACAATCCAAGGTAGGAAGGCTAAATGTCATAAAAATGTATATGTAAATGGCATGGCAATGGAATACTACTAGGCAGTGAAAACAAGAATGAACCACTGGTAGGCAAATCTCAAAAACATTACATTGAGTGAAAGAAGTCAGGCACGTAGAATGTACACTGTATAATTCCATTTATAAGAATTCGAAGACAAAATGAATCTATGGTGAAATTTGAGCAATGGTTGCCCATGAGAGAGGATGGTTGACTTCGAGGGAACTTTCTAGGGTGATGTTAATATTTGTTACTTGATTAGGGTGGTGGTTACATGAGTATACACATTTTCCAAAACTTATTTTAAAATCTATGCATTTCATCATATATAAATTTTATTGTAATAACACAAAATTATATAGGAGTTCAAAAGATGGAAAGTTTACTTCCAACTGGGATGATCATAAAATCCATAATGAAGAAATGAGAGCATTATTGTGGCCATGTGACTCAATTCATTGGAGCATTGTTCCGTACACTAAAAGGTTACGGGTTTGATTCCCAGTCAAGGCACATATCTATGCAGGTTCCATCCGCAGTTGGGGTACGTACAGGAGGCAACACATAAATGTTTCTCCCTCTCCCTTCCTTTCTCTCTAAAATAAATTTAAAACACAAGCAAAAACCTATCCTCGGGGAGGATAAAAATAAAAATAAATGACAGCATGTGCTAAATATTAAAATTTAGCCATGTATTACAAGGAAAGTTTAACTGGTACTAAGAAAAAAGATGTAAAAATTGAGTAAAGCTCTTGGGGAAAAAAGATATAATTTATTGAATTGATTACATTTTTGCCTAAATATGCAACCATGTCATCCTATATAATAAAAGCCTAATATGCTAAATGTGGGGTCCTCTGGTCAACCAAAGTGTAATATGCTAATGATATGCTAAGGCTGCTCAACTTCTCACTATGAAGTGCACTGACCACCAGGGGGCAGATGCTCCAACGGTAGGTTAGCTTGCTGCTGGGGTCCAGCAGATCAGGGCTGACCCAGACAGGCTGGACATGTCCTGGAGCCCTCCCGTGGTCCCTCCCCAACTGAGCAACCTCCCATGTCCCTCCCTGGCCCCGATCATCCACCAGTCGGATTCCTCAGCCTGGCCTGCACCTTCTCGCAACCCAGGACCCCTTGGGGGATGTCAGAGAACCGGTTTAGGTCCGATCCACAGGACAGGCTGAGGGACCCCATTGGTGCACAAATTTGTGCACCAGGCCTCTAGTTAAATATATGAGGTAAATTTTGTGGGGTATTTTAACTTAAGTACTAAATTTTTTTTAGGATTGCTGTTTTCAAACTGTTGCTCATGTATCCAGTTAGCACAAACATTAGTCTGAACTGTGATAATGACCTTGGGAATCTGTAAGAAATTTATAAAATAGACCTTAGTGAAGATGACAGTTGAATCAGAAGTGATCTTAGGTTTCAGCCCAAGAACTGCTGCTCTCTGCTTTTTCGTGTTCATCCATTCTCAGTCTCACCCTGTGCCTTTGTTCAGAAGTTGGCTTTGCCTAAGGAGACCTCTTAAGCATCCTGCTGCAACTCCTTTGCTCACAAAACCAGTTCCTCTTCCCTCTTTAATAGCCTCATTTTTGAGTAGTAACTTTGTGCTACCAGTTTTTCAACCAGTACTTTGAAAGCAAAGTCATTCAAGGACTGCCCTAAAGGAAATTCCAATTAGGAGGCAGGCACTAGCAAGCAAATCAGCATAGGAATCAGCAAGAAGAACAGGATAGTGGTGATAGGAATGTTGAAGAAAGGGTGACTCTGTTGCAGTTAAAAGAGGAATCAACAGAAGTTGGAGAGAAATTGAATAGAAGGAATTGACATTTTCTAACCAGAAATAGAAAATTCCCTAACTAGTGCAAACTTGATTGTGGCCCCTTTGAACTTTTGAAAATTCTGTGGTTATAATTCTGACATAAAGGTATGACCTGTTTTAATATTAAAGAGACAAAGGATACACAATGGCTTTATTAGTTTTCTATTGCTATATAACAAATTACTCCAAAACTTAGCACCTTAAAAAAAACAATAAACAGTTTCTGAGGGTCAGGAATTCCAGGGCAGCTTAACTGGGTGGTTCTGGCTCAGGACCTCATGAGGTTGCAGCCCAGATGCCAGCTGGGTTTGCAATCTTGAAGAAAGATCAACCTCCAAGATGGCTGATTCACATGACTGGCAAGGTGATCCTGACTATTGACAGGAGGCCTCAGTTCCCTGCCAAATGGACCTTTCCTTAGGGTTGCATACTACCCTAATAACCTGGTGCTGGTTTCTCCCAGATTGTGATCCAAAAGAGAGCAAGGCAAAAGCTGCAATGTCTGTTATGACAAAGTCACACTATTATTTTTGCAATATCCCATTGGTTATGAAGGGTAGCAGGATATGTCATTTCAAAATATGCCACTTGGGCATAAATACTATTTTGAGCTGAAGGCAATTTAGAAGAAGCTGAACAAGACATAAAAGCAGGACATAAATTTACTAAGGTTTCCTTCCCTCTCTACCAGGAAGGACAAAGATTACTCTCTAGCTAACTTTAGACTCTTATCGGTGAAGAAGGCCCTGATCTAAGTCTACATGACAATCCTTACTCTTGTTTGCTTTGCTTTTCCTGGTAACCTTCCATAACTAGCGTCTGCCCCTCACATATCTTTCTTCTTTTGTCTTCAGCTGAAGATGATATTTAAGCCTGAATTCTGAGCCACCTCTGATAATAGTTTTTTCCCTGGATATCTCCCATGTATACATGAGCTATACATGTTAATAAACTTCTTTGTTTTTCTCTTATTAGTCTATTATTACAGTGGTGTCAGGAAAAACTCAGAAGGGTAGAAGGAAGGTTATTTCACCTCCCTTACCGTTTCACAGGCCAACAATCTTTTTTATTGTTGGAGGGGACTACACAGGACATGAGGAAATGTTGAGGGCCATTTTGGATCCTGGCTACCACCATAGTCAGGGAACAAGTTCAACTCGGTACAGGCAGTAACGTAACAAATACTGACTGTGTCAGGAAAATAAGGGAATAGTAGGAATTGCTCACTGAACACTCATTATCGACAGGAATTTGGGAATGCTGGTCAAGTGATTACTATCATCATATAGTTTTCCAAGGTGTCTGAAATTTGTTTTTATTAAAGTAAAATATTCAGGTTTTTAAAACGAATTCAATAATTTAAAAAGGCATTTAAAAGGTTATACCTGGGGGTACTAAATGAACTTCCTACAGACTGCATATATTTTGGTAACTGCCAGTTTGTGACTTCTGATCTACCTTTTATTTTATAAATTAAAAAAAAGAGAGAACCAGGAAAGCTAAAATAACTGAAGGCCATACAAATTGAAAATGACAGAACGAATTAGAATTCAGTTCTCCAGCATCACTATTAAACCATAATGACCAAATTTTAAAAACTAAAGGGAACTAAATACACAATCAGCCAGTAGCTTCAAAGTACATTGGAATTACCTGGTACATTTTTTTAAAATACTAATTGTTGTAATGTACCCCGTGAATCACAGAAGGACGCCTCAAGAAGTCGAATTGAAGAGTCACATTTATTGCAATCCGGGACTATGAGGGGGCATCTTGCTCTCCCAAATCTCATAGTAATAAGATGGCTGCAAAACCAGACTTATATAGGCAAAGATCACAAAAGTATTGATTACATCCTAAGGTTTGGAATGAGGAACCTGGTTTGCAAAAAAGCAGTTTACAGAAGCAGAAGCAGCATGTTATCTAAATTATAGTTTTGGGTCTCTGGATCACTGAATTGACAGAAAAACATTATCTAGAGCCCTCGGGTCTGGAATGAGGAACCTGGTCAGACTTAAACATGTTATCTAAATTACAGTTTTTGGGTCTCCGGAACACTGAGTCCACAGGGACACGTTAACTGGAGCCCTCTGACCTGGGGATAATCGTGCTGTCCTTCCCAGGTAAAGGAAAATGTGCTTTCTAAGACCAGTATGACCACAACAAATGGGATTTCACATTACAATCAATAGGGTATTTAATCGAATGGGATGATTTATATAATTCAGAAAATCAAAATAACTTTTCTATTGTTAAACAAAGCAAATAAGTACAGAAGCCAAACAGCAGGGTTAAAGTTCAACTATAGTTTCTACCTGAGATGATTGCTACCATACTTCAGATTCCTGGGCCCTGCCCATAGATATTCAGTTTCAGTTTAACTGGAGTAGGACCTAGGTACCAGTTTTTCTAAACTTCCAGGGTGATTTTAATGTACAGTCAAGATTGAAAGCAGAAGGTTAACTACTGTGAGAGCCATATTTACTTGCCATATGGTGACAGCAATTAGCTAATTTAAGATACTTGAAGAAGCCTTAAAAAAATGTCAAGGAATTCATAATTGCTGACAGAATATACCCCATCACCATATTCGCAGGCTTCCAATAAAGCTATATAGGCTGAATGATGTTCACAAGCAGCTTCCGCTTATTAATGATTATGGTGCCCATGTTTTGATTTGCACATTAGTATTGCAGGTGATTTTGCAAATATTTGGTTATTTGAATATTAGAGGCCCAATGCACAAAATTCTTGCAATAGTAGGCCTTCCTTCCCCCGGCTGCCAGCACCGGCTTCCCTCAGGCACCCAGGACCCAGGATTCCCTCGAAGCCTCAGCTTTGTCCAAAAGGTCGTCAGGTCTAATTAGCGTAGTACGCTTTTATTATGATAGATGTTGATGCCACAGCCACCTATAATATCTGTTTTTTTATATTCCTGCCCTTCTTGTAACCTCTGTGAACACTACTTAGTACCTTAAGTTCACTTCATATTGGAAATTTACCAAAAATAATTAAAAATTTGAAGAGGAAGTAAGAAGTCTTTCCTGCTATTGAGGGTTATTCATTACATTATGTGCTATGTTATATATGAATATTATTTTATTGTTCACCCTATAGTTTAAGGGTAAGGTTTGGTTGTTTTTTCTTTACATTTATAGGTTAAACATTAACTTGACTGTCCTAGGTAAAGGTTTCAAGCCTTTACCTATCATGTCAAGCCAAGACTATGACTGATAGGAAGTACTGCCACTTGGTTAACCCCAAACTAGGGCTGCTACACTGCACAATTCCGGAGTGTCATTTATATTTTATTCTCTTACCATTCCACAATGTAGTTGTATTCTGTACATTGGTTTCCCCATATAGTTTTCATTTATTTGAAAACTCAGTTTGTCTAGGATCTGAGTTTGGAGGAAAGTAGCTGCTCAGAAATCAGTGTTGGATTATACTGGTAGTATTGAAAGATTTTTTTTAATGTGATAAACTCAAAATATTAGAAGAACATTTAATACAGAGAAAATATATAGGTAGAAATAACCTTGAGTAAAGGAGGTTTGACTCCTAGCTGGTTAATATCTTTGATCTTCAGTTATTTCATTTGTAAAGCAGGCATGTAAAATTTAATGCATATAATTTGCTTAGCACATGAGTCACTCAGTAAATGGGGTAGTAGCCATTAGTTGAGTAGACCTTTAATTCTCTCTCTGGTCTTAAAGCATTTTGGACTAGAAATATAGCAAGAGCAAAAGTACAGTACACAAGAAACTGCATGGTGCCTTGGGCCCAAACAAGCAGTGTGGTATTGGTGAAGGAAAAGTACAAAGCAGAGGTCTAGAGATGAGGCTGGAAAGGTCATTCTAGAGGAGACAAAGGAGGATCTGGTACGCCATGCTTAAGAATGTATACTTTGTCCTATGAGGCAGTAGAAAGCCAAAGAAGATTTTTAAAGGGGGAATGGTGATGTCATAATTATGTTTTAGACACCTCTGGCTGGAATATAAAGGGTAGTTTAGAGGGGACTAAGAAGCAAGGATATTGGTTAGTTGGCTATAGAAATGCACAAAGAGATGATGGGGCCAGCTGAGGAATGAGGAAGATGAACAAATCTGAGAAATATTTAAGAGGCAAGGCTTGATTCATCAGGGATAAAGATGAGTCACGGTGACTCCTAGATTTCTGGTTTGGTCAGTGGGTAAGTGATGGTGCCATTAATTAAGAGAAAACAAAAGGATGAGAAAGTTTAGGAAGGAGAGGATAAGTCAGTCTTCAGCACATTGGTTATGAGTGACTGGGATATTCAGATAGATACCTTTCACAAGCAATTGGGTATTTGAGTTTGTAACTCAAGGACAGGTCAGGCCTAGAGATAACAGACTTGGGAAACATAGGTGTTGTCAGAACAGTGAGAGTCAATGAGATCATCCAAGCAAAGCAAAGTCATAACTGCTAGAATACATGAATATTTAATACTAGTAGCCCGGTGCACAAAAATTTGTGCACTCAGGGGTGAGGGTGAGGGGTGGGGCCAGACCCCTCAGCCTGACCTGCACCCTCTGTCATGTTCCTGGACCCTGGCCACTCCTGGCCTAGGCACAGGCCTACAGGCTTGGGGTGGCTTGGCTCCCGAGGCCCCATTTTATCAAGAGGACAAAGTCGGTATTACAGCCCTCACCAAACCCAGTACAGTGCATCTGTGCATATAACTGCCTTGTTCACGTGCCTGCTTCACTCTACTGAATTACTAACATCTTGAGAACATAGCTCTGTCTTATCCTGCTTCACCTTCAGTGCCTGGCCTGGTGCCAGGGACCTGAGAGGGTTTGCTGAGTGAGTGAATGAATGAGCAAGTAAGTGAATGAGCAAGCAGCTACCAGTCGGGATAGTTCGCACTCCAATCTCGGCTGCCTGACGCAAACCCTGGGCAGTGCCTGCCCTGCTCCCAGTGGCCTCACTCCCCTCTCCCAGCTGCATATTATGCGCAGGGCAAAGGCAGCCCTGGTGTGCATGTTGGCAGATTGGTGCATTAGCACCCGCCAACCCGGGATCCCCGCTGGAGGGCCATTTGTGGGCGTGGGCATGGCCATTGGCGGATCGGTGCATTAGCACCCGCCAGCCAGGGACGCGGGGAGGGCCATTTGTGGGTGTGTCTGGTGGCAGATCACTGTGGTCCCGCCGGCCAGCCCTGGATCGGGTCCCACACGGGCTGCCTGCCGCCCGGGTCGCAGATAGCAGGCCCGGATGGCAACGGGACAGGCGGGATGGCGCTGTCCCACCCTGCCTGCAGTATGCAAATTAGCCGCCATCTTGGTTGGCGGTTAACCGCCATCTTGGTTGGCAGTTAATTTGCATATCACCCTGATTAGCCGATGGGAAGCATGTCGGAGCTACGGTTAATTACCATGTTTGTCTATTATTAGATAGGATAGGTGAGTGGAGGAGATAAAGGCTTAACAAGAAAATGGACCAGCCATACAACAGAGAGATTATGTGGGTCACACCAAGTCAAATACAGCATTTTACATAAATCAGTCTTTTCAATATAATGTTTAGGAGCCTTCCTCACTAGAGTGTAAGGTCTTCAAGGTTGGGAACCTTGCAGTCTCTTCCCATTAGGACAGTTCATTTCTACTGTGACTGTGACACTAAGACCAAGAATTTTGGGGGCTCTGAAGAAAAGAGGAATAAAATGGTATAAAATATAGCAGAGTGGTCCAAGGAGATTTAGACTGGATTTGGTAATTTGAAAGTAGTTGCAGTAGAGAAAAAAAGAAAGCCAGATTGTGGTGGGTGGAAAGTTAGTGGGAAGTGAGAAAGTGGAGAAAGCCTACTTCTCTCAGTAGATAAGGAGATCAAGGATAGTAGTTTCTTTGGGGGCCAGAATTCTCTTCGGATTGATTGTTTTGCTACAACTTTGTCTCACATTTTTCATTTTATGTGTCTATATGTAGTTTTTATAGGTATTATATACATGTATAAATGTATTGTTTTTAAATGAAGTACAGAGGAAAAAAATAAACTTTTTTTTTTTTTTTAAAGAAATGATGGTGTTACTACATTGAGCCTATATCTGCTCTGTTCAAAGCTGCACCATTGAGCCAAGCTTCAGAACACCCAAGTGGGGTATTTAATAGATGGAAAAAAGAGAAGGAAACAAGTAGGTTAAAAGTTCAAGACTAGAAGTCCTAGAGACCCAGGTCCAAAATTCCCTTGCTCAGCCACTGCCCCAGCTAGTCATCTGCTTTCACTGTGTGGCTGCAGAGTTAAAGAACAGTCCCCAAGACCACCCTTATTTCTGACACCAATGGCAAGTGTGGGTTTCCAGGATAACCCTCAGGTTCAATAATTTGCTAGGATTCACAGAACTCACTGAAAGCTGTTATACCCATGGTTTGGTACAATAAAAGGATTCAGATTAAAATTATCCAAGGGAAGAGACACGTGGAGCAGAGTCCAGGAGTCTTCTAAATGTAGATCTTCCAATTGTCCTCTCTCATGGACAGTATTGACTTCTGACAGCAAGGTGAGACAGTCTGCATGGAGTATTGCCAACCAGGGAAGCTCACTTGATCCTTGATGTCCATAGATTTTATTGGAGCTCTGTCACATAGATATGGTTGACTGCTGCATAGCTTACCTCAGTCTACAACCCCTCTAGAGGTCAACTGATAACACATGACCCCAAACCCCCATGGTAAATCACATTGTTAGAAATCTAGTGTGACCCAAGATTCCAGATATCAGGCGTGGCATTTCAAGGGCTTAGAGATTACTTCCCAGGAGCCAGGGACAAAGGCCAAACCTTTCTTTTGGCAAAATTAAATTCTTTACTACACGAGAGCCCTTTTTTTTTTTAACCTAGGTAGTATCTATCTCATAGGGAAGTTGTGAAGATTGAATAAACATTGGATCAAAAAATTACTCTGGTGTCCTTGGGTTTTCTGAGGTTATATGTGGTAATAATGGTGGAGTTAAGATTCAGACTCAGGACTTTGTTAATTAAAACTACAAATAAAAAATGGAATGAAAAGTGTTCATTCTTTTTGGCATTTAAATTATTGGTGGCTTTCAGTGGAGTATTGGAGGCTACTACCAACACCATTTTACAGAGAATTGAGTTATTGGGAAGATGAGAAAATGGGGACAGTTGAGTATTAATCTAAAAGTTTTGTCAAGGGAAATGGGAAATGAAAAGGTAGCAAGAGGGATGCAAGATTAAAGAACAGGTTTTGATGATTTTTTTTTTAAAGATAGCCTTTTTAACATGCACCATACAGTGACTATACTAGTTTCTTTGTGTATGTTATCTCAAACCGTGTCTTGAAAATACTGAGGCTCAGAGAAGTTATGCAACATTAGTAATAAAATGGGAATAAATAAAATGGAGGATTGTTGTGAGGATTAAATGAGACAATCCTTGTAAAAATAAGATATCAACTTTAGAGCCTTTCTCTTTAGGGGAGCCCCATGTCTTCATAACAGTGCTTGGCACATAGTAAGCACTCAGTAAATGCTAGGTTGTCACATATTTTAAAGTTAATTCCCACTTAATAAATATGGGTTTAATGAAATTTTAGGGGGAGCTACATCAATAATATCTATTGTTTCTTAATTTCTTCAGAACTGTTTTTTTTCCCCTAGCCATTTAATTGTCACATTGGAAATAGAGCTTAAATATTTATTTATTACTACTCACATAAAGTAATAATTCTACATTAAGATATTTTTACTCATTAACTTTAGGTATTATAAGTTCTGTTTTTGCTGTATGTTTTATGAATTCTTTTTTGCTTTTGCTTTTTTAACTCTAGAATTAAGCAGCCACAATGTCGAGCAAAAAGGCAAAGACCAAGACCACCAAGAAGCGCCCCCAGCGCGCAACATCCAATGTGTTCGCCATGTTTGACCAGTCGCAGATTCAGGAGTTTAAAGAGGCCTTCAACATGATTGATCAGAACAGAGATGGTTTCATTGACAAGGAAGATTTGCATGATATGCTCGCTTCTCTAGGTAGACTTTTATATTCTTAATATGCCTGCTTTCAAAAAATAATAATTCAGCATTCTATGAATTATTTTTTGTGTGATGTTCAAATATTCCTGTCCTCTCTCCAAAGCCTATTGAGAAATGCCTGGGTGGGAGGTGCCATGTTGGGGTTTGGCCAGTCATAAAAGGATAAGCCCGTGGGGTTGGGGACCTGGCAGGTACTTGGCCATGTGGGCCTCAGTTCCTCTCAGCTAAATACTATAGGTCTGCTAGGTGAACAGCCAGGAGTTGGCTAGGTGGCAAAATATTGGAATTTATAACAAAATGTGTAACTAATAATATAGCACAGTTAGGAATAAATGTTGAGGACAGTTTATAGGTAGGAAGTAACAATAATAAATGATAGGATCAGGAGGAAGGGCAGTGCTACTAGAAAAGGGAACGCAGGAAAGGGGACTTTCACAATTTTATTTATATATATATATATATATTTTTATAACTAAAAAGAAAATGTAAAGATAAAGGATTTAAAGTAGCCCAGCAGGTGTAGCTCGGTGGTTGAGCGTCGACCTGTGAACCAGGAGGTCACAGTTCGATTCCCAGTCACATGCCTGGGTTGCAGGCTTGATCCCCAATAGGGGGTGTGCAGGAGGCAGCTGATCCCATGATTCTCTCTTATCATTGATGTTTCTCTCTCTCTTTCTCCCCCTCTCCCTTCTTAGAAGTCAAAATATATTTTAAAAAAGTAAACATAAACTGCCCTTTATTATTTTTTTATTATGGGTATTCTTTTAATATTCCTTCCATGATATTGTTGTTGTTCGTTTTGACCTTAAAAAGAAGGCCCAAAAGCCCCTCTGTGTTGTGCACCCGGTCCGCACTAATTTTTTAGATGTGGAGAAAGGAATAACCAGCTGCTTCTTGATAAACCAGAGTGACTGGCAGGGAACAGGTGCGGCTCAGGGATGGCCTGCAGTTAGGCTCTGCACTCTGGAGTGTTCTTGTGCTGGACTCTTAGCCAGAGAGCAAAGAAAAAGAGGTTGTTGTATTTTTTCTTTTAGTTACCACAATGCAATTTGTTCCTCTGTCTTATTTTTATTTTTTTTCTCCTAACATATTATTTTGAAAAATTTAAGCCTACAAATATAATGAACTTGTGTATATCTTTTACCAGTGTTAACATTTTGTGACATTTCCTTTATTTAGAGTAAGAATAGAATCAAGATACTGATCTAATTTGTTGACTTGCAGGTAGGTTGGATCCCAGTGTTTTCCACTAAGAATAACTAAGGGTACTCTCTGGGCAGGTCAGTACTGAAGAAGCCCATTGAAGAAAATTGAGAGACTTAGTTATATTACAAAGATTGAACACTCAAGCCTATATCATGATCAGAGTACATGCCCACATAATTTATGAGTGACAGTAGTATAAGAAGTTGACATTGGGGCCTTCTATTTTGGGGAGCCCCATTCATTTAAGGCATGTATTTACATTTCAAATCAACAAATTATAATGTATGCCTTGAATGGGTCCATAGGTGTTTAGCCTAAACCAATTCATTATAAATCCCTGTGTCTTTTTTGTACCCATGTTCTCTTGACACCTTTGGAGTATACTTTTTCAAAAAAAAAAAAAAATGCTGCAAGAGAGTTGGATTAAATATGATGGTAGAAAAGTAGATCATTTTCTTTATTTCTACTTATTCAATGAATCTAAAGATTAATTTTGGGCTAATCTTTATATTGGTGTGTTGAGTAGGTATGAGTGAAGATTGTAAAGCAGTAAGACAGATACCAACTTGGCATTTAAATTTTACCCAGATTCCCAGGATTAAAACTTTACATATGAACCATAATTCTAGATTTGACTATCATTAAATGCACTTGGATGTAATATTGAGGTGCCTCCTTAGATATGAATATCTAACTTACAGATGTTCTTTTCATGGAGAATCATACAAACTTAATGTTAGAAGGAACCTTTCAGATACCAGATTTAATGAGTCCATTTTACAGATTTAAAAAGTAAACCCTAGACACCTGCCAGTTTCTCCCAGGTCACAGCCAGCGGCAGAACTGAAATTCAAACCACTATTCCAGACCTCTCATTCATTGTTACTCCTACCATATGTGGCCATTCCAGAGGAATTACTCCCAACTTTGAGAGAAGGGTCAGGGCACTTCCCTCATTACTGCACTAGAAGAGGGAGAGTGCTCTCAGTTGGAACCAAGATTAAGATTTCCAATATGAACAGTACCAAACAAGAATGAATTTAGTGACATGAATCAACAGCATTTGTCAGTATGTATGGCAATCAAACAGTTTGTAACATTGTTCAAAATAATCATAATCTCCCAATTTTAAACCAACCTAATAGTTTTCACTTAAATGACCAACAAATAAAATTTTAAAGCATACCAATTCATGGGCAACTATACCACAATGGGATATATGAACATTTAGATTTTTTTTAATAACTGGTATTGAAATGCCCTTGATGGCCTTTTATGTTATCAACATTCAAGATGAATAACATGGCATTGCCTGGACCATAGTTTTAAGTGTTTGTTATGTTTAAAATAGTGAAAGAAAAGTTATAGAAAGTATCAGTAAATGAGCAACATTCAACTTAAGCCCATTTTTATACATGCATTTTTATAATGGTGTATCAGAGATTTTTTTATGATGTCATAAGTTGTCTTTTAAAATGGCCTTAATGCAATTAATTGAAAAATTAGTTTCATGTGAGGATGATATACCTTTTAAAATGTCTTGGGGAGAATAACAGCAATTATTTGTTGAAATTAGATCTTTGTCCTTAAATGTTATAATGTGAACTCTTATAGGGAAGAATCCAACCGATGCATACCTTGATGCCATGATGAATGAGGCTCCGGGTCCCATAAATTTCACCATGTTCCTCACGATGTTTGGTGAGAAGTTAAATGGCACAGACCCAGAAGATGTCATCAGAAATGCTTTTGCTTGCTTTGATGAAGAAGCAACTGGTGGGTGCTCTTTGTTTATGTCCTTATTCCAGACTGTTTGAAACATTTTTTTGGAAATGAAAAATATTAGTTGCCCAGCTGGCATGGCTTGGTGGTTGAGTGTGGACCTATGAAACTGGAGGTCAAGGTTCGATTTTTGGTCGGAGCACATGCACGGGTTGTGGGTTCGATCCCCAGTGTGGGGTGTGCAGGAGGCAGACAATCTCTCATCATTGATGTTTCTGTCTCTTCCTCTCCCTTCCTCTTTGAAATCAATAAAAATATTTATTTTAAAAAAAAGAAAAAAAACATGAGTGAAATACACATTTTTAAAAATGAATAAAGGGAAACTATTATTACAATGGGACAGTATAACTGAGAATGGCTAGGACACAGATGTATGTAGGTTATAAAACTACACAATTGGTGGTGTTACTCTTTGAATTTGGATCTGAGCTTCCTGAAAGCCAAAGAGAATGTCTGTTAAATAGTAGTTCTGAAACAATAAAAGCAACTTCTTCAAGAGACTATATATCACACCAGAAAGTGTACAGTCATGTGCCACATAACAGCTGCTTCGATCATGACCAATGGCACAGTAGTGGTGTTCGCACAAGATTATAATGGAGCTGAAAAATTCCTGTCACCCTAGTGATGTCATAGCCATTTTAACATCATAGTGTACACGTTACTCATGTGTTTGTGATGAGGCTGGTATATACAAACCTGCGCTGCCAGTTGTATAAAAGCATAGCACATACAATTATGTACAGTACAGAATACTGATAATGACTGTGAATGACTGTTACTAGTTTATGTATTTACTATACTATACTTTTTTATTGATCGATTATATATAGAGAGAAATACTGATATATTGTTCCACTTATTTATGCATTCATTGGTTAATTGTTGTATGTGCCCTGACTGGGGATTGAACCTTCAACCTTGTATCAGGATGATGCTTTAAGCAATTAAGCTATCTGGCCAGGGCTATATTACACTTTTTATTGTTATTTTAGAGTGTACTATTTCTACTTATAAGAAAAAAAGTTTGCTGTAAAGCAGTATGCTGTGTGTTAGACCAGCAGCAGCCTCATACATCTCGTGTTTATTGCATCCCTTCATTGCATCATTTCATCTTGTGCTTGGTTTAGTCTCATGTTGTTTGTACAGGCTTATAGCCTGGAGCAATAGGCTATACCTATAACTAGGTGTATAGTAGGCTATACCATCTAGGTTTGTGAAGGTACACTCTGATGTTCGTATAACAATGAAATAACCTAATGATGCATTTCTCAGAATGTATCCATTAAGCAGCACATGACTGGAGTTAAGAAACTTCAGTTATTAAAATTTTAGGATGTTTTCCCCTTCTCATTTTGAAGTATGTAAAGCCTAGCTATTCACTTTTCTTACTTCTTTCATTTTCGTCTTGTCTTCTATATTAACCCTACATTAACTCAGTACCCACATCACCTCCTCTCATGTACCTTGCACCCTATTCCTGCTTCCCCATTTCTGTTAAAGCTTTACCATCATTCATGCATATAATCTGTTAACTAAACTTTTTAAATGATCCTATATAATAAAAGCCTAATATGCTAACACATTGTGTACCGCATAGAAATCTCTAAGACATACGCCAGGGACCACACGTTTTTGGGCAAACTGCACATTATTTAAATCATTATAATGCATTTTAGGTGTTGTTTTTCAATAATTATAACATTTTTATTTACAAAAACAATTAAACAATTAAAGTTCCTAGTACTTTTTTAATGTATGGTACTGCGTAAAACATTTTCCTCTATGAAGAGGGACCAAACAAAATTTACATAAGTATCTAGATTCACTCCTTTTTCCATGGGCATGAAAAACGAGAACGCTCGTGAGCAATCCTTAACAGATGGCGTGCGAAACATGAGAAAACTCCTGAGCGGTACGAAATGTGTTAAGTGTCCGGTTGTCTGGTCGACTGTTCAACCAATCAAGGCATAATATGCTATTAATATGCTAAGGCTGCTCAACTGCTCGCTATGACGTGCACTGACCACCAGGGGGCAGACAGTTGACCAGTTGCTATGATATTCACTGACCACCAGGGGACAGATGTTCTGACCAGTAGGTTAGCTTGCTGCTGGGGTCCAGCTGATTGGGACTGAGCAAGATGGGCCAGACACACCCTGGACCTCTCCTACGGTCCCTCCCCAGCTGGCCAGCCTCCCTCATCCCTCCCCGGCCCCGATCATGCACCAATGGAGTCCCTCAGCCTGGCCTGCCCCCTCTCGAAATCCAGGACCCCTCAGGGGATGTTGGAGAGCCGGTTTCGGCCTGATCCCGCATGCCAGGCCGAGGGAACCCCACTGGTGCACGAATTCATGCACCAGGCCTCTAGTCTAATCTAATAAAAGAGAAACATGGTAATTGGCGTACGACCGCTACCCTTCCCATTGGCTAATCAGCGAGATATGCAAATTAACTGTCAGCCAAGATGGCGGCCGACAGCCAGGAAGCTTGAAACTAACATGAGGCTTGCTTGCTTCAGTGACGGAGGAAACCAACGTTCCCCGCCTGCCTTGCAGGCCTCTGAGCCTGCAATTTGAAACATTTTGACAAATATAGAAGCTAAAAAAGAAACCCCAGAAACCAGCTTTCAGCGAGCTGGGATCTCAGAGCTGGAGTCAGAGCTGGAGTTATACATTGTTTCGATTACCTACTTTCAGCAGCGGAGGCCTAAGAGCTGGAATCTCAGAGCTAAAGCTGGCCCAGAATTAAAAAATAAAAATAAAAAAAGGAGCGGTTGGGAGCTTCCGTCATCCGCCAGCCTGAAAACAGCCATCATCTCCTCACCCAGGCTGGCCAGGTACCCCAGTGGGGACCCCCACCCTGATCCAGGACACCCTTCAGGGCAAACCAGCCAGCCTCACCCATGCACCAGGCCTCTATCCTATATAGTAAAAGGGTAATATGCCTCCCAGCACCGGGATCAGCGGAGCCGAGAGGCCTCCCAGCACCGGGATCAGCGTGACAGGGGGCAGCGCCCAAACCCCCTGATCGCCCTGTGGCTCTGTGTGTGACAGGGCTTGGAGCCACAACCTCCCTATCCGCCCTGCTTTGTTCGTGACGGGAAGGCGCCCCAACCTCCTGATCAGCCCTGCTCTGTGCCTGATACGGGGGAGCTCCCCAACCTCTGATCGCCCTGCGGCTCTGTTTGTGACAGGGTGCGGCGCCCCAATCCCCTCCCCCCCCCACGGGCCCTGCTCTGTGTGTGACAGGGTAGAGCCATAACCTCCACATTGGCCCTGCCCTGAGTGTGAGAGTGGTGGCGTCCCAACCCCCTGATCGGCCCTGCTCTGTGGGTAATAGAGGGCGGCGCCCCAACCCCCCCCCCCCCCACGGGCCCTGCTCTGTGTGTGATGGGGTAGAGCCATAACCTCCCCATTGGCCCTGCCCTGAGTGTGAAGAGTGGTGGCGTCCCAACCCCCTGATCGGCCCTGCTCTGTGGGTAATAGAGGGCGGCGCCCCAACCCCCTGATCCACCCTGCTCTGTGTGTGACGGGGCGGTGCCCCAACCCCCGGATTGGCCCTGCTCTGTGCGTGACGGGGTGGCGCCGCAACCTCCCCATCGACCCTGCCTTGAGTGTGACAGGGGGCGGTGCCCCAACCCCCCAATCGGCCCTACCCTGAGCGTGACTGGGGGTGGCATCGCAACCTCCTGATCCGCCCTGCTCTGTGCATGACGGGGCAGCGCCCCAACTCCCCAATCAGCCCTGCTCTGAGCCCGACCAGGGGCTGCACCTAGGGATTGGGCCTGCCCTCTGCCACCCGGGAGCAGACCTAAGCCAGCAGGTCATTATCTCCCGAGGGGTCCCAGACTGTGAGAGGGCACAGGCCAGGCTGAGGGACCCCCCCACTTCCCCCCGAGTGCACAAATTTTTGTGCACCGGGCCTCTAGTTTAATATAATATTGTAAAGAACTCTAAAAGTAATAGGAAAACATAATGATATAGTTACATAATGTCTTAGTTCACTATTTTTTTCGTTTAGATATGTATATTCTGAAATACTTTGTAAGATTGACCTAGTGTAGAAATTAACCATTAAAGTTCCAGGAAGTATTCATGACCCCCTTCCTTGTATGTCTTCCAGGCACCATTCAGGAAGATTACCTGAGAGAGCTGCTGACAACAATGGGAGACCGGTTTACAGATGAGGAAGTGGATGAGCTGTACAGAGAAGCACCTATTGACAAAAAGGGAAATTTCAATTACATTGAGTTCACACGCATCCTTAAACATGGAGCTAAAGATAAAGATGACTGAGAGAACTTTAGCTAACACCTTCTGATTACTTTGTCTTACTCTGTTTTATTTCCTCGACACTTTCCCCCATTCTCACAGACCTGTTGCATGCAACTTAGTTTCACAGCTTTGCCTCTTTTTTTTTAATGTATTTATTCTAGACTTTTCTGCCACTTAGCACTTGTATAATCAGACTGCAGATGGGGATAAGATTGTAAATTGTGTTGAAAAAGAGTTTGCAAATAAAAATCAACCAATGTGAAAGCCCAGGAAAATATATTTGGTATTTCTAGTTTTGCTGGATTTTTACATTTTTATATAATAAAAATGCTATTTTGAAATAAAGATTATGCTGACTCAAATGGAGTATAATGAAAAATGATAGGTGGGGGTAGTCCTATTTTCATATTTTCAACTTGATGTCTTTTAGATTTCATGGTTAAACTGATTTTTTAAATATAGCCCTGCCAGTGTGGCTAAGTGGTCAAATTAATACCATGCAAGAAAAACTAGTTAGCCTTTTTTTTTTTATTTCACACTTCTAGGAAGTCATATGTTTAAACTACTAAATTATAAATACAGAATGTATCTGAGAAAACACTCAACATTTCATTGATCTTAAGAGTCTAAGAAGATGAGGTGAAAAACTGAAAAAAAGAACCTTTACCGTGTGTAAAGTATTGCACATAGACGATTTTAATTGAATCTTCCCAACAACCTTGTAAGATAGATTTCTACTAGCCTCGTACTCCTGGTGAGGGAACTGAGCTCCGAGCAGTTGAGTGAGTGATCAGAGTCACTGTTGGGAAGTGAGAGTTGGAATTCCAACCTGGGATGCCTAAGTCCATAGCATAGAGTGCTGTTTCTGTGAAAAGCCCCAAATGCCTGGGGGGTCAAGATGTTTCCATTACTTTCTAACATAATTGTGTAGTTTATTGAAATTTAAAATCTGTTTTGGAAATTGATTATGTGAACAGAATTTCAGAAAATTCTATCCGGGTAAAAAATAGAAGACAAGATTGTAATGAATCCAGTCTTTGAAGGCAATCCGTGTGGTGTAAACTGTAGGAAGGACTGACAAACATAGATAAGGCTGCTATGAGCTTGTTTAAAACCCTCAAGGCGCTCAGCAATATTACAAGTAGGGGAGGAACCTAAGAAGGGGAATTTTAAAAAGTTTCCGATGTGGTTTTAACATCTATTCCCTCACTTAAAAGTGTTCTTTTGGTATAATGTCTGCTTAAAATGACATATTGTTTAATATTTCTGTGTTAGAGCTTGGTGTGTTAGGCAAATCCTGGTCACTTGCTGCTGTCACTCAATTTTTTTCTGGACTTCCTTTTCATCTTTAAAATGAGAGCAGTTCCACTCTTGTGGTTAGTACAGTATTTCACAGTTCGTAAGAGCTTCCATATTTGTTAATCTAACCCTCACAGCCTAAAAGGTTAATAGGGGAGGTATTATTCCTTATTCTTTTATGAGGGCTGAAGTTTAGAGAAACTGAAGCATCTGTTCCTGGTGCCACAAGTACAAGAATCCACATCTGGCTTTGGCTGGGTGGATAGCCCAGTTGGTTGGAGCATCATCCCATATACCAGTAAGGTTGCAGGTGCAATCTCTGGTAGGGCATGTGCAGGAATCAACCAATGAATGCATAGATGGGTGGAACAACTCTCTTTCCTCTTCCTCAAATCAATTTTTTAAAAATCCCCTCTGGCTACCTTTTCTACTTCCAAGCTGAAAGTCACTGTGCAGTGTTAAAACCAGTGATGATTGTGTAAGGAAAGGGAGAAATAGACTGGGGTAATCTTGATCATGAATAAATCAATCACCTTTATGTGCCAGGCACTGTTTTAAGTGTTGGTGATAAACAACTGAGGGGTGGGGGGTGGGAGGGAGAACAAACAGGATGCTGCCCGCCACCCCACCCCCACCCCCACACCGGGAGCTCACATTCTCACAGGCTCATATTGAAGTCATAGTGAAGTCCTTTCAAGGCACATGTGCCAGGAGTTTTAGGAACGAGAAGGATATAGGGATGGTATTTGCTGTGTAGTCTAAGTGGGAAATCAGGGCTTTGGGCAGGGAAGAAACATGAAAACTCGACCTTGCTGCTTTGTATGGAATGGAGGGCAAGAGTAGATAAAAGCGAGAAGGCTTCCTATTAGGAAGCTGTCACTGTCCCGGCAAGATAGGAGGGCAATGGTAGAGGAGGTGGCTGTGGCATGCCTCTCCTTGTCCTACCTATTTCCTCCATTCCAGCCCTGCCTTGTTACCATCTCTTTGGCATTATTTTTTTTTTTTATTGCTTAAAGTATTACAAAGGGTATTACATATGTATCCATTTTATCCCCCCGCCCTAGACAGTCCCCTAGCCTCCCCTATCCCCCAGTGTCTTATGTCCATTGGTTATGCTTATATGCATGCATACAAGTCCTTTGTTTTGGCATTATTTTAATTACATTTATTCTATTGCTCTTGTTTGAAGCCAGATTTGAAAAATTGGGGTGGGGGGTAAGGAAGGTGGGGGTAGACATTTCAAGATTAAAAACAAGAAAAACTTAGTTGTTTCTTAAATGCCTTATGGGTTTTTTACATTGTAATTTTAATTGGTTCAATTACAGTTGACATTGTTCTTCCCTAGGGTCCAATAAATATTAATGATGACAATGAAAACCCTCTATATTTAATATTTTTCTTGAGAATCACATAGTGACGATCTCCTAAATTGACAATTGATCCCTTGGCCATTGAAGTGGGGATGTGGTGTGTGCGTGTGTGTAATCATGTAGTAAAAACTACTGAATGTTTACTGTGTGCTAATAAGCATGTTACACTACTGCCCTTTGAGATAGGTACTTTTATTATCCCTGTTCTACATATGATGCACTGAGGAGTAGAGAAATAACTATCCAAGGTTACCCAACTAGTAAGCAGCGGGACCATAATTTGGATTCAGGCAGTCTAACTCTAGCACCTGCCCTCCCAGTAAAATGATTATTGGAAATAACACCCCTAATTTCTTACCTCTGCAGAGTAGTTTTAAAAACATTTGCTATTGCATTTGTTCCTCAAAACTCTAGTAGGTAGATAAGTTAGTTATTGTTATCCCATTATAAAGGTAGGAATACTTTACTTGCTCAATTTATATACCTAGACACTGTCTTACCCAGGACTTTTTAAAAATATATATATTTTATTGATTTTTTACAGAGAATAAGGGAGAGGAATAGAGAGAAACATCGATGAGAGAGAAACATCGATCAGCTGCCTCCTGCACACCCCCTACGGGGGATGTGCCTGCAACCAAGGTACATGCCCTTGACTGAAATCAAACCCGGGACCCTTCAGTCCACGGGCCGATGCTCTATCCACTGAGCCAAACTGGTCAGGGCTCCAGGACTTTTGAGTGAGATACAGTGCTTCTCATTAAACCTATAATTAATTAGTGATTATTGATACCTACAGCCTGACTAAAATTTTGTTTGACTTTAAATTTATGTATGCTATACTATATATATCATATATATGAAAACCACTGATATTTTCAACAGTGAAATTATACTTAATTATATATTTAATGAATCACCTTTCCTGATAAAATATTTGCACAAAAATAATTTTTAAAATTCAATATGTATATGAATAAATACTTGAGTAATAAAATTTATTGTAAATTTGGTTTGTTGTTTTTGTGTTTTACATTTTAATGTTTTTGAAAACATGGTTTACAGTCAATGTTTATAGTTAATATTTTTTATCCTGAAAAGTAATTGTATCGATGTTGCACCTTAAAATTGATAGATCTTAAAGAAACATAGTCTTTGAAATATAAACATACAAACTACTGAAAAATCTGGAGTGAATAGGCCCCATAAATATGTCACCTGGGAAGTATGAATGAGGTTGTGAAAGTTTATCACATAGTAAAATTTTGAGGAAAGATTTCTTGAGAAACAAAATGGTATCACAGGTTGCACATGTCACACTCTGTCCTTAATCTCTTAAGTGAACCTTTTTAATAACATGTCATGTGCAATTTTAGAGACAATAACTAGAAGTGTCACTAGATGGCACTATTATTCTTGATACTGTAGTGTAGGAACCTATTCCTTAAAATGAACTTCAGGGTGCTAAAGCATGAATATGAATATGTAGAGGGCACTAGTCCCAATAGTGCTGTAACTTTGTCATTGATAACAAAGTCTATTACAGTGACATTCATATTACCTCCTGAATCCTAAAATGCAAGAAGCAATCTCTAGGACTCTTTTTTACCATGCTGTATTCATTCCTTCCTTCACTTACAAATATTTATTGTCTGCAGAGTACTGTGATCTCAGTGATGCTCTGGTTATTTTCACACTGAAGTAAGGACTTTTGTTGAAAATAGCTTTGTTCCCATAAGACCTGAGTCTGCCACTTACTGACTGGGTCATCAGGTGAAAGTCACTATTACTATCATCACTTCTATTTTAGAGATGAGAAGACTATAGCACAGAACAAGTAAATTTACATGAAATGTTTTGTAAAATCATGCTATCTATATGAATATTAATACTCCTTCAAGAATGTTGAGAACTATTTCTATTAGGTCTATACAATATACTCTATTGAGCCACACAATCTAAGCTTATTAAGATTAGCCCCAACACAAATGACCATGAGACAGCTTCTTGGTGTAGCTGTTCCCTGCCTCTACCTACTCTTAGAAATACTATCAGAATAAAAAATGAAGTAGATAGGTCTGAAGTGTTTTGGCAGAAGGATACTTGAAGCATGCCGTGGGGTGTGTATGGATGGGTGTGTTTGAATCTTAAAAAAAAATTGTTTCAACCTATCTTGCAGGAAGCCAACCTAATCTTTTACAAGTCCCACTTCCACAGCAGTTGATTTTGCTCCCAGCACACAATACTGCCTTTCAGATTCTCATTCTGAATAAACATGATGCCATTGCATATTTCCTCATGGACATTGCTGACTAGCTCAGCAAAAAGAAATCTGAATGCTTTATTCACGTTGTGTAATAATCTGAGTATAAATTGACAATGGCTTATTTAAGAGGTTGTGCTCATTGTACTCTTCTCTAGTAATCTTTTTATTTGTGATCTCTTTATTCAGTTCTCACTCTTTGAAGTGGATGTTGTGTTCTAGTGTTGCGGGAGAAGCAAAAATTCTGATCCTACTAGGTGTTATGCTAAGTGTTATGGATGCACATAATAAAGGTTAGTTCTCTCTCTCTACCAGAATCCCCAAAACAGCTGCACTCTCTGGCTGGAGCTATGGCTGATGTCTTAGGAGTTCACTGAAGAGGTAAGATGTTTGTTTTTTTTAAAAAGATGCTTCTCTAACAATGATGCTTGTTTTCTCCTTATCACCCGTGTTTGCCTTCATAACAGCCAATTATATAGTTAAGAATTCAAGCAAACACATGAAAAGAAAAACAACCTTGATTTTAAAATTTTTATATTGAAAATACTCAAGATTTTCTGCTTACTTTAGAGACAGTTAAAGAAATTCAGGGTATTATTTATGTTAAGTCCGTACCAGATTATAAACAGTTGAAAGGAGGGTGCACTTGCTGAAAGGCATCTTGACAGAGAAACTCCCACTTCTCAGGTTGGAAGACTGAGGCCTCCAATCTCGCAAGTCTCCCTTGAGGTGTTTTGCCAGTTGTGGCAGAACTAGTCTCCTCCAGGCTCTTTCTATCTCCATGCCTCACCCAGTCTATGAGGCAGTAGGATTGGCTCTCTCTACCCAACTCAAGACCTCTTCCCTTTGTTTTTAAATTGTCTTTGAGTTCACTATGCTTCCTCTCCCTTTCCCCCCACACAGTGTTTTTACAACTTGGGGCCCAAACTTTGAATGTAAATACAAAGAGACAAGAATCTTTAAACAGAGAAGCAAATAAGGAACAATTCCTACATTCGTGCAAACAAACAGAGCAATCTCAAAAGACAATCTAATGGCGAATTTTAACCAATGATTTCGAGAAACTTCCTAAGCAAAAAAGATTTATGTCTCAGTCTCTCTTCCTACCCTCATTTTAGGTCATAGTTCCCAGCTCTTAGGGAGAGGAAGTTAGGAGGTGTGTGCAGCACACTCCTTCTTGCACCATGTCACATTCCCATAACTTTTTTTCTGACTTTGTGAGTCTGGCTATTTCTTTCCCTGTTAAAAAGAAAAAAAGCATCTATAGCCCTGACCTTTTCATAAAACATCCACCCAAATTAGAACAGGACCCTCCTCCCTTTACCTCACAGGCTTGCCATTCCCCTGTGCAATCCATGAAGAGTTGTTGGCTGTTTGATCTGAAGCAAATCCATCGCGTACTCCTCAGGGAAGGGGTCAAGGCAAAGCCATTGTCAGTCCAAGATGGTCACACGGAAAGAGCTGCAAATCCAGGCTGGCCCTTCAAGACGGCAGGATTGGCAGAGAGCCGAGTGAATAAAGTGAAATGGAAGGTAAATGGAGGCAACCACATTACTACAAAGATGAAATAGACAAGGTTATCTTTAAAAGATGAAAAATAAGCACTTCTCCCCCACAATCATGGGGATTGAACACAGTCTTCTTGCTTATCTTTTTGTGTGTGTTTATCCGTTTATAGGCATATGGTTTTTGTTGTGATTTTTTTTTCTTTTTTTACCACCTGTATTCCAGATGTCTGTCACCATCCTGACTTTGCTACTTTCCTTGAATATTTCAAAACAGACCTCAATTTTCAAACTCTCTTGTAACACGTTTTTCTTTTATTTCAAAAGATGTGTTTGATTTAGAAAATATAAAAACGTTGCCCTACTTTCTTTGCATTTGGGCTAAATTGGAAGTGGGCAGCAAAATGGGTGACCTCCTGATTAGAGGAAGAGATGTTAATCAAGAGGCTGCGGACAGTGCGGACTGTGGGGGAGTAGGGGCCAGGGCCAAGTGCATTGCCCCAAACTTTGTGCTTCATGAAGGCCAGGAATGACAGAAGGATATGGAAATCTGAGGCTTCAGTTTAAAATAGAGTCCAGCCCTGGCCAGGATGGCTCAACTGGTTAGACTCTAACCGTTAGAGTGTCATCCTATACACCAAAAGGTTGTGGGTTCGATTCCTGGTCAGGGCACATACCTGGGTTGCGGGCTCAATTCCCTGTGGGGCATGCACAGAAGGCAACCAATCAATGTTCTCTCTCTCATCAATATTTCTCTCTCTCTCTCCCTCTCCCTTCCTCTCTCTCTAAAATCAATAAAAACATAACAATAAATAAAACAAATAATTAATTTAATTTAATACAGTCCATACTATATTAAGAAATCTACTTGCATATAATATGTGTTCTACATATGTGCGAACACACATGTATTCATGCAGACATACATTCATCAAACATCCCTGGAAAGACACAGGAAGCTTGTCACTGCTGAGATGGAAATCTGGCAGCCAGAGGTGTGAGAGAGACTCAATTTCACTGTAAACACTTCCTTTTTTAAAAATTTCAAACTTTTGCTTGCATTTCTCATTAAAAATTAAAACGTTTGGTAATCATAGCAAAAGAATATATCCCACAAGACTGGGCAAATCTAAAAGAAGTTCCCCCAAACCATTTCCCCCCTTGCATAGGAAAAAGAAAATCCCACTTGTCACCTCAGTTTGAAGGGGGATTAATGTGGCATGTCTATACACCATGGTTCTTCTGCAGAGATCTTTAAGTGCTGAAGATATGTATGTAAGAGATGCATGTATGTTCCCATGTATGTAAGCAAATGGCTCTTGAATACCATGGGTTTGGCAGCTGCTGATAACAGTGCTATGAGGACTCAGGTGTTTGCGTTGGTTGGGCCTGGATGCCACCTTCCTGCCCCTGTTGCTGGGAGGCCATGTTCTTGGAAGGGCCTGAATTAAGGCTAGAGAAGTGGGGATTAAGAAATGAATGAATTAGAACATACTGAAGGAACAGATTGTGGAACCCTTATTTCCCCCTCCTCAGGCAGCAGGGGCAGGTGGAACATCCAGATACATAAAACCCTTTGGTTACGCCATCTTGATTCATTCTTTGCTGCCACCCTTGAAGGGCAACCTGTCTAGATTCCTAAGACATGAACGCAAGCTTTTCTCTAATTGACAGTGATTACTTAATATCATTACATAATAGTATTCAATCAGCATTCAAATTTCCTCTATCATCTCCAAACAAAATCTTTTACAACTGGTTTGTGCAAATCAGGATCCAAACAAGTCCCCCCATTGTATCTTGTCAATAGAGCTCTTACTCTTTTTAAATCTATATGTTTTCTTCTCTCTTTTTTTCTTGCAATTTATTTGTTGACGTTATTGAGTGTCTTATCCTGCAGAGTAGTAGTTCTCAATTGAGTATACTTTAAAAGATACACAATTCACTTGGGGATCTTGTTAAAAAGTAGATTCTGCTTTAGAAATATCTGGGACCCAAGGGTCTGCATTTCTAGCAAGCTCCCAGGTGAGGGTGGTGCTGCTGGCCCACTCAGACTAGCAAACTCCAGAGCTGCCTGTAGTCTGGATTTTGATGATTTCTTTCCCATGATCTCATTACCATGTTTCTCTGTCCTCTCTCAACTGGTGGTTAGCTCTTCGGGATTAGGTGCGAGTGACTTGTGTGTTAAGCATCCCTTTCTTGTGTAATCTTATTAATGTTCCTTCCAAAATGTATACGTAAGCAATTTGAAAGTTTCCACTAGTACTTTTATAGCACCTCCAACTCCTTAATGTTCTCTCCAATTTAAACTTTATGCCCAGTTTATATGAACTCATTTTAAAAAGTACTTTTTAGGGAAAAGAGGGAATATATTTGGTAGTTGTGAAGGGAAAGGACATGCCAATTCAACATGAAAGAAGGCCTAGATCGGGCGGAAGACAAGAATAAAAGCAATTATAAAATTTACTTGGGTAGAAGGAAGAGCCCTTGGGTAGGGGAATGAGGCAAGGTGAGGGCTGCCTGATAGAAGTGGGGGGTGGAGAGTGTGGAAAACAACTGCACACAGTGATCTTCAAAAGCCAGTCCAAATCCCAGAGGCACATGAGGGGCTTGTGAGAAATAGTTTCCTGTTCTGACCCATCAAATCAGAATCTCTGGAGAAAGAGCCCTGGAATATGATTGGCAGGTATCCCCTGGATGTCGAGTGGGTTTAGAAACCACTGAACTACATGTGGTGCCTTACATTTCCACAGTGCCTGCGGTTTGCAATATACTTTCATTCTTGGTAGGCACTTGGTAGTCTATATATGTGTTATTTCACTTAATGGCCGAGACAGTAAAGCACAGTGGTTAAGCACTCCAACAAATGTAACCTCTGAGGAGGAGTGTGGGGTTTACACTTTATACATGGCACCATTTATATACCAATTACGCCCATAGAGTACCAGGCTCAGAAGGAATTGGATCTTGGACAAGAAAAGTTGAAATAAAATTTGTAAATTATTTACAAGTTTTAGTATTCTGTTTTCAGTCATGAAACTAGACTTTACCCCAAAAGAAAAAAGACAGAGAAACATTTGCACACACTGGCGCGAGCTTGCTTGCCTACCATGATCCATGGGCCCTTGACCTTCCTGTGTCCTTGGTCTGGGTGTCTCACACAGCCCTAATTTGCAGCAAACTGCTGGCTTGATTGTGAATATTATCTTTATATGGGCTTTGGTCACCCAGAGGGCAAACGGGTTTTCAAAAATTTGAAGGAGCCTCCTTGTTAAAATGTTTACATTATTTCCTTTTTACAGCTGCATAAGCCAACTGCACACATTGCTTCCTACTCTGCAGATTAAATTCCAGCTCCTCTTTCCTTGGCTTAAGCACTCATCACTTCCTTCTGATCCCGCCTGTTGTTTCTTTTCTTTTGTCACATCTGGCTCTGACCCAACAAGTTCAGCCTGCTTCCGAGAGTGTGTTTATTGGCCTTCCTAAGCACTTCGAGAAACCCTGTAGTGTTTCTACTGCAAGGGAACATTTAGATTACGGGAGGACTTGAATTGATGATGTTGGTTGTTTTCATTACAGTTATTCTTTGGTTAGCATGTCCAATAACACGAATACATTTTAAAACCAATTAAGTTTTACAGATGTTCTAAAAAGTGCTCTTTTCCCATTGAGACTAAATGACATTTTGTTAAAAATGGAATGCCAACTTTATTCAATATTTTAAGCCAATAAAATGGAGGGAGGTCACTGGTGCCGCCTGCAAACCTTCCCATCTTCCCACCTCCTTCCTTATACATTGGAAAGTCATATAGTGCCTTCCATTGCCAATTTGAAATGATTCCTGAATTATCCACTCCCTCCTCCTCTGCTCATTGGGTCAAATGTTGAGAGTAAGGGGAAGGACTCAAATCAGACTTACGTTTGAATCTCAGAAGTTTTTAGCTGTATGGGTTTGGGTAAACTTGTAAACCTCTTTAAGCCTCATTTTTATCTTCTGTAAAATGGAGATATTAGCGTCCACTTTCAGAATCATGTTGTGAGCATTGATTATTATAATCCATGGTAAGCACATAGTGTCTGGCTCACTATAAGTACTCAAGACACTTCGGTCATTAATATTCCTCCAAGTTTTGTTGATAAATATTCTGCCTTATAGCACAGTATAATCATGAATTATAAAGTCATTTTTGGTTAAAAAAAATTGCTGGCAATAATATTATTACTGAGATAAGAAAAGACTAAAAA
This sequence comes from Myotis daubentonii, assembly GCF_963259705.1. NCBI lineage: Eukaryota > Metazoa > Chordata > Mammalia > Chiroptera > Vespertilionidae > Myotis > Myotis daubentonii. Next base: position 59,176,045 of record NC_081847.1, read on the forward strand.
CATAATCAATAAACTGAGTTAAAATTTTTCTTGACTTTGATACTATTTAATCCTATATGTTCTTTATTTATGCCTCTTACAGTCTTTGGAACACATGGACTGGCATTGTAAATTGACCTTGAAATGATTGTTGTGAGCCAAAACACAGACTAAGTCATATTACCCTGATAAAAGAATGGTCACATATTATCATCACAAAGGAATTCCCGAAGACCTGCTTATTTTAATTTTCTACTTAAAAATAAAATGCCACAAAGACAAGTATTTGTTTGATATAAAACATCAAACTCTCCCTTTCTATATATCCCAAGTCATTCAGTGAGGAAATGCTCTCTGACTTTGTTATAAAGTAATAAAATGCACATGACTAAAAAAATGTATAATAAACAAGGATGTAAAAGAAAAAGAACAAGTTTCCCTACTTGAGCCTCCTCTCCACTTCCTAGAGAGAACCAAGACTGACCATTATGTGTTTATCTTTCCAAAAGTTGTGTCATGTATATGCATAAGTATATATTCTGGAAGCTCTGTAGTTCAGCTTGGCTTCTGTGTTCTGCCAAATTCTGCTATTTGGTTTCATTTTAGACCTGTGGAAGATTGCATAGTCAACTGCCAATTTATCATCAATCCTGGCATTCTCAGTCTCTTGCATGATTAATTGTCATCTAGGTCAGGGGCTCTGCAATTTACCAACTTCAGGACAAATCTGTCTTTTATAAATAAAGTTTTATTGCAACCCACCACATCCATTTGTTTAGAGAATTGTCTATGACTACTTTCACACTGCGTGGCAGAGTTGAGTAGTTCAGAGATGGGCCTGCAAAGCTTACAATCTTTCCTATCTGGCCTTGTATAGAAAAGGTTTGTTCACCAATGATACACCTGATAAGGGGTTAATATCCAAAATTTGTAAAGAATTCATACACTTCAACCTCCCCAAAACAAACAATCCAATTGAAAAATGGACAAAGGACCTGAATAACACTTCTCCAGGAGGGCATACAGACGGCAATAGACATATGAAAAGATGCTCGATGTCACTAATCATTGGAGAAATGCAAATTAAAACCACAACTAGATATCACCTCACACCTGTCAGAATGGCTATCATCAATAAATCAACAAACAACAAGTGTTGGCAAGTATGTGGAGAAAAGGGAACCCTTGTGCACTGTTGGTAGGAATGCAGATTGGTGCAGCCAGTATGGAAAACATTATAGATATTCCTCAAAAAATTAAAAATAAACTGCCTTATGACCCAACAATTCCACTTCTGAGTATATGTGCAAAGAAACCCAAACACTAATTCAAACAGATATATGCACCCCTACTTACAATAGCCAAGCTATGGAAGCACCCAAGTGCCATCAATAGACAAGTGGATAAAAAAGAGGTGGTACATATATGCAATAGAATATTAGTCATTGACTGAGGACAAGTTGAAGGAACATCTATTAGTTAGAAATGAACTTGACTTTGGGGGAGGAAACTCAAAGTAGCAGTGGCTTAAATCAGAAAGAATTTTGTTTCTCTCTCACTCAGAAGTCTGCACCAGCCATCACAGTTAATATGATCTTCTGTAGTGTTTCAAGTTCAAGTTTACCCTGTGGGCCCAGATGGTCACTCTAACTCCAACCATCACCTCTACTTAGTCAGGAATAAAGAGAGAAGAGAAAAGGGGAATACCCTCTCTAAGCACTTTCCCAGAAATTGTACACATAACTTCATCTTATAGCTCATTGCCCAGAATGTAAAACCTATGTTGTTGTACCTAGCTACAAAGTTGGCTTGGAAATGGTTTTTTTGAGGGGTGGCTTTGTGCCCAGTAAAAATATATATTCTAAGGAAGGAGGGAATTGCAGACAGTGAGTTCTGCAAGGATGAGGGGCTAGTAAGAGGAGAGGAGGAGCTTCAGCTAGGGCATGAGCTCTCATGATTGGTGGATCTGGTCATTGCTCTTTTGCTATCCTTGGGTTAAAACTCCTGTACCAAAATTCATTACACTGTATTGGTAGAGTATATTTACTTTTAGATTATGACGTTCTCCAGTTAAGAGTAGAACCATGAAGCCTTTGTTTGCAGCCAAGGAGAAAGGTAGGCATTTATTTCCTCCTCTTCACCTCTGTTTCACCTGCCAATGCCTCTCCCTGGCAACCATGCTGCCACTCCCCTAGCAATGGAGGAACAAAAAGATAAACGAAGCGTGTGGGTTTTGATAATCTACAGTCAGGAATGTGTATTTCTTTCTTGTTAACTTCATTTAATTTTAGAGGAGATTCTGTGATCTAGCTCACAAGTTTCTCATCTTATCCCCAAGTTGTCTTCAAATATCCCTAGCTGGAGACAAAATGGGTAACTGTATATTGACTGGATACATTTGTCAGCATAAGAAAACCCATCTCGCCCGCGTGGCTCCGTGGTTGAGCATCACGGTTCGATCCCCAGTGTGGGATGTGTAGGAGGCAGCCAATCAATGATTCTCTCTCATCATTGATGTTTCTGTCCCGCTCTCCCTTCCTCTCTGAAATCATTACAAATATATTTTTAAAAAAGAAAATCTCTTTAATGGCTCTCAGGTCTCCCTAATGGAAGCTCTGATGGGTAATGAATGACTCTTACCTGTCCAAAGATACACAGTTATATTTTTCTTAGGAAACTAATTGCCACATTATTTATAAAATTAAAAATTTACTGAGAAGTAATAATACGCTCCTCTTCTGTGCCATCAGCTATTTTCCAGCTCCTAACTCTGTTGATTATGGTAACCCAAAAGTATTTTTATTAAATAAATGAAGGCATTTTATGACACTTTAAAATATACCTTCAGGGAAGCTTTAAAAACTCTCTTACTGATGTATTTTATTGCACAATATTCATCTTTTATATTTTCCTCCTTAGTTAGCTGTCTCCTAAAACATCAGCCTGGCCTAAAGTGATAATCTGACTAATTTGAAAGGCCTGATTAGAGTGAATAAAAATAAATATAACAGTTATTACTAACATATATTGAGCCCTAAACAATAGTACCCTTACTTAAGCACAACTTAGTGCTACACAGGTGGCTGGAACCCAGAGCAAACCTATGCAGACAGGGTAAGGGCATGCAAGCTCCCTACAGACAGTAGCCAGAGTTTTTTTCTCATCAGCGTAATAACAAAACAATGTTGAACAAAACATTATTCAAGGATTTCCTGTGCATATCAATTTTCATTTTTGCTTCAACATTTTGAATTTATACTGAAGACCGATGTTATCATTTCACACCAGCTCTTTGCTACTCACTACAATACTATGTGACGTTTACATTCAACTGTTTTCTGAGCCTTTCCATTAAAGTCCTAGTTCTCTGACCCTTAGTGGCTGGGTAGGCACAACTGTCTTTGTCATTGCCACCTCCAGCCTCTAGAAAGTTATTTCTTAGCTTCCTTCGACACGGTGGAAAGGATATTGCAGTTGGAGTTTTCTCAGAACCTGAAACCCTAAGCCCCGGAGGGGATCTGCTCTGGGTAGGTGGAACCACATGAGGTCAACTGATGGCCAGATGCCAAACACTGGGCTGTGCTGTACCTGGTGGGCTCCCGCATCCCATTGGTCGCCCATACCAGACAACTCCCTTTGGAAAGCGTCCGATTTCAGCACAGGATTTCTGAGTAATTACTTCAGACTTTAAGCAAATCCATTTTATGACCTGCTTTCTCCCTAAAGTCTTTCTTCATGCTCACACTCTACAATCTTACTGCATTTATGCTTAATTGTTAAATAAGAAACCATCATGTTTCAATATATGTATTCTTAGATGTTATATACACATTTTGGTGACTATGTAGAGGTAAGCACTGATTTCAGGTATAAGCAGCAAGAAATATAGCAGGTATGAAAAAACAGAATTTAAGACTAAAAAAAATGAATGTGCTCCTGTAATTTTTTTCCTCCTTCTGCATTGTTAAGTTTTCTCTGATCTTTAGAGCATGACAAGTTTAAGCACAAAGAAACTATAAAAAGCGAAGCTTAGAAAAAGGAGATATATTAAGTCTAAGATCTTTCACACAATAATTTTTTAAAAGAACACAGTGAACAAGGAAGATAAGTTAAAATATAACAAGAAGATTGTTTTAATTGAATAGGTTAAAACATGTTTAACCCCTCTTCCTTTTCTAGCCCATCACCCCATATGATCAGCTGTGGGGCTTTTTTGCTTGTTTTATATTTTGTTGTTGTTTTTAATAACAGTAATCTTTGATGTTAAAGGCCAGAATAGTGGTTAGCTTTATGGGATATTGACAGAAGGTGGCCTGAGGTAGCCTGCTGGGTGCTTGATCTGGGTGGTTGCTACATGGTGTGTGTGTGTGTGTGTGTGTGTGTGTGTGTGTGTGTGTGTGTGAGAGAGAGAGAGAGAGAGAGAGAGAGAGAGAGAGAGAGAGAGAGAGAACTCATCAAGCTGAACACTTATGACTTGGCCTATTAGTAAGCATAAGTTATATTCTATAAAGAATTTATAAAGCAGTGACGGTTTGACCTAAACTAGCCTATTAAGAGGTCCAAAGAGCATATCTAATCACCTTGGTGCAATGCACTGCGCTGCCTGACAGCTCACATGGTATGTTTGGGGGCACAGTGTTGGACCCGCACTGCAGGTCTACCCAGGTGCCAGTGAATCAATCAGGTTAGTGTCTACACACCAGAAGTAACCTCAGTGTAAAGGGGATTGCTTTTTCCATGCATTTAGGCCAATTCAAAATTATTAAATGGCAAACATTTAATAACCATGAGGTAATTTTCAATATATGTAAAGTATCATATTTTTCAGGAAATGGTTAACAATGACATCTAATTAATTGGAATTTCAGGTGCATTTTGGAGCAATTTCCCAGATGCCACAACATCCAAGTAGCAAAGTGCAAGGGTCAGTAGCTGGACCAGAGGTCACGTAACCTGACTTCTCCTCCTACCCTTGTCACCAGGTTACTCAATCACTTCACCCAAGTCACCTGATCATTCCATCTCTGACCCTCAATTTTCTTACTTGTGAAGGGGGATCATAACTCTAAAATTATAAGACTAAACAATCTCGAATTTTACAAACCTTTTGAATGGATATATTGAATGCACCCAAAGGAGAGGTGTTTCTTTAAAAAAAATTTAAAAAAAGACATGTACATAGTAAAAAAGAAATTCAGACAGTACAGAAAGATATAAAATGGAGTCTCCCTTTACCAACATCTAGTCCTCTGGACTATATTGACCAAATATAATTAGACTATTTTGATTAAATATAAAGTATACTTACCCTCCAAGAAATCTTTACGTAAATATCAATGTATATGTATCTATACTTTACAAATGACATCACACTAAACACTGTCTATATTTTGCTTTTGTCTATACTTAATAACATATCTGAGAGATCTTTCACATGAAACATACAAATTTACCTATTCAAGTTTAACAGGTTCACATTATTTCATTGTGTTTCATAATTTATTTAATCAGTCTCCTACTAATGAATGTCTGGGTTATTTCCAAAATTTTGTTATTACAATTAATGCTGTAATAAACATCTCTCTATGCATAAAAAAAGGACATGCTTTTGAAAATATATCCCATAAAGTAAATAGCCAGTAGTACAGCAGTTCTCAACCTGTGGGTCGCGACCCCTTTGGGGGTTGAATGACCCTTTCACAGGGGTCGCCTAAGATCATCGGAAAACACATATATAATTACATATTGTTTTTGTGATTAATCACTATGCTTTAATTATGTTCAATTTGTAACAATGAAATTGAGGGTCACCACAACATGAGGAACTGTATTAAAGGGTCGTGGCATTAGGAAGGTTGAGAACCACTGCAGTAGTAGAATTACTGGCTCAAATGATAAGCACATTTTGTATTTTGGTAGGCTGTGTTAAATTACCCTTCCAAAAGATCTACTAATTTATTCTTCAACCCAACCCTGTGTTAGAGTGCCTATTTCCTCCCTCTCTTGCCAACACTGGGCATTATCAATCTTTTACATTTTTGGTCAATTATACATAAAAGTGTGGTGAGGCATAAATTTTAATGTCAGAATTAAGTGATGTAAAATTACTAATCTTAATGTATTTCCTTATATTTGGTCCAGCAGAGAGGTCACTTTCATCTTTAAGAGTTTCTTGCTTTTCATTTTTCAACCTGTCAATTTATTCCATGATAACTTTAAAAGTTTAACAATTAACCAGGTTTGCTTATTTTACTAAAAACTAGCAAGACACATCTTTCATTTGCATTATGTTTCAGTCCCTCATTTAGTTCCAGAAAATTTGCCCTAATGGGAACATCTTCTGCAAGGTAGCTGATATGGATGAAAACATAATGTGTACTTCAATGGGTACATGGCGTCCTAAGACTTGAACAGTGAGTGATATGGCAGCTCCCAGAACAACCAGGTTGAAAGAAAGAACAGATTATGCTTTGTAGAACATGTACAGTTTTCCCAGGTAACTCATTGTAGATTTTTCTCTCTGTTCCGGCAGGGTTGTTCCTAACATGCTATTATTGCTTTATACAGAAGTGTAAGTGTTGAATAGCAACCATGTGATTTTGCATCTGGCTTCCCAGGCTTCCATGAACATAGTAGGAACATATCTACTTACAGAAAGGAAAAATGACACTTAGCAACAATAAATGATGATTTCAAAGTCATTAGGTTGAAACCAATGAAATACAATTTCAGACTTGAAAACCTTCAATGCCCTGACAATTATCACACATTATTAACTTTCACTATTCCTACAAGAAAATTTTATTAATCTCTAGAATTTCTATGTCTTTCTTTTGAACTATAAAAATAAGCATCTATTTGCCAGGAACAAATTGCCAGAGTTCACTGATACTGTCATTTAAAGCCTCTAAAAAGTACCTGAGAATATATTGACCAAAGGTAAGGTGTTGTTTTTTTTTGTTTTTTTGTGTGTTTTTTTAAAATATATTTTATTGATTTTTTACAGAGAGGAAGGGAGAGAGATAGAGAGTTAGAAACATCGATGAGAGAGAAACATCGATCAGCTGCCTCCTGCACATCCCCTACTGGGGATATGCCCGCAACCAAGGTACATGCCTTTGACCGGAATCGAACCTGGGACCCTTCAGTCCGCAGGCCGACGCTCTATCCACTGAGCCAAACCGGTTTCGGCATGGTTTTTAAAACAACCACAATGAAACCTGGAAAAGAAGAGATAAAGGAAAAGAGATGAGGAAGGAAGGAAGGAAGGAAGGAAGGAAGGAAGGAAGGAAGGAAGGAAGGAAGGAAGGAAGGAAGTTCTCAATGGAAGAATGGGTGAAGGAATGAATGCACAAATGAATAAGTGAATGCCTACTCACATCTTTTTTTAAAATTAAATTTATTGAGGCAACATTGATTAATAAAATTATATAGGTTTCAAATGTACAATTCTATAATATATTATCTGCATATTACATTGTCTTAGTATACCAGTGTCAAATCTCCTGTCAAATCATATATATAAACTAGAGGCCTGGTGCATGAAATTTGTGCACCCGGGGAGGGGGAGGGAAATCCCTCAGCCAGGCCTGCACCCTCTCGCAGTCCAGGAGCCCTCAGAGGATGTCTGGATGATGGTTTAGGCTTGCTCCCCAGCAGTAGGACATCCTTAGTGCTGCTGCAGAGGTGGGAGAGGCTCCCACCACCGCCACTACGCTCACCAGTCGTGAGCCCAGCTTCTGGCTGAGTGGTGCTCCCCCTGTGGGAGCGCACAGACCACCCGGGGCAGCTCCTGTGTTGAGCATCTGCCTCCTGGTGGTTAGTGCGCATCATAGCGACCAGTCGTTCCCCCGTTCGGTCGATTTGCATATTAGCCCTTTATTATATAGGTTATATAGGATATCGAATAAATACATTCAGAAATGTACATGTAAAAATTAATAAGTATTGGTTGCTAATACCTTGCTGAACATGTTAATTCTTACTAAACAATTAGTTATTAATGTGATAAAGATAGAACTGAAAAAAAACTTTTATACATACTCCTTCCCAGAGACTATTTCTAATTACACTGACTTATTTTCTATCTGGATTTTAATCAGGAGAGATTTTCCTAATGAGTTTATAGATTATATTTTGAAGATACTCTTCTTTCTATGAATTGAGTAGCTACTAAAAAAAAAAAATACCTTAAGATTTTGTGAATTACAGAAATCTATGGGTTTTCCTTTTTATCCAATAAAATCTTTTAAATAAAGTAACTATCTTCTTTTATCTATTAGTATTGACTATTCTAGGATGCTATTAGGACAACCCTACTCTAAAACCTTTGATTTTTATAACATGGAGTGCAATGTATTTTATTTAACCCAATAAAATATAATTAATTTATTTAGTTTTTGAAGAGTCAATATAAGAATTTAAATCATATGCCCATAGGCTACCTTATAATTTTAGTTTCCTATCCTTCTAACGAGTAAAGAAAGCAGCCGTTTATTCATTCATAGCAAAGAAAATTTGTTGGTATTGTATTCTGAATGTTACTTTTGTAAATGCAAAATCTGGCAGCATTTTAATTTCAAATTATCACATGTACTGGAATGAATGTTTAGAGAGACAACTGCCAATTTTGAAGGGCTACTGAAGGTACTAAAATATTCATCAGACAAGAGGTCTGCCAAACACTTTCAAAGTCCAACTCATTCCTCAAATTACACACTAGACATAGAAGATTTAGGAACTGTTAACAAAATGAGAATATTAGTTACTTAGACAGTTTGTTTGAAATCTGAACTACTGAAACTGGAAGTAGCTATAGCCTCATCCAAGGTTAGGAGTCAATGAGAAAGTGTCTTTCCAGAATAAGTAGAATTCTAAATATGATTCAGTGACCACCATCACTGCAAAGCTGGCCAACTGGGAGTTTGGAAGAGTGGAGAAACTTAAGGATTCTAAAAGAGACCCCTAAAAATAGTCAAATTTCTAAAGATTAGGCTTGTGAATTATTCACTCATTCATTAAATAAAGATGAAGTATCTATTATACTTGCTGGTCAAACTATCTCCATGAATGCAGCCACTTTGAGGCCAGGGATGGATTTGTTGTTGTTGTTTTAATCAGGAACAAAGCTACTTGCACCGCATGCTTTCTCATTGTTTATAATGTAGGTGATTTCTGCCAGTTTTGCCAACCCAAACCCTTTCCACCTTAATGCTCCCCAAACTCACACCATGCCCTATCCTTCCTTTTTATAATACATACTAGAGGCCCGGTGCACAAAAATTTGTGCACTCGGGGAGGGAGGGGGGGTCCCTCAGCCCGGCCTGTGCCCTCTCCCAGTCTGGGACCCCTCGGGAGATAACGACCTGCTGGCTTAGACCTGCTGCCGGGTGGCAGAGGGCAGGCCCAATCCCTAGGTGCAGCCCCTGGTCGGGCTCAGAGCAGGGCCATTTGGGGAGTTGGGGCACCGCCCCATGTCATGCACAGAGCAGGGAGGATCAGGAGGTTGCGATGCCACCCTCAGTCACTCTCAGGGTAGGGCCGATTGGGGGGTTGGGGCACCGCCCCCTGTCACACTCAAGGCAGGGTCGATGGGGAGGTTGCGGCGCAACCCCCTGTCACGCACAGAGCAGGGCCAATCAGGGGGTTGGGGCGCTGGCCCCTGTCACTCACAGAGCAGAGCCCATCAGAGGGGTTGGGGCGCCGCCACTCTCACACTCAGGGCAGGGCCGAAGGGGAGGTTATGGCTCTACCCCGTCACACACAGAGCAGGACCCGTTGGGGGGTCGGGGGGGGGAGGGGGTTGGGGCACCACACCCTGTCACACACAGAGCCGCAGAGCGATCAGGGGGTTGGGGAGCTCCCCCCTATCAGGCACAGAGCAGGTCTGATCAGGGGGTTGGGGCGCCTTCCCCTGTCCCGAACAGAGCAGGGCGGATAGGGAGGTTGTGGCCCCGCCCCCTGTCACACACAGAGCCGCAGGGCCATCAGGGGGTTCAGGGGGTTTGGGCACTGCCCCCTGTCACACTGATGCCGGTGCCGGGAGGCCTCGCGGCTCCGCTGATCCCCGTGCACTGGGTGTGTGTGTGGGGGGAGTGTCCCTCAGCCCAGCCTGCCCCCTCTCACATACTGGGAGCCCTCAGGCGTTGACCCCCATCACCCTCCAATCGCAGAATCGGCCCCTTGCCCAGGCCTGATGCCTCTGGCCTAGGCGTTCGGCCCGGGCAGCGGGGACCCGCAGCTGCAGCGGCCCCACGATCGTGGGCTTCGCTTTAGGCCCAGGCAAGGGACCCCTAGCTCCTGGGACTGCCAGCTTCGACCGTGCCCAGCTCCCATCACTGGCTCCACCCCTACTTCCTGCTATCACTGGCCAGGGCGGAAAAGGCACCTGATTCTCCGATCATGGCTGGGGGGCAGGGCAAAGGCGGCCCTCTTAGCTCCCCGCTGGGTTTCTGATCACTGTCAGTGGCAGGGGGCTTCTTCCTGCTTTCCCTTTGGCCTCCCTGCATTGTGCCTACATATGCAAATTAACCGCCATCTTGTTGGCAGTTAACTGCCATCTCAGTTGGCAGTTAATTTGCATATAGCCCTGATTAGCCAATGAAAAGGGTAGCTCGTACGCCAATTACCATTTTTCTCTTTTATTAGTGTTGATATTTTTAAATTTGTTTTTATTGATTTTTTTATATAAACTCTTTTTTTGATTTTTTTTTTTTTTTAAGAGAGAGAAGGGAGAGGGAGAGAGAAATAAAAACATTAATGATCAGAGATAATCATTGATTGGCTGCCTCCTGCATGCCCCTACTGGGGATGGAGCCTGCAATCTGGGCATGTGCCCTGACCGTGAATCAAACCAGCGACCTCTTGGTTCCTGGGTGGATGCTCAACCACTGAGTCACAAGGGCCAACAACCCACCTCACCCTCCTTTCTTAAAAAAACACAGACACACAAACTGGTCTGAGATCATTGGCTCTCCATCTTGTCTGCAAATTAGAATCATGTGAAAAGTTTTTAAAATATATAAAGCCTGGGCCCACCCTTAGAGATTCTAGTTTAACTGCTCTGAAGTGAGGCTCAAGCAGGAGCATGTTTAGAAGTTTCCCCAGATGATTCTAATGTGTAGCCAGCAGTGAAAGCCACTACCTCAGATCTCTGCTTTTCCTGCGGAATCTCTTCCTCTGCCCCGCCCCCGCCCCTCCCTCCAGCCACCATCGATCTCACAAGGGCCTACTCAACAACATTCCACAGCAACCCAAGCATCACCTCGCCTCTGAGCCATTTCCAGACTGCCCCAGGAAGGAAAGCCTCTCTCTCTCTCTCTCTCTCTCTCTCTCTCTCTCTCTCTCTCTCTCTCTCGGCAGAATTCCATCACAGCACCTATAAGTTGATGAACTTTTTTCATGGACAGGTCTCTGCTTCCACTGGACTGTGAACTTGTGAGTAGGATTTGTCTACTTACTCCCACCCCCACCCCCACCTTCGTGTGAATATACATTGCCAGAAGGAAGGAGGGACAAATACAAACTGCTTTTAGAATTCCATCTGCTCTGGTTTAAACTTGCAGAATCCCTTGGGGGAGTATTTCCAAGGCTACTGTATTCCAAAGACCCATACATTCTTCAGATTCCCCACTGGAAACCTGTATTGGAGGCAGGTGATAGTGAGGACAGGGGAGGAGGTGTCCAAGGTTGTAACAATCCACCTTTAGGCCCAGCTGTTGGGACACTCCCTTGGGGTCTTTGTAGTCCAGGCACTGTTCCAAGGTCGTATTTTCCCCCAGCTTTATAAAGGTATAATTGACAAATAATCATTTGGTATTTTTAAAAATATCATTTTTTGCTGAAACCGGTTTGGCTCAGTGGATAGAGCGTCGGCCTGCGGACTGAAAGGTCCCAGGTTCGATTCCGGTCAAGGGCATGTACCTTGGTTGCGGGCACATCCCCAGTGGGGGGTGTGCAGGAGGCAGCTGGTCGATGTTTCTCTCTCATCGATGTTTCTAACTCTCTATCTCTCTCCTCTCCTCTCTGTAAAAACTCAAAATATATTTAAAAAATATATATATCATTTTTTTAAACCTTCATGACAATCATATAAAATAGTAGCACATACAAAATAGTCCCTGTGGCAAGTTGAGTCCTCTAGAAGCAGAAAATGAGACAGAGTTTGGGGTGCAGGATGTTTATCAGGGGTCAATGCCTATGAAAGGAAGATCCAAGAGAAGCAGAATTGGACAGAGGGAGAAGTTGAATTTGATTCAGGCCTGAATAAACATTGGTCAATTTGGTAGGGAACTCTAGAGCAAGTGCTACCCATCAGACTTGCCCTATATTGGGCTAAAATGGCCAGGCCTTTATACCCTGCTGTGCTCAGCCGTTGGATTTGGGCTGCCCTAGGAAGGGCCTGACCTTGGACAAAACAGCAGTCTGCAGCTGATAATGACCCTGAAAGAGCCAGGCAGCTGACCATTCCCCACATCTGGTACATTGAAAGGGGATGTGAGGGGGGCATCTTTGTGTCCGCCACCTACCTCCATGGTAATTAAGTTCCATGAGGGCAGAGACTCATCCTATATAATAAAAGCCTAATATGCTAAGTGTCCAGTTGTCTGTTCAACCAATCAAAGTGTCATATGCTAATGATATGCTAAGGCCTCTCAACCGCTCACTATGATGTGCACTGACCACGAGGGGGCAGGCGCTCCAACTGGTAGGTTAGCTTGCTGCTGGGATCTGGCCAATCAGCACTGAGCAAGATTGGCTGGACACACCCTGGAGCCCTCCCTCCATCCCTCCCTGGCCGGCCAACCTCCCATATCCTTCCCTGGCCCCAATTTTGCACTGGTGAGGTCCCTCAGCCTGGCCTGCACCCTCTCGCAATCTGGGACCCCTAGGGGGATGTTGGAGAGCTGGTTTCAGCCCGATCCTACAGACCAAGCCAATGGACCCCACTGGTGTACGAATTCATGCACCGGGCCTCTAGTTCTCTATAATTACTGATATAGTGCCAGCATATAGAACATGGCCTGGTTCATAGTTGGGCTCAGTAAGTGTTGATTGAATGATTGAATAAAAGAAAGAAAGGAAGGATGAAAGGAAGGAAGGGGGGGGGAGAGGGAGAGAGAGAGAGAGAGAGAGAGAGAGAGAGAAGGAGGGAGAGAGGGAGGGAGGGAGGAAGGAAGGAATCAGTTACTAGATTGGAGACTTTATTAATATGTGAAATGGTGCTTTAATAATTTTATTCCAATGAATAATAGAGCTCCTTTGATCATTCGACATGAAAAAGTTTCCATCAGTTTTCCCCACTCCTGTTATGTTATGGAACCATAGAATAACAGCATAATGATGCATCCAACAACCAGAAAAAGTCTGTGTTCTCTTCAGCCAGATTTCCTTTTAGACAGTGTCTTAGTCTGCTTGAGCTGCCATAACAAAATACTGTTGTTGAGTGGGGGTCTCTTCCCTACTCTCCTTCATTCTGATCCCATGCTGTGCAGGGAAGTCCAGTACTGTAAGGAAGTTTCTTCATGGATTTGCCTTCTGGGAATAAATGTGCCAATCAGCAAACATGAGTATCTGCCCCACACATGTGTCTATCACTTACTATTTTATTTTAATTACTCAATTGATATTATTTGATATTCTATTTTACACATCTATCTCTTGTGAATTTGATTAGTGTGAGTCAGATCTGAGAAACTGTTCACCTCTGGATCCCCTGACAATGTCATAACTCTACAAAGAAGAAACCTTAGACTGGACACAGAGAGGACACCTCTGTGATGCTGTAAGGGGAACACTCCTTTTGGTAGTGCCTCATGCTTACAGCAGCTTGTAAGAAAAGATCTTTTTGGATATTGATTTTTTTGTGAAATTCTTGTAAACCTGTGCAAGCCTTTCTCTGTTTACCTAAATGGGAGTTTTATAGAGATAACAGATTTAAAATTTGTTTTACAAAATTTACTTTTAGCACTTGTCTTTTGGGGATAACAAGACAAGAACTACTTTGAGCTAATTCATACCTAGCACACATAATTATCATGTAAATGTAACCTCCAGGGTAATTTAAGTCTAAACAATATGCTCACATATGCCTGTGCTTATTCAACAATGCATTGTATTTAGATAGGGCTTTATGGTTTCCAAATGTGTGCAAGCTCACTTGTTCCTTGAGGAAGTTAGGAGGGCTGGGGTTAATCCGCCCAAAGTCACTTACTGAGAAAATGGAAGAATGAGGCTTTAAATTCCAGTCTTCCCCTGGATGGAGACAGCTCTCTTTTTTGTGGTTTAACATTAACACTGAATATGTTGATCCCCTTCTTCAGGGTTCCCAACCTTTGGCATGCTTGTGAACTTGTCCTAACATTCTACAGACATCTCCTAAGCCTACATTTCCATCCAACCATGCATCTCATGGGAATTGTGAGAAGAGCAAATCAGACCAAGATCATTCTAAATGATCTCACTTTTTATTATCTAACTAGAGGCCCAGTGCACAAAATTCATGCACTCGGGGTGGGAAGGGGGTGTCCCTCAGCCTGGCCTGTGCCCTCTTGCAGTCTGGGAGCAGTTGGGGGATGTCCGACTGACGGCTTAGGCCTGCTCCCCGTGGGGAGCCATCAGTCGGACATCCTTAGTGTTGTTGTGGAGCGGGGAGAGGCTCCCGCCACCGCTGCTGCGCTCGCCAGCCATGAGCCTGGCTTCTGGCTAAACGGTGCTCTCCCTGTGGGAGCACACTGACCAACAGGGGGCAGCTCCTGCGTTGAACGCCTGCCGCCTGGTGGTCAGTGCGCATCATAGCAACTGGTCGTTCCACTGTCGATTTGCATATTAGCCTTTTATTATATAGGATAATTCTAAGTTATAGCTAACCCTAAATTCTAAAGTTATCACGAAAGTGTAGTTCATTTGTCTTTTGATTTGTTTCTTTATTAGGTCTTTATAAATTAAAAACACAGCCCTTACCGGTTTGGCTCAGTGGATAGAGCAACAGCCTGTGGACTGAAGGGTCCCAGGTTTGATTCCGGTCAAGGGCATGTCCCTTAGTTGCGGGCACATCCCCAGTGGGAGGCGTGCAGGAGGCAGCTGATTGATGTTTCTCTCTCATCGGTGTTTCTAACTCTCTATTCCTCTCCCTTCCTCTCTATAAAAAATCAATAAAATATATTTTCAAAAAAAAACACACAAACAAAAAAATGCCCACACCACGTGATTTGTTATTTGTGGGCAGATCATTCCTATTGGGATGGAAGAATCTTCTGCTTGGGAGGACTTTTTAAAGTTTCTGAAATGGATAGTGGTGATAGTTGCACAGCATTGTGAATGTAGTTCATGCCATGGAATTGCATACTTAAATATAATTTGAATGGTCAATTTTTGTATGTGTATTTTAAGACAATTAAAAGTAATTTTTAAAAGGCAGAATGCCAAGGCAGCGAAGAGACCTTTAGACTTTCTTCAAACATCTGGAAGCCTTAGGAGCGGGGAGACAGTTAGCACCCAGAAAGAGTCTGGCCTTTGGAGCTGCACAGATCTGAGCTCCCAGGGAGTCCCCGTCCTCACTAGCTGTGTGACCTTGAGCAAGTGACTCAGCTCCTTGGCTCTCAGCTTCATACAGAGAAGAAAGACATTAATACTAAGCAGGATTTTTGCTAGAATTAAAGAAAATAATGTAAGTGTGAGGATTTAGAATATACCCAACTAGTTACTCTCAATCCCTGGAGCTTTTGGAAACTACCCACCCTGAGACTCTACTCCAGCTGGACACCCACCACTGCCCCGAGGGCCTGAGAAGTGATGACCCCTGCTGTTTAAAGCAGGCATCCGCACCCAGTGTTAGTACAAAGCTCCTTTATTTAATGCTTCAGTGTGTGTGTGTGTGTTGTTGCTGTTGTTGTTAATTCTCACCCGAAGATATTTTTCCATTGATTTTTTTAGAGAGAATGGAAGGGAGGGGAAGATACAGAGAGAGAGAGAGACATGGATGTGAGAGAGACACATCGATTGTTTGCCTCCCGCATGCACCCCCACCAGGGCCGGGGATCGAGCCTGCAACCGAGGTATGTGCCCTTGACCGGAATTGAACCCGGGACCCTTCAGTCCATGGGCCAATGATCTTTGCACTGAGCCAAACTGGCTATGGCTAGTGCTTCAGTTTTTTATACTTCTTCCCATTATCTATATTTCACTTAGCCTATCAAGAAGCTTGTGCCTCTGGTCGCCATACCTGCTGGCACTTAACAACACAACAGTCCTTTATATTAGTGCTGTGGTTGGTGGGTTTTCAGAGTTAATTATCAAATCCTCTCTGACGGTTTGGTGATAACATCTTGGACCTGAGAAAGGAAGGCAGAGGCTGGGTGATCAGCCCTGCGGGAGGAGCGGGATGTATTCCATGGGCCCTGCCTGGGCGTAGTCACAGTGGACCTCACTCTGAGTAGTTTGGGGTCTCAACACTTCTGAGTCTCCTATTTCCCTCTGTTCCCAGGAATGGAAAGGGTCTGTCCGCCTTCCCCATATCTTTCTTTGTGACTTGGAAAAATTCCCAGATTTACAAAAGGAATCTATTCCTGATGATAACAATTTATACTTTTCCTACACGGAATGGCCAAATTCTCTAAGAACATGCACTCCAAGAGAATTAACTTATGCCTATAGAAATCATGTAGGTTAGTTGGGACAGTAATAACCACTGATCAGATGGCATCTAGAGAGAACAGAAAAGTGCCTAGAATGGAAGGCATGGTCTATTGATTTGTTTAGCAGACATTTTGCCCTGGCTGGATCGCTTAGTTGGTTGGAACATCATCCGATACACCAACAATTGGTGGGTTCGATTTCCAGTCAGGGCACATACCCAGGTTGCGCGTTCAATCCTAGGTCAGGCACATGCAGGAGGTAACTGACTGATGTTTCTTACTTCAATGTTTCTATTTCCCTTCCTTCCTCTCTAAAATAAAAAGAAATTTAAAAAAACACACACATATTTACTGAGAGCTGTTCTGAGAGCGTAGCTTTTCTTTACTCCTGTGGATCCTAATACTAACAACATTATCTTCCTTTGATATATGTGAAAACAGGCATGGAGAGCTAAAGTCACTGCATTTGGACACACAGGCAGCAGGTGACAGAGCAGTCAAATGCTGGAGCCCATGCACTTGTCACCGCTCCGTTACTACTGGCTTGCTACTACTATCCAGCCTCACTGGATGTGTAGGTGCTGTGTCCAGCTGGAAATGCGAGGGAGACTATTAGAAAGGCTCTTCATCTGTCTATACTCTATAGAAATGCACTGAATCTCAGTTGCTATGGCGGGGGGGGGGGGGGGGGGGGCAGGGGAGAGGAGAGAGAGAGAGACTGCCCCTCACCTCTTGCTCACATGTCCCAGAAGGCAAACATCAGATAACAAATGTTTAATATGCCTAAATAATGGGGCTTTTGACTAAACACCATTCTAAAGAATGATATTCCAGTAAAGGGTATGCCAACCAGAATTTTAAAATAAGGAGACAGAATGATTTTATGCCAATGATCCTGTCCCCGAGACTGAAGGGAGGTGGAGAAAATGTGACTGCTTATTTAATAGAGTTTCTAGAAAGCAGTATCTGATTACCACTTCCTCTAGTTGTCTTGGAAAGTGCCATTCCTGCACAAAGGAGAAAGAGAGAAGGTCATCAAATCCAAATAACTTCAAACCAACTCCCAAAGCAAGCCTGGCAAATAACTCGCTGCCGGAAACTGAGAGGAGCTCCCAGGAGAAGAGCTCAGCTGGGCACCACCCAACGGGGCTGCCAGAGTGAGCCAATGGAAATGCAGGACACCCAGTGAAATTTGCATATCGGATAAACAATGAATAATGTTTTTTATAAATATGTCCACGTTGTTTATCAATTCAAATTTAACTGGGAGTTCTGTATTTTATCTGGCAATCCTACTCCCAACACTAAAAAAGTGTACATAGTATAGTTTTCCCTGGAAGCATTAGCCTTCCTGCCTCATTATACCCCAAAGTGCTGACCTTCTTTCACTAAAAAGAAAAACTGTCCGTGAGATGATATAGGAACATTAAAGGTCTTATATAAATCAAGTCAGGGCACCAGCGGTGTAAAGTGAATTTTATTATTGCTGCTGTTCTTCCCAAGTCAAAGAAACAAAAGTTGTGCAGAACTGCCGGGCTGAGAATGAAGAGGAGCAGGGTCTAGTCCTGTACCTGATCCAACCTCCACCCCCAACTCCGCTCCCACTCAGATCTTGGGAAGCGCTGAGTTTTTTCCACTTGATAGCTGGGGGCCACTGAGTGGTGAGGGCTGAAGGAAGAGGGGTAGAGATGGGAAGATTTGTGTATGTTCGTGGGACTTGCAGGTCGTGAATAAATTATAGTTAACTAGAGGCCCAGTGCATGAATTCGTGCATGGGTGGGCTCTGGCTGGGCCCAACCCCAATGGGGGGCGGGGGGGGGGGAGGGGGGAGCGTGGCCAGCCAGGGGGAGTTGTTAGTATTACAGATCTTTGCAGGGTGTATACACGTTTGCTGTTGGCTTTCGGATGAGTTGAAGCTTCAAAGGCGCTTTAGTGTCAGGGACACTTACAGCTTCTGTTTCTAAGCCCCTCCCTAGACAGGTAATGCGGTTTAGCTCCCTGCTGACAAACCCCCTAAAGAGAGGCCGTGGTGTGATGTGGCTGCCCTCTTTGGTAGGAAGCGGTGGAGAGCGAACGCAGGAGATGGTGGTTGTGCTGGGCACCTCTCCTGGACACCTGACTGACGGTCCAGACCGTGAGCAGTTTTCCTCCTGATCACTCATCATTCAGGTTCCTGGGCTATGAAGGCTGGAGAGTGTTTACTTACTTAGAATCACTGAAGGGCACATTTCAGTGATCTGGGTCGGGGGTGGGGCTGGCAGGGGGAGGGGCTGCGGGCGGTTGGCTGGCCAGCCCTGCCACCGGTCGTTCTGGTTGTTCCGCCGTTCGGTCGCTTGGCTTTTATATATATATAGATATTTAAAAGTTCACATTAATATAATTAGATATTTGAGTGATTGTATCACAATGTATGTGCCTGCTATTTTAGTTAAAAATAAAAATGATACATATCTGTCCCTGAAGAAAGAGCTGGAGATAAATAGGTGTCAGTCTAAGGGTCTGATTTATTTCTGAGTGTCAGATTCCTCACACTTAGCACAGGTCTCTTCTTGCTCTAGAACTCTTTGATGGGACAGTTCCTCAATGGGCTTTTTAGGCTGAAGGAATTTCATAGCTCTGAAAAGGGAATTAATGTCATTACTTAGCAAGTTTCAGCTGAGGGATAGAGTCATTCTTGCTTTACTACTGAATAGCCATCATAAAGTAAAAAGGACTGAACTTAACTCCGCCCTCCCCCCCCCCCCCAAAAAAAAATCCACATGAAATAATAGTGCCATTCATTCTCCTGCACTAGCAAAACTTGCCAAAGAAACAGTTGTTCAAGGGCAATTGCCTCTAGGCCTTTGCTCACCAGCCTTCTTTTAAAGAAAATGAACCGCTTTGAGAAATGAACCACACAAGTATATTCACACTCTAACTTCGAAAGGATTAAGAAACTGTAATCACAAACTTTCCACCCCTAACTGTTTAAGCAAGTTGGGGGGATTCTGAAATTACTTCATTTTCCAGGTCCAAAAATACTTCCACACAATCACTGTGATTTCTTGCTTCCTATACATAATCACAGTGGTCAAGGTTTCCAACCCACGACTGTCCACTGGGCAAGTAGTAAGTTTTCTTTTGCCCACATTTATATTGTTTCTTGATTATTTATTTCTAAATATCAACAAGACCCATTAGTAGGTGGTTGAAGGTGCTAGAAATCCTATAACTCCTGTTTATTTGGCACTATGAGTAAGAGAAAACATAATGGCTATTTAAATATGGCCAGGCAAAGCCAAAAACCATTGAATTGTACAACAAGGTTCTAGTGAATCCAAACTTTAAACTTTTTTTTCAAAATTCCAAACCTTAGAAAAGTGTATTTTTTTTAAATATATTTTATTGATTTTTTACAGAGAGGAAGCGAGAGAGATAGAGAGTTAGAAACATCGATGAGAGAGAGAGACATCAATCAGCTGCCTCCTGCACACTCCCTCCTGGGGATGTGCCCGCAACCAAGGTACATGCCCTTGACAGGAATCGAACCTGGGACTCTTGAGTCCGCAGGCTGACGCTCTATCCATTGAGCCAAACCGGTTAGGGCAGAAAAGTGTATTTTAATAGCACTTTTAAAGATATTGGATTACAAATGAATGACCAAGTTAGAAAAACTGGATTGCCATTTAAGTGACATTAATAATAATGAAAATTATTACTATTATTATAAAAAATGTTTGAACTTAAAGCATTCCTTTCTTCTAATAATTTGAAGTACTTAACAATATGCCATATTCTACTTGTCTTCGTGACTGAAAATTATTATAAAAAAAACAAAGTGCACCCTAATTGGTTTGGTTCAGTGGATAGAGCGTCGGCCTGCAGACTGAAGGATCATGGGTTTGATTCTGGTCAAGGGCATGTACCTGGCTTGCAGGATCAATCCTTAGCCCAGCAACAAATCAATGTGTCTCTCTCACATTGATATTTCTCTCTCTGTCTCTCCTCCTCCCTTCCCCTCTCTCTAAAAATCAACAGAAAAATATCCTCGGGTGAGGATTAACAACAACAAAAATATAGAAAAAAAATGACTTTGGATTATTCCAGCTCTCTATCAATGCTTAAAGTAAAAGGTAAGAACTTCTTTCTCTATTTTCCTTCTCATAAATATGGATAATTAACCAAGATAAATTAGTTCCCAAAGTAGATCTCGGGTAGCTCTCTATCCAGTTTAAATTCACTAGATAATTGCCAACTCTCCCATATTCTTTTTCAACTCCTACCTATGCTCACCATATGCCTTGGGATAAAAACAGGTAAAAAGAGAGATAAGCTCGGGTCTCTCCTCGGGATCTTTGGAGAAGAGCATTCTTTGCTTTTTTTTCATCTGTGGGTCCAGGGTTATGACTGACTATCCACAAGGGTCCTGTGATCACTTCAGAGTCCTACTCGCCCCCAGTGGACTGAAGAGCACCGCTGAGCTGCTGGCCAGCACCTTCCAGCAAGGGCGCTAGACTACTGCAGAGGGCTCCCTGCTACGCCTACTGCGAGTCTTCCAAAAGCACTAAGGTTGAGGCAGGATCGGGGAGTAGACAAATTATGGGTACAAAAGAGTTACTGAGACCATTCAAAAGGTGTTCCTGTGTTAGGATCCAACCCCAGCAGGTCCAGGGGTTCCCAAAAGTGTGGACGAAGTCGGCAAAGAAGAAATGACATGGAGACAGCGTTCAGTTGATCAGTAGCCTAGCCAGGTTCCCTAGCCAGGTTCTATCTTTATTCTCCTGTTACATCTGTATTTATACCAGTTGATTTTAATCCTATCCATTCTATTCCAAAGGTTAGGGCGTTTGTTATCTCCATTCCAAGGTCACTACTCTATTGTTCTGTTAAGCTACAAGGAAGTAACTGAAGGAGATTATCCTAAGTAAAGATTATGTAGTTTAAGCGTGATTGTTCGTAAAGTGATTAACTACCCACCAGGCACTTAGTGAAGGGGTTTTACTGATTTATTTCCTTCCTTAGTCCTGTTAATCCCTAACTCCAGGGGAAAATCCTCACCTGGGGAAACAACCTTTCTTGGAGAGGTGACCTTGGTTAAAACACATAGCGCTAAGTAGGGGAGCAAACATATTAAGAACAGTATGCCATATATGCCAGGTCCCTTGAAACATATGCTGTGCAGATGTTTCTTCCCTGCAGCTACTGTGTCAAGCAGCAAGGATGGACTGGCTTCTGGCATTCCCTAGTGCCCAGCTTGGGCCCTTGATTTCCTGTACGGAGAGCCCAGAGTTCAGCCCTTTGTCTCCCAGGTCAGAAAAATCTGGAAAATAATTATCCTTTGGGTTCACTCAGTGTGACCATTTTTAACACCCCTCCTGCATCCTGGGTGCACTCTCAGTGAAATCAACTTTGCGGTCTAGAACTCTTCCATGACTTAATCCTTAGGCACCTCCCCCTCCCCCCGCCCCTCTTCCTTCCCCAATTTCCTTCCTGAACTTCTTTGTTTCCCTTTCTCTCTTTCTGCCTTTGCTAAACGTCCCCGGTCAGTCCCGCTTCCCAGGCCTGGGGCCTGTCCGAAGACCTTACCTGGTTTTCTACAGCAGCGCTATCTAATGCCAGACATGTGTGTAATTTAAATTTTTCTAGCAGCCACATTTCAGAAAAATAAAAAGAAAGAGGTGCCATAAACATTTTATTTAATCTGATATATCAGAAATACTTTGACATGTAATCAATATAAAAACAGATGTTTTACATCCCTTTTTATATGAAGTTTTTGAAATTCTGTGTATATGTTATAATGATAGCACATCTCAATTTGGACCCGCCAGTTTAACTACCCAATAACCCCAGGTGGTTGATGGCTGCCCTGTTGGACAGTGCTCACCTGGAGACTAATTTGTCTGCCCCAGTGCTACTCCCAACATTCTTGTCCCCTTTTTAGTTTAATAATAGAACTCCAATGTTTAGGTTCTATCTCAGCCTCTTCTGCAGTTCAACATAGCCATGTAACCAAGTTCAGGCCAACCAGATATGACAGTATTCAGTACCACCAAGATGTCTCCTTATGGGGAAAAGGCACCTATACTTTTGTTGACTCCTCCCGCTTTAACACCTGGCTTGGGATTTAAAAAAATCTTTTAAAAGCGAAAGTGAGCTCACTGCTCTCCTCCGGAGCTCTGGGAGGCAGAAGAGCGTTCTTGGCCTCCTTTCATCTGTTGGAATGAGCCTTGGAAAGCCATCAGGGAGCTGTTGTAGCCCGAGGCTGCTGGTGTCTGGACTCAAGTGAGAGTGAAATAAACGTCTGCCTTATTTAAGTTATTGAAATGTGGGCTTTTTCTGAGCCCCATCTTAACTAATGCACTTCCATAAGATGGTTTTTGTTTATAATAATCAGTCATAGCAAATAGCGGGCAACCTCAGGCCATACTTTGTGGAAATGTCCTCCCCAGTGTCATACCTTACTATGGTCTGCCTCCTGGGATGTTCTAAGTGTCTACAGGCATAAAGACCCTTTTGACGCACTGAATAACCTGGAGAAGGGAGCTCTCTCTAGCTGGTTATTAGCCTCATTGAGAGAGAAAGAGGCTTACTTGAAACTACCTACTGCCATGTGTTCCAGGGGATGAGAAAATGTCAGTAATACAGACTAGAGGTTCAGACTATATTTCACTTTAACATTTAAAGCTGAGAAATAAAAATGTTATTGTCCTGGCTCTCAAGGATCAAGTGGAACATCATGATGCACAGAGCTGTACACTGTCTCGTTCATAATGAAAAGGGGCCCCTCCATCTTTTAGAACATGTTTCCTTAAAAGGAAAAGTGCTCCGAAGGCAATCCAGACCAAATAAAAAGGAACATGAAGTGCAGTGAGCCGTGTGCAAAGTTGCCTAGGATAACCCCTGGGTCACCTGGACAATGAACTTCTGCAACCAGAAACCCTCCTCTTGCAAAAGGGGCTGTACGCAAACTTGGCTTCCCACAGGACCAGGGGCTTCCCTGGCAAGGGGCTAACACCAGGACACAGCGGGCATCGGCTGGACGGTGGTGATCATCAAGAGACCCACCTTACACAGCTGAAGAAATTAATTACTAAAACTTTAAAAATCATTTTCTCAGTCACTTTGGGAAGTATCTGGGAGTTTCTTTATAAACTAAGCGGACATCTACCCTATGACCCAGCAATTCCACTCTAGGTATTTGCCCAAGAGAATTGAAAACGTATGTCCACACAAAGCCTTGTACAAGAATGTTTGCAGCTGCTTTATTTATAATAGCCCCAAACTGAAAACAGCTGAGATGTCCATCAAGGTGGTCCTGGCTAAACAAACTGTGGTATATTCATTCAATGCAATTCTGATAGACAATAAAAAGCAATGAGTTACTGTCATATACTCGACAATAGGGATGAAAGCTCAAAACAATTATGTGGAATGAAGAAAGCTTTACACAAGAGTCCATGCTGTATGGTTCCATTTACATGAAATTCTAGAACAGGCAAAACTAATGTATTGCGGGAAAATATTAGAACAGTGGTTCAGACAAGAATTGATTGGGCAGGGGCGATAGATATATATTCTATATCTAGAGTGGGGTTTGGTTAACACACATTTACACTGTTGCCCAAACTCATTGAATGGTGCTTTTAAAACTTGTGCAATTCATTGTATGTTATTACTGTGGTAAAATGTACATAACATACTAATAAAATTTACCCTTTTAACCATTTTAAAATATACAATTTAGTGGCATTAAGTAAACTCACTTTTTATGCAATCATTACCACTATCCATATCCTGAATTTTTTATCATCCCAAATTGAAACTCTATACCCATAAATAATAATTCCCCACTATCCTCTCCCCATAACCCCTGGTAATGACTATTCCACTTTCTGTATCTATGAATTTGACTATTCTAGGTCCCTCATAAGTGGAATCTTACAATATTTGCATTTTTTAGTTTGACTTATTGTATTTACTATGTTTTCAAGGTTCATCCATGTTTGAAATGTATCAGAATTTCATTCCTTTTTAGGGGTGAATGAACACCACATTTTGTATATGTCATTCATTGGTGGACATTTTGGTTGTTTCCCTCTTTTGGTTATTGGGAATAATGCTACTGTGAACATTGGCATATAAATATCTGTTTAAATCCTGTTTTTAATCTAGATATGGAATTGCTGGATCATATGGCAATTCTATGTTTAATTTTTGAAGAACTGTCATATTATTTTTCACATTAGCTACACCATTTTACATTCCCACGGGCAACACACAAGGGTTCCAATTTCTCTACGTTGCCAAGTCTTGCTATTTTGTTTTGTTTTTATAATAGTCATTCTAATAGATGTGAAGTGGTATCTCATTGTAGTTTTGATTTGCATTTTCTAATAATTAGTGATGTTAAGCATTTTTTTATAAGCTTATTGACCATTTGTATATCTTTTCTTGAAAAATGGCTTTTCACCTCCTTTGCTCAGTGTTTAATTAGATTGCTTGTTTTTTTGTTGTTATTGAGTTTTAGGAATTCTATATGCATTCTGGGTATTATTTAAAAATATATTCTCCACTTCTATAGGTTGCCTTCTTACTCATTTGATAGTATCCTTTAAAGCACAGAAGTTTTGATTTTTATGAAGTCCAACTTTTCTATTTTTTCTTTTATTGGCTGAACTTCTGGTGTTTTATCTAAGAACTCACTGACAAATCCAGTGTTATGAGTCTTTCCCTCTAGGTTTTCTTCTAAGTGTTTTATAGTCTTAGTTCTTAAATTTAGATCTTTGGTCCATATTGGGTTACTTTTTGTATGTGATGTCAGATAATGTTCCAACTTCATTCTTTTGCATGTGGATAGCCAGTTTGCCCAGCACCATTTGTTGAAAGTTTCTCCTTTCCCTGTTGAATGGTTTTGGCATTCTTGCTGAAAATCATTTGACCATATATTCAAAGGTTTATTTCTGGACTTTCTATTTTATATGATTGATCTATACATCTGTCTTTATGCCAATACTATACTGTTTTGATTAGTGTCGGTGTTTTTTATTTTGGGCCTCATACAAGCACTTCTCCAAAAGCCTTCTTGAGATCCTGTAAATTTTTTTGCAAGATTTATAATTTCACTTTGCAGTTGATTTTAATTTCTGCAAAAAAGATAGCTATTAAATGGGTTCTGTATCCAGCTCATCCAGGTTGAAATCCTACTCTAT
Organism: Myotis daubentonii; assembly: GCF_963259705.1. NCBI lineage: Eukaryota > Metazoa > Chordata > Mammalia > Chiroptera > Vespertilionidae > Myotis > Myotis daubentonii. Next base: position 59,201,849 of record NC_081847.1, read on the forward strand.
CACTCACTTGACCTAGTACGTCAATTTCCTCATGTGTAAATGGGTTAATAATAATATTTACCATATAGATTTTTAAATTAATATTAAATGAATCATAAAACAGTACTGGCACATAATAAACATTCAATAATACAGTGTTTATTTTTATGGTTGTGTAATACAAGCAATTAACAAAGACATTGATGCCTTAGATTGAAACACATGCTGATATTTAGTAGTGTTATGGGCTGAATTGTGTCTCCAAGAATTCCTATGTTGCAGTCCTAACCCCCTGTACCTCAGAATGTGATTATATTCGGTGACAGGGCCTTTAAAGAGATAATACTGTCTGTCTGTTAAGAAGAGGTCATTAGGGTGGGTCCTAATCCAAAATTATTGGTGTCCTTATAAGAAAAGGAAATTAGGACACAGACACACATAGAAGAAAGACCATGTGAAGACACAAGGAGAAGGTAGACACCTACAATTCAAGGAGAGAGGCCTCAGAAGAAACAAACCCCATTAACACCTTGAGGTTGGACTTCACATTCTCCGAAACTGAGGAAAAATAAATGTCTGTTGCTTAAGCCACCCCGTCTGTGGTATTTTGATATGGCAGCCCTAACAAACTAATACAAGTGAGGAGGTATACTGAATGTGACTATCTTACTTTAACAAGTTAGTTTTTTAAAGTTTCATTAGTAAGTATTTCTGTTCTGATCATTTTATTTCCCTTTCACCCTTGTAGCTAAGGTTTCCTGCAGTGAATACTGGAATACAGAGGGCCCTAGTATCACCAGACACATTTCTCTATCCACAAGGATGTCACAAGAGGTTTCTGGCAAATGTCTCGCTAAAATACGTCATTCTGACTACAAGGTGTTCCTGCTCCTCCAGTGAAGCAAATGGAAACGAGGTTGGTTGGAGTGAGTTCAGGTTTCAGGGGGAGTGCCTAGCAGTCACTACTTTTTAAACTAAATAGACACAATGCCACTTTAATCATCCACTCTGGCTTTTTTCTGAAGCTCAACATTAAACTTACCCAGTGCCCCAATCCACAAGTCACCTTTTCTGTTGTGTTGGAAAATCTGGAACTTATTTGCTCATCTCTGGTCTTTCGCTGTCTCTCCCTCTCTCCCTTCCCTGATTCCTCCTGTTCAGATAGCCCTGTGATCACATCTGTAAGTTCTTTCAGGGCTCCAGGGTGTCATTTATCTAAGCCTGACTCTCAGTTTAAACAGTTAGAAGCTCTCTTGGCATCTGTCTTGGGTTGGAGATCACTGTGCTTGAGGGAGAAAACTAAAGCTTTATCATTTATGCTGTTTTGTTATACTCATTGCACTCTTTCGTTTACATTGATCATCTTTCTTTTGTCTTTCCTAGTTTTGTCAGTCTAAAATTTTGTTCACTGTCACAAATATCTTTTAACTGCAAAATCTCATTAGGTTAATATCAGTTTAATTCAATATATACTCTTGAGAGAGGTAAGATCCATTGATATAATATAATAATTTGTATAAATATACTCAGGAATTCCAAATGTAGTTCTATTTTTTGCTACTCCTTTGTCTTGAACTAATCTTGGGCTACTGTCATGTATTACAAACAATATATTTAAAAGTGTAAGTATCGCCCTAACTGGTTTGGCTCAGTGGATAGAGTGTCGGCCTGCGGACTCAAGGGTCCCAGGTTTGATTCCGGTCAAGGGCATGTACCTTGGTTGAGGGCACATCCTCAGTGGGGAGTGTGCAGGAGGCAGTTGATTGATGTTTCTCTCTCATCGATATTTCTAACTCTCTATCCCTCTCCCTTCCTCTCTGTAAAAAGTCAATAAAATATATTTTTTTTAAAAAATATAAGTATCAAAAGTAGTGACTATCATATACTAAATCATACCATGTTGTTCTCCATTAAATGATGCCAGTTTGGGAAGGTACACACTTTTTCTCCCTCCATGTGTCCTGAACATGTTTGCATGCTTGTACCTAGAGCCCTTTCAGTGACTCATCTATCAGGTCCCCTAGACACCAGAGAAGGTTTGTAAGACCATACACATTAACTCCCTCTAAGACTGAGATCACTGAAAACCTGCACTGCCCACCTGAGCCCCAGTTTCTCAGGGGATACGGTCCTGCCACCTAGTACTGATGCCATCGTGGGAGAGGTCTCTGCCACCTCCAGAGCTGCTCTAACATTTCCACTGAACGGCATGGCAGGACCTTCTCAAGAGGTCTGCAGAAATAACCCAAGAAACCTCTCCCCGACCCCCAGATGTAAGAAGTGGCTGCATGCTCCTCAGGCCATTGCAGGGAAGGGGAAGTGAGGAGAGGGGTAATGGGAGAGAGTCCCCCTTATCCATGCTTCAACTTGAGCAGATTAATTTTTTAAATATATTTGACTTCCTTATAAGATTTTGTTTCAGCAAAGCTTACAGGATGGTTAATTAGTATTTCTAGAGGTTATTCACATCTGCTCCCACTTAAGGTTGCTAGGTTTAGCAAATAAAATACATGATGTCCAACTAATTTTGAATTTCAGATAAGCAACAAAGGAATTTTAGTATAATTATGTTCCACATATTCCATGGGACATACTTATACTAAAGAATGATGAGTTGTTTTCTGAAATTCAAATTTGTAACTGTGCCCTGTATTTTATCTGGCGCTCCTACCCTACGCCCAATGACCCACAGCCCTTTCTCCCACTCAAGAGCCTGAAAAAGTGGCAGACTGATTCCTCAAAGTAGTCATTTGACTCATTAAAATGATATGCGTAATAAAAATTTAAAAACAACCACGAAATATTTGGAAAGTAGAAAAAAATGAAAGAGACACTACAATGAGTTGATCAGAATGTAAGGCTGGGTCCAACTCTTTTAACAACCTTTCTGGCTCTTACCTATAAAAGATAAATTACAGTATAAACCCTACTGTCTTGGATTGATTATAAGGGGAAAATGTGGTATGTGTAAAGGTTTTGTATATTCCAAACACCATAGAAATATAAGCAATTGTATTGATTAAGAGCACGAAGCAAAATGTAGCATAAGAAAACTAGTTTAACACCAATTAGCAGTTGGTTCTTGTTTGCAGACCTCAGCAAACTTGAACCAAAAATCACTGCCATGCAGAGATATAATGGCTAAGCCTTATGGAAGAGAAAATGTTGCTGCCTTCCACAGGGCACTAAGGTTGCTCTTATAAATGTTCACTGAGTTTGAAACCAAACTTGTGTTTGGAATGAGCACTGGGTACATAATCAGTGCGTACCGTAAGATGCTTTCTAAGGTGGCCCCTGAGCCATTTTGCCTAGATAACCACATAAAAATGGCCAAGTCTGTAGTACAGTTAATAACATTGTACACATTTCAGTTTCCTGATTTTGATACCACCTGATTATTATGTAAGATATTGTCATTGGGGGAAGCTGAGGGGACGGAAACACAGAAATTCAATGCACTATTTTTGCAAATTCTTGTGAGTCTAAAATGAACTCAGAGCAAAAAGTAAAAAAAAAAAAAAAAAAAAAAAGAAAGAGTATCCAGATCCAACCAATGCCCAGAATGAAAGGAAACCCAAACTACTTCCAGAATGCAAAGAAGCTATAAACCCTACAAGAACACTGGATTATGCTACATTAAGGACAGGCTGCATCAACATCCTCACAGGCTGCTCTGTTCTTGCCAAGAAAGGATAGCCTTTCGCCAGCTCTGTTTTCCTGAACCATTTGCTCAATATCTCCCCTCAAATCACTATTTTATGTCTTCCATTAAGAAAAATTACCAGGTATACTCCTTTATCTTAAAGAAGAAAAAGAGTATAATAATTTTTCTTATTTTCAGATAACCAAGTAGGAAATCAGACGTCCGTAGGTAACCTGTAAAAATGCCAACTTTGTTTTATGTACGAGATGCCAAGACTCCTTGTGCCACTGGCACTGTGGGTGGAGGGATTTCCTGCATGCTAAGTCACTAATGCAAGATGCATTAGCTGTTAGCTTTAGAAGTCTCAGATTTCTTGGCACCAAAGGGTTATGAATAATCCTCTACACCTCTCTTGACTGTTGGAGGCCTTTCAAAATGTATCCTAGCCTTCACCGCTCCTGCCCTTTGATCTTGTCAGGGAGAATACAAGATCTCAAGTTGTTTACACCCTAGATTACCGGCACTGCTTCTCCAACTTGAGTGTGCACTAGAATCATCTGGAAAAATACAGATTCTCAGGTCACACTCCCTGAAATTCTGATTCCACAGCTATGGGCTGAGGCAAGTCAAGAATATGGACTATGATCACACTATGAAAATCACTGGCAGAGGGTAGTTGCTTATAAACAATAAAGAAAACGGCTTAGTATATATGAGGTTTCATTAAAAATGATATGAAAATCAAAAGGTTTGACATGAGCATTGAATCATTAAGAAATGAAAATGTGATCATGGCTCATCAGCGCATATTTAGACTTAATACTCTGTTCAGAAATCAATCGTTTAAGAATAAAAATTTAGAAATTTCTTATTATTTTCACTTGTTATTTCAATGGGACAAAATAAAGTAGAATTCCTTAGTGCAGTGGTTCTCAACCTTCCTAATGCCGTGACCCTTTAATACAGTTCCTCATGTTGTGGTGACCCCCAACCATAATATTATTTTTGTTGCTACTTCATAACTGTAATTTTGCTACTGTTATGAATTATAATGTAAATATCTGATATGCAGGATGTATTTAGGCAACCCGTGTGAAAGGGTCATTCGACCCCCACAGGGATTGCAACCCACAGGTTGAGAACCACTGCCTTAGTGGTTCTTCCCTAGTTGTGAGTATTTGCATCTAAAGTGCAAAGACTTGACTTGGGATGGTGCACACACAATAAAATATACAGAATATGTATAATAGTATTGTACACCTGAAACCTATATAATTTTATTAACCAACTAGAGGCCTGGTGCACAAATTCATGCACGGGTAGGGCCCCTCGGCCTGGCTGATGATTGAGGCCTTATGGGGGTGCTGGCCGGCTGTAGGGAGGAACCTGGGAGGTTGGCTGGCCAGCCCCCTGATTGGGGCCAATAGGGGGCCAGATGAACGGGGAGGAAGGGGAGAGGAATTGTGGAAGGATGGCCAGCCAGGAGGGGTGGGGCCGTGGGAGGTTGGCCAGCTGGAGCAAGGGGCCATGGGAGGTTGGCTGTGGGAGTGCACTAACCATCAGGGGGCAGTTCCTGCATTGAGCATCTGCCCCCTGGTGGTCAGTGTGGATCATAGCGACTGGTCAACTGGACGTTCTGGTCGTTCCAGTAATTCGGTCGTAACAGTTGCTTAGGCTTTTATATATATAGATGTCAACCCAATAAATTCAATTAAAAAGTAAAAAACAAAGTGCAAAGACTGACTTCTTTTTAAAAGTGTCCACAAGGAGAAGAGTAGAAATGAATTAACAGACTTATTTAGTTTACATGGGTCGTGATTATTTAGGAAAGTTTGAAGAACAAGTTTCATTTTAAAGCTGGGCAGTCTTCAAAGAGCCTTTTTTTTTTTTTTTTTTTTTTAAATTCCAACCCAGTTCCTATTTCCTTCCTGAACAACATTCCTCTTAACACCTCATTTACCTTCAAACTTGGCCATTTATTGTTTTAGACTGGTTTAATTATTACTGATTTTGGCAACTACCTTCTGCTCTCTGTGTTGAACAGGTCTGCGTTAGACACTCAGAGCTCATTTGGCAGAAGGTACTTAATCTAGTTGGAACTGAGCTTATATGCTTCTCTGGTCACCAAACTGGGAGGAAGTGAATCAGGATATTGCAAGTTACCTTTAGAGCCACGGGAGGAGATTCTGCAGGAAGAAGCCACAAACAGGAGGCATTGAAAAACAACAGCAAACCAGGCTGATGGCATTGTCAGAGTCCTGATGGCCAAATTTTCTGAAGTGGGGCACACCTTTGGGCATACAACTTCCAGGAAGCATTTTTAAAAAAACAAAACAAAACAAAAAAAAACAACAAACTTTGTGCTACATTGAACTGGGGTTTTAATCCCTGTAACTGAGTCCCAGCCTGTCCCGGGCTCAGTCTGCCTACGCAAAGAGCTGCCTAGCTGTCTATGTTGAGTCTTTCTTTGTTCCTCAGAGACCTCCATGGGGACACTGCAATTGAAATCCTATTTAATGGGGCTTTCCTGTTGCTGGCTGAGCCCTTGCTCCATACCCTGGAAAGACTCCTGCTGCCCCTGCCTGCCCCAACACCTCAGAAGGCTAGATGAGGGTGGGGCGTTTGGATCACCATAGCCGTTTAAGCCTGGGGGACCCCGGTTGGACACAGGGCCTTTATGAAATGGAAGGTAGTATGTGTGTGATCCTCTAATTCTAAGGTTACATCATCTCCTTCAGCTTGTCTGCTGTGGGGTACAAACTATGTAAGAAACAGCCAAACCTGAAGAGAATTTTTATGAGTTTATTTGAGCTAAACTGGTGATAACGGCTGGAAGTAAGATCTCAAGGGATTGAGAAAATGCTTCAGAGAATATTTTATACATTACAATCAAAGAAGGAGGCAAAAGGAGGTCATGTGAAATCCACTGATGACAGATTAGGGAGGTGGGAGAACGCAAAGCGGGGGAAATCTCTAGGATTGGATAAAAAAATGATAGACACATACTTCTTTTACACATGTGGATATAGGAGAGTTAACAGTTAACAATCCTATATAATAAAAGCCTAATATGCAAACTGTCCTCTCGGGAGTTCAACCGGGAGTTTGACTGCTCGTTATGGTATGTGCTGACCACCAGGGGGTGGCGCGGAACATGGCAGGTATCGGCGATGTGGCGCTGGCAGCAGGCGGCAGTGGAGGTGCTGCCAGCCCCGATGGGCCCCGGCGAGAGTGGGACCGTGGTGGGATGGTGGAGCAGGTGAGTGGGTGATGCCAGGCCAAGGCAGGTGCAAGCGGGGACCCAATTGCCCCAGTGATCACCCTGCAGACAGTGACCAGCGGCAGCGGGGGGGGGGGGGGGGGGGGGGGCACCCGGCTCCCAGGCACTGAGGGAGCCGGGTGGGGGCCCAGCTCCTATTGATCACCTCGTAGGTGGGATGGTGGAGCAGGTGAGGGAGTGGCACCAGGCCAAGGCAGGGTGCCAGACAGGGTGCGGGGCTGCGAGGCTGGGGGCAGGAGCTGGAGCTGCTGGCCTTGATGAGCCCTGATTGCAACTGGGCAAGATGGCTCCAATCAGCCCTGATTGGGAATGGGTGAGATGGGGCTGGACACACCATGAAGCCCTCCTGCGGTCCCTTCCAGGCAGGCCAATCTTCTGCATTACCCCCCCCCTCCATGCACGAATTTGTGCACTGGGCCTCCAATTAACATGAAAACAATGTCAATGAGGAGTTTTGTGGTCTCTGCTTTGGTGTAATGATTGTGTCCTGAGGGGTTTAGAAAAGGGAAATTACCCTGACTTTCCAAAGGTATGGTGTTATCGTAGATGTAGAAGACAATAGTCTCAGTTAAAGTAAAGACTAACTTTTGTTAAAGAAAATACTGGCCTAGGACCTTACTACCCACACGTCCCACTTCTAGTTAGAAAGCTTTAATTTCAGACCACCCTATGATTACTTTAGGCCTCTGAGTTTGTAAGGCCTGCCATGCAGGTCTCCCCTGAGCTTGTCAGGTTTAGTATGTGGCCCCTTTTTCATCCACAGCATGATCATCCTCTCCCAAGCCAGGGATCCTCAGCAAGTGGCTGTGTTAGACACCAAACATTTATTAGAAAATTCACCTTTTAGAATACCTTCTTATTATTTTGGGAAGTACTTACATGATTAACATAAAATTATTTATTCCTCTGATTATGACTTCTCAAAGAGAGAGTGGTAGGGCATGTTTGGGAATAAGATCATTAGGCAGCCGCTACTGGGGATCTAGCCTGCAACCTGGGCATGTGCTCTGACCGGTAATTGAACCTGGGACCTGTTGGTCTATGGCAGTGGTCAGCAAACTCATTAGTCAACAGAGCCAAATATCAACAGTACAACGACTGAAATTTCTTTAGAGAGCCAAATTTTTTAAACTTAAACTATATAAGTAGGTACATTGTTACTAACTTAATTAGAGTACTCCTAAGCTGGCCTTTACTAAAAACGTCTCAATCTGATTGAGGTACGTTCGCTGCGGTCCACCCCTTCCAACTCTCCCATCCACACTCGTCTTGTATACTTGTTTCTGTAGGATTTGCAGCTGATTGGAAAAATACAGGTAACTTTATGCTTCGAGTAGGTACTTTTGTCACCCGCACGCGATTTGCGGACGCAACTAGCACTAACCACTGCACAATGAGACTGCAGACTGACTGGCTCACTCAACTCATGTATGAATCGCGCGGGCACCTCCCCCCCGCTGCGTATCCCGTCGCCTGAGGGACCGACACCCGCAACTTCTTCTAATGCCACTTCTTCACAATAGACTCGCCCAGGCCGAAAACCGACTTCTGCGCATGGGCCACAAAGTTTCAATCGCACTGTACCTGCGCACCCGCACGTGGTATTTTGTGGAAGAGCCACACTCAAGGGGCCAATGAGCTGCATGTGGCTCACGAGCCGCGGTTTGCCGACCACTGGTCTATGGGATGATGCTCAATCCACTGAGCTACATCAGCAGGGCAAGACCATTAGGCATATAGGTTTCTCTGAGGCTGAGTTCACAAAGGCTGTCCGATTTAAAGATTTATGCATGTTAGATACATATTTCTTAAAGTGAGGGTAGACTTCTGACCTTTTTTTTTTTAAAATCCTCATGGGAGGACATGGTTTTTATTGACTTTTTAGAAAATCCTCACAGGAGGACATGTTTTATTGTAGAGGGAGAGGAAAGGAAAGCAAGAGAAAAAAACATTGATATTAGAGAGAAATACTGGTCAATTGATTGCCTTCCATTGCCTCCCCTATGTGCCCTGACCGGGGATTGAACCCGCAACCTAGGTATGTGCCCTGACTGGGAATCAAACCTGCAACCTTTTGGTGCACAGGATAATACTCCAACTGACTGAGCCACCCAGCCAGGGCTGATCATTCTTTTACCAGTGAGAAAACTTGTCCTAAAGATCTGAAGAACCCTGTTCAAGTTTGAAAGAGTTTACTTCCCTGAAATCTACATCCTTGGACAATATCATGGAAGCTGTAACTTCCCTCTGCCTGATATTCTTGCCTTTGAAGGAACCACCTCTCTACTCTGTGCGATCATTATGGGGTGCTTTGGTCCCTGCTGTTCCCTAGGTGACCCAGTCAGGGAGCACCCACCAATAATGTGATTACAAAGGGGTGGTGAGGCTGAATCTACTGATTCCATAGACCTCATAAACTGAACTTGTCATAGGCATAGATTCATTAGGCTTTTATGTTTGTTTCTAGTGCCTGCTTTATATTCATGCTTCTCACTTAAATTTTAGTGACTATTTCTAAGAATAGTTATGGTGATGTAGGAATCAGGATCTGTTTACTTTAGGGTTTGGGTTCTTTCCATTGAAAATGCTCTGTTCTAAATCCTCCTGAGAGATAGGGCGAGGTTTTTTACAATCGGGCATGTAGAATTTGGGGGTGGTGGTTATGAAACTTTCTACATCTTGATTATGGTGGTGGTTACCATTGTATGTGTTTGTCAAAACTCATAGAACTAAATACCAAAAGTGTTGAATTTTACAATCTGTAAATTTATACCTTGAAGGGAATCAGAATATCCTACCCCAAAATATGCCACTTTGGCATAGGATTCCTTTCAGCTAAAGAGTATTGAGAATCAACAGATGCAAGAAGAGTTATTGCCCTTCTTTACCTGCCTAAAAGCAGGACATAAATTTCTCTTCGTGAAGGCGTCTCCTTCCCCTTCACCAGGAGAGGAGCAATTCTTATCACTGTGGATGAGGAGTTGGCACTGAAATGAGATTGCATAAACATACATTCCTGAAAATAACCTTTATATTCTATTATTTCCCACGTTTTTGTTAGCCATTTCTCCATGATTTATCACCCCTTGAAGCCCAACCTTCTTTCCTTTCTTAAAAGAGTACATGTTCCAAGTTTAATAATTGAGTTCCACTGCTTTTCTGTAAACTCTTGTACGTGTGAATATTAATTAAAATTCTATGCTTTTTCTCCTATTAATCTGTCTTTGGTTGGTTTAATTCACCGGTCCCTAATTACTAAACCTAAGAGGATAGAGGAAAAGTTTTTCCTTCCCAACAAGCTTAATAAAAATAAATAAATAAATAAATAAATAAATAAATAAATAAATAAGTACTTCCCTGAGAAGTGTGTATGTAATGTTAGTATTTGGGGGTAAATGGAAAAAGATCACAAAACAACGTGCTCAGTTTGATCTTATAATGGACATCAGTGCTTTGGCTTTATCCCCAAATTCCTTCACCATAGAAATCTGCCCCTCCCTGATTCCATCTGCCCTGAAAAAGACAAAGTTAATTTGTCTTTGGGAAAATTTGGGAAATATATTATTAAATATTTAAATATTCAGACATATTGAAATAATTACAAGAGTTCATAGAATTGCTCTCATGACTCAGCATTTAAGGCTCTCTCATGTGCTGAATATCAGACAGACAATATAAAATACCAGAAATCATTGTTTTCTGTATCATATCAATGAATCATTCAATTAAGTAAACATGACCAATCCCAGTAGGGGTCACTGCCATTCGTTGCAAAATCATATAATATTGATTTTGAAGAAAACTTTGACATCTAAACTAAGATTATTCATTTAGGATGCAAATTATTTTTTTTAAAGTCTTCCTCTGTATCTCATCACATTGAATAATCTGTTTTAAATCTGTGGACATATATTTTACAAAAGTTATACAAATTACTTTAAGGACAACATGGCTGATAAAAGATAAACAAGAACTAGTTAAAAGTTTTAATTGTTTGCCTGGCCGCTGTGGCATTCACACCAGGGGGTTAGATTCCCTGTCAAAGGAGCCACCTACCGGGTTGCAGTTTGCTCCCTGGGACACGTTGGGGGAACCAACCAATCAATGTGTTTCTCTTAAATCCATTTTCCTCTCCACCACCCTCCCCTCCACTCTCAAAAAAATCAATGGGGAAAAATGTCCTCGGGTGAGGATTCACACCAAAAAAAAGTTTTTCAGATTTTATTTGATAAAAATCAGTTTGAATCAGGCAGCACCAAACTACAATTAGGAATGCTCCAGTAACAATAGCCAGGGGGCAAGGCTTTTATAGAGAAGATATGGAAGTAAAGCAAGGAAATTATCTGAATGGCTATAGCTTAGATTTGCCTTATTTGGGAAAGCCTGCTTGGCTGCTCTTGACCAGCTGTCTTTAGTTTTTGATGTCTTAACTTTGAGGCATTTCAAGCTTAGGTTTGGTTTGCTTATATAGCCTACTAAGGCATTAAAGCCACCTCAGTCTAATGACCTCCTTGTGGATAAAGCGGAGCAGAGTTTGCCACCCCAAAATGTGCCTTTTTGGGGATATTGATTATTTTAGGTTGGTTAATTTTAAGAAACGGCAGATATGGGAGAAGCTTTGAAAACCAAGTAGAAGTTGCCCTTTGTAAAGGACATTTACATTTATAAGGGAAATATCTCCACTTGTAAGGGTGTTTCCCTCACTGTACCAGAAAAAGCAGAATATCTAAATCTCTAGAACTGTTGTTGATGGAGAAGGCATGAATTGAAATCTGCATAACAATCTTGCCCTTGTTTACTGTGATTTTCCTGGTAATCTCCCATCAATGACTCCCCATCCTCTTCTTTTGACTTTAGCTGAAGGTGGTATTTAAGGTCACAGCTTCTGCCATTTTGTCGAGTTACTCAGTGTCCCTGAATCTTTGTTAGTAAACTTTAACTTGTTTTTCTCTTGCTAATCGCTTTCATGTCAATTTGATTATTAGTTCAGCCAGAAGAACCTAGAAAGGTGGAGAAAAAAATCTTCCTTCCTTGTCACACATTTCATTTATTCATGTTTTTACTTATCATTGTCTTTGTTATTACCTAGTGTTTTTAATTCTACCTTTATCATTTGTTTCTAGTACTTTAAACACTAGTTATTTTGTACTACATGGAATAGATAACTAATAGTTAGGTTGTCCCTGCCTGAAGATTATTCTTTTGGCAAAATACATTGGAAAAGGGATCTTTGTAAGTTCCATGTATTAGGTTTATAAGGAAATTGTCTACCTATAAAGAGCACACATTCCACCCGGTCATTAATTTCTGTGGTTGGCTGATGAATTGGAAGATGAAATTGGGTTCATGGAATTTTAAGGCTAGAAGGGATCTTAAGAATTATGGATACATCATGGTTTTTGCTATTCAGTGGCTCCATATCTACAGCAACCAGTGAGTGAGTGAACTGCAGGAAGCTGCATGGTCATTCGGATATACACAACCTGGAAGTACAGACAGGTAGCACACCATGGAACAACCTTTTGTTCTCATCATAATTAGCTAGTTAATATTAATAATAGGAAGAGAGCAAAGGGAAGGCCAGAAATTAGAAGCATGGTTATCTGGGCAGCTTCATCTGGAAGTCACAACTTCACACTTCACACAGGGAATCATGGGTTCATTCCCTGCAGATCACTGGGGGGAGGGATAAAACAAAGGGGGAGATGGGTGCATGCACAGTGAAGCTGAGATAACATAGGAAAAGTGCTTTTCTGTTAGTCTAAATAGCCAAAATTCTTGGAATTTTAACTAGAAATGCACTGAAACATGATGATGCACTACATACAGGAAAAACTGTCCAGATTCTATAATCAATTTCCTTGATATATTTTCTTTATTATAGATAGAGTCATACCCACACACAAAAATTAATTAAAACTTAGTTTTAGAATGATTCCAGAAAAACAGTACTTTTATCTCATGAAGAAGGCATATAAAGTTATTAATGAAATTATAAAGATAAAAATTAAATGAGCATACTACTCATGGAACAAAGAGGCATTTTCCTAGAATAGATTTGTTCTTTGTTGATCTTTACCATTGTAACCAGTGAAATTAATGAGAGAAAAAGAAAAGAAAGAAAGAAGAATCACTTTGTCCATGCACATATACCAGATAATTTGTCAACATTAAAGAAATAGAAGTAATGGGAATCAATGAATAGAAACACCTGTCAAGAGGTGACTGAATTAAATTCTATTGTCCCAACATAAGAATATTATTATGACATTAGAGGCCTGGTGCACAAATTCGTGCATGGGTAGGGTCCCTTGGCCTGGCTGGCGATCAGGGCTGATCAGGGCCATGGGAGGTTGGCCAGGGGGAGGGGCCATAGGAGGTTGGCCACCTTGATTGGGGCCTTTGGACTGGCTGGCTGGGGCCTGGGGGGTGAAGAGGGGCCAGGGGAAGTTGGCTATGGGAGCATACTGACCACCATTGGGTAGCTCCTGCATTGAGCGTCTGCCCCCTGGTGGTCAGTGTGTGTCATAGTGACCGGTCATTCGGTTGTTCGGTAGCTTGGTCTTTTGTATATATGGATCATATTCTAGAATAAAGAAGCTGAAGGATTTTTTGTTTAATTTTGAGTAGATACCTCTTGTCTACTGCTGGTCACATCAATTATAGTTTCATCCTCCCCTTCCAATGGTGTGTGGATGTTTGACAGTTAATCAATTGAGGATTTGATCTTTGTGACAAAACCTGCTTCTTTGCAAAGTAACTTTCCTCTTAAAAACCTTCTTAACAACTTACCACACCTTGAACTGGAAGTGTGTTGGGGGTGGGGACATTAGAACTCATTTTCTACTCTTACAATCCACTCAATCAAACCATAGTTTTAGTCAGAGTTGCATTCAGGTGTTTACATGATGTCATCAGAATTACATTTCCTACTCTTCCTCTGAGGTTATGTTTCTCTCTCTCTCTCTCTCTCTCTCTCTCTCTCTCTCTCTCTCTCTCTCCTAATTCTCTTCTGATAGAAATATGCTCATTATTTGTGGCAGGAAATATGGCTACTGGTACCCAAATCCTTCAGATAAACTTATAATTTATGGTACAAAAAGGAGACACTCCCTCTCTTTCCCAGTACTTCATATATCAAATCTCTTGGAAGAAATATGAATGGACTTACATGGGTCAGAGCCCAATTGCATTGTGAAAACATGGCTGGGATCTTATGATTGGATGAGGTGGTTAGTGTACCCATCCCCATGGCCAGTCCCATGGGATCTGCGAAGACCAATTTCCCAGTGTTAGAGGAGTGTTGTGTTGAGAAGACAAAAGCAACAGATTTACCATACTTCATACTCTCTGTTGCCTTAGCTGTGTTTCCTTTCTCTCCCATGGCTCATCCTGCCTTTGGTTAAGGGTTATTTCCAGGACCTCAGAACCTTTTTACTAAAATATTGTTGGGAAACAACAACAGAATTAAATAAAGTAAATTTGAAAATCTAATTGGCTTTATTGAGTGATTTGTGAATCAGGCAGCATCCCATCTAGCAACTAGAAGGGTACTCCAAAGGGTTGTACAAAATGGGAAGTTTTTATAGAAAGACGGTGTGGCAAGGGAACTATGAACAACAGAAAAGAAAGGATTATTTTTAGATTAGGACAATTTCTTTTTCAGGGAAGGGAACACCAAGCATTTTTATCATGCACATTGCCTCTTCTTTCTATGGGAGATGGAGGGAGCTCAGGTAACAGATTACCTCATTGGTGTTGACCAGAAAATTCCAGATTGGTTTATTAAGATTATATTTCTCAAAAAATTGAAACACAAATTAAGTCGGGTATGAAATCTAGGTTTGGTATCATGGACTTTAAGCACAAATGACACCATATTAGACCTGTGGTGTTCTCTTTAACAATATCAATATTTGCATCCTATTAAAGAGTTGGGGAACTAGCATCAGCTTGTGTTTTTGTCTCTTTTGTGATTGTTTTTTTCCTCCCACTAAATTTCAGGGGGAGGAGTTAACAGGGGAAAATTACTTTTATGAAAGGTCTTTTGTTTTTGTTTTGCTTGTGTGTGAAATATGGTGGAAACTGAAAAGCAAATGAGGATTAAAAGAATAAAAAAAAAAGACGGAAGGAAAAATGGCCTCATAAACCTCAACCTTTCAAAGTAAAATTATAGTTGCTGCAATGGTTCCACATACAAGGGGCTCAGTGAATTGCACTGAGGCAAGTCATGACGAGGCAAAATGCTCAGTCACGTAGGTATCTGAGTGGTACTACAGTCAAAGAAAAACCTTGCTTTGAAGCTGTTTACTGAAAGCAATATAGATTTATTGAGCACTTAAAATTTGTCAAGCACTGTGCTAAGTTCTGAGTATAAACATAGGTGATTAAAAGAGACTGTCTTAAGAACTTAAAATCTAGCTATTGTGTTGTATAAATCTTTTACTTCCTCTATATATTTTATTCTTTATTATAAGTGATGATTTTAAAAGATTCTACTGTATTTCCTTCTTCAAAAATACTTTTATGTATAATAATAGCTACCATTTGGTGAAGTCCTATTATGTTATACAGTATACACTTCATATACACTATCTCTAATCCTCCCCAAAACCCTATGAGGTAAGTGTGATTATCTTCAAATTACAATGAGAACAATGAGATTTAAAGGGGTTAAGTCAATTCCTCAAGATCAAGTGGCATAGCAGGATTGGAACTCAAATCTCAGGTCTCTTTCTCCTATTGTGTTTTTTGCCTCAAGGCTTCTATCTGCATCTTCTCATCTTTGCCTCCCTAGGGTAACTGCCTCCTGCTCTCACAGTTTCTCAGTCTGACCCAGTTCATCCTTTCCCACTGACTCGGGCCTACCCTTGGGTTGGTGTCCACCTCTGGCTCAATCAGTTGTGGGTTCAAATGCGACAACTGATTGGTCTGTGCAGCAGGGATATCTGAGGCAGAAGTCCGCTTAGAAGAGGATGTCAGCCGTAGTGAAGATGGTTGGCCTTCAATGCAGTGCAGGGTAGTAGAACATGCCTCCTAAAATGTGTTGCTTTGCCCTAGCTCAGTGGTTGGCAAACTGCGGCTCGCAAGCCACATGCGGCTCTTTGGCCCCTTGAGTGTGGCCACGAAGTTTCAATTGCACTGTATGTGCACGCCCAAACGTGGTATTTTGTGGAAGAGCCACACTCAAAGGGCCACAGTTTGCCGACCACTGCCCTAGCTGGTTTGGCTCAATGCATAGAGTATCAGCCTGCAGACTGAAGGGTCCCGGGTTCGATTCCCATCAAGGACACATGCCTGGGGTGCGGGCTCAATCCCTAGTTAGGGGGTGTGCGTGCAGGAGGCAGCCGATCAATGATTCTCTCTCATCATTGATGTTTCTATCTCTCCTTCTCCCTCCCTGAAATCAATAAAAAAATAAAAAAATAAATGTGTCACTTTGACAATGGAGAAATAGCAAATACAAGAAAAGCTCTGTTCTCCCCTTATTTGCCAAAGTTGCGGCATAAATTTACAAAGATGTACCCCCTCTGAAGCCCTCTTCACTAGAAAGGACAGGAGCTAATCACCAGAGACAACTTCCAGACTCTTATCAGCCTGGAGATAGCACCAAAGAAATCTACATAACAAACTTTACTAATTAGACTTTATCTTCCTTAGTTTGCCCCGAATATTTGTCTTTCTATAATTTGCTACCCTTAGGAGCTCAAAGTCATTTTCCTTTGTCTTGTCACTTTTCTACAAAATTATTACTTTTTTCTTAAGATGCTATATAAGCCTAACTTCTAACCACCCTCTTTGAGTTATTATTCATCAGTGAGTACTCCCAGGTATGTTCAATGCACATGTCTGTTTTTCTCTGATCTGTCTTGACAGTCTGATTTGCAGGGTCCCAGCCAATGAACCTAAGATGAATAGAAGAAAAAGATTATTTTCCTTCCCTACAGCAGACACACACTTTTATTAATTTATTAATTAATATAATTTTATTAAATTTTGTGTCCTAGTTAGCAGGGGACTTGCCAGAGTCATCCTCTACAGATGAAATGGCTTACCAACATGTGAAACAGATGCAATATTGAAAAGTGACAATCCAATGTCAAAAAATGGGATGGTTAAGCAATCATAGTACATAAGTAGTCACACTATGAAAGCATCAAAAGTTATGTTTTCAAAAAAATTTAATGACATTGGAAATGCCCAAAATATACTAAGTAAAAAAAGCAGAATAAAATTTATAAACACATCCCATATTAAATGAACATAATGTGCATTTATAACTTATTAAGAGGCACTATGAAGTCCAAAAATAAAGAGAGAAAGAAAAGAAAGAAGATATTTTCCTGGAAAGTGTCAACCAAGAAGTTCTAGAAACAGGAAAGAAAGGCAAGAAAATATATGCTCTTCTGCATCAATGTTGGGGAAGGGGGTTCTGGACCAGGAGGCAGACATTCCAAAGCAGACAAAACATCATTGGTTCCTGCATCTGGTAAAAATACTGTGTTATAGTGTTAGCCCCCTTTGTTGGCATTCTGCATAGCCAATTTATGGTTCAAAGCTTACCAAGTACTCTGGCACAGGGAAGGTAATGCTCTCGCAAGTATGTCTGTCTTTTTGAGCACATGCCACTGTTGTGCTAGAATACTAGGCTCGCTGTCTGGGTGACAAAGCAGCTCCTGTTTGTATAAAGTAAGACAGTTACTTCATTCACTTCAAAGTTCACCAGGGAAGCTCTGAAACTTCAGGGCAGAGAAAGCAAACCCTAAACTGTGGTCAACATGCCCCAGCAAAAAGAAACCAAACAGGTTCAACCTGAAACTGCCTACCAACCTTTCCCAGTTCCTCACCCCAGAGAATTCTGAGATCATTCAACCAAAGGGGCAGCTTTTTGTGTTTGTAAATGACATTTGGCCCAAAGTAAATGCTTATGTCCTGGGATCTTGTGCATAGGTTGGCTCCAAAACACAACGTCTCTACTGTTTGCCCTTGATGGGCACACCCACATACATTTTGAGGTTACAGAGGTAGATTTTTGTGGATAAGGAAGGAATAAATTCCATAAACAACCATTGGTTAGATGGAACCAGGGAAAAACGTCTGGGAAAGAAAGCAGACCACAAACTGAATGTGAGTCAACAGAGTGATAGAAAATACACATAAACATGTACATGCGCGCGCGCGCGCGCGCACACACACACACACACACACACACACACACACACACAGCATTTTAGGATGTTCAATGAAAGCATTGTTTGTAAGACAATTCTACCCCTTTCTCTGTCTACCTTCACTGAAAACACAAGTGGAATACTGTTGCAAATAGAACCACAATGATAGCATGCATGTAATTTGGAAAACAAATTTTGAGGAAAGAGTGAATAAAAACAAAGATGTTTACAGAAATGCAATAGTAATCAATAAATGTATGAGTGTTTATAATGAAGGAAACAGCACCGTAGATGAGAAGGGAATAATTATAGGAGTTAGTTCACACCATTTGCTAGCAGAAGCATAAAGTACAATCGAACTCAAAAGTTTCAGTTAAGTATTTTGAACTTACATAGAAAAGTCTCCTCAAATCGGGATAAACTATCATTAGGCTATCTAGATATAATAGTGGTTAATATTTTTTGTATGATGCTGTTTTCCAGGCAACCTTTTAAGGACCTTAATGCATTAGCTTACTTAATTCTCACAGACACACTATGAAATGGGAGCTGTTATACCTTCATTTTACAAATGAGAGACTTGAGGCACAGAAAGGTTAAATATCTCCATCATGGTCTTAGTGCCAATGGAAGTTTTTGAACCCAGAAAACCTGACTGCTATCCAAAAGCCTGGAGCTCCAATTTTCATACAGTGCACTCCCCTGTGGAGCTCATTCCTTGGCTTTCCTTTTGGGGTTTATTATAATGCCTCAATCTGCCCAGCAGCCAGGCGTAATAATTTTGGATGTTATCAATGACTTTGCATTCGAAAGTGTCCCTTTCTTCCTTCCAGCTTCCAACTAGCTTCTGGAAAGATCCTGGAATCCATAAAAAATACTTTCCACAATATGTCTGCTGCTCGTTACAAGAATCTCTTAGAGTGGACTAAGATTTAGTATTTATAATAATACTAGAGGCCCAGCGCATGAAATCATGCGTGGGTAGGGTCCCTAGTCCTAGCCTGTGATCAGGCCCATCTTCCGCCCGCTCGCCAGTCCCCGGCCCCACCCTGCGGCCTCCGCCAGCCACCCGGTTCCCCTCACCAGCCCCCCACCTCATAGCAACTGGTCCAGCGGTCGAGCGGTCGTTCCAGTCATTAAGCTTATGGTTGCTGACCTTTTATTAATTAAGATGCATTTGTATACAATTTTATAAGCACTTACCTTACAAATGTTCTCACTTCTTGCAAAATCCTGAAAGCATGTCAAGGCTAGTATTCTTCTTCCCATTCTAAGGTGAAATAACTGAAGTCCTGAGAGTTCAGGTGGCTTGTCCAAGGACATATAACTAACATGTGACAGAACCTGAACTAGAATCATATTCAGTGAGTGGTCCCCTGTGTGATGGAAGCTGTGGAGACCAGGGACAGTTGTTGGGGAATTTCTTTGGAATCTCTCACATCACTAATATGGTAATACATAACCCATAATAGATCTTCAATAGAGTGTTGAAAGACTTTGGTAGCAGGAAGAAATGTCAAGGAAATAGTGAATAAAGACAATGATGTTTATAGAAGTGCCATAGTAATCAATAAATGTATGAGTGTTTATAGTGAAGGAAACAGCAAGGTTATGGCTATTGACAATATGAAAGCACAGATGACAGGCATACTGTGGAGATATTGTGAGTTCAGTTACAGACCATAGCAATAAAGCGAATATTGCAATACAGCGAGTCACACAAATTTCTAGATTTCCCAATGCATATAAAAGTTAAGTTTACACCCTGGCCAGTGTGCTCAGTAGTTAGAGTGTCGGCCTGCGTTCCAAAGGATTGAGAGTTTGATTCCTGGTCGAGGGCACATATCTGGGTTGTAGGTTTGATCCCCGGCCTGGTGGGAACTCCTGCAAGAGGCAATCAAACGTTTGTGTCTCTCACATCAATGTTTCTCTCTCTCTCTCTCTCTCTCTCTCTCTCTCTCTCTCTCTCTCTCTCTCCCCCTCCCTCCCTCCCTCCCTCCCTCCACTCTGAAAATCAATGGGGGAAAATATCCTCGGTTGAGGATTAACAATAACAACAAAAAAGTTAAGTTTACACTACACTGTAGTCTATTAAGTGTGCCATAGCATTATGTCTAAAAAAACAATGTTCACATTTTAACTTCAAAACACTTTATTGCTAAAACATGCTATTATCTGAGCCTTCAGCGAGTCATCATCTTTTTGCTGGTGGAGGGTCTTATAAAAAAGTCAGGATCTGTAAAGCACAATAAAACGAAGCTCAACAACACAAGAGCAGAGATGAGAGAAAATAGATAATGTCAATGACATAACAAGAAATGAAGGTGCTAATTTGAAATTATAAATGTAACCAAGAGAGGAACTTAAAATGAGAACCTACCTCTATTGAGAAAAGTGACAGGGCAGAAGTAGAGGTGAGTGCAATCTTCACCTTTCATGGTAGGAAGTCAGAAAATACTACATCAAGAAATAGCAATGTTAGCATATTATTTAAGGACATGAGGCCATCACCATAAGAATAAAAACAGAAATGACTAAAATAGTTAAAAAATATTTTCATCTTAGAGTAGGGACTACTTTTTTTTGTTCGCCCTTCTCTACAATTGTTTGTGTTTTTTTTTTAGCTTACAGAATGCATTCCTATGATGAAACATTTTATAATCACATTTTCAGAAGGAGGATACACAAAGTGGGACAGAGTCCTCCTACAAAGAGATTCTTTGTAAAACTGCTTTGTCCAGGAATGGCATCACCAGAAAGTAAGCAGAGCCCCAGACGGACCTGTCTCATGAGCTTTAAAAATGGTTGGATTGGGCCAGGGTTCTGACAAAAGGCCCTCTCCTCATTAGCATAATCCTCTGGACAGCTGTACGGATGCATGTGTGGCTGGAGGTGATGAGGACCAGCGCTGCATGGTGGGTTGACAGTCTTGCTGCTTTTGGAGGATTCCCTGTCTTGACCACCCCTGCCTTCTCATTCAGATGTGGAGCATAGAGCCATAATGGTAAGGGATGCTTTCACCAGGAGAATCATCCTCACTAGCCTCTTAGTTCTAATCGGACAGCTGTCTGTTTGCATCACAAGAAGTCATAACATTTCAACAGTCAATTGGCCCAAAAGCATTGTCCAGACAGGAATGGTAGTATATTTATTGTAAGAGGATAAATTAAACCACAACTGTGCCTTTAAATTTAGCTGGCATGTTTCCTCCTACCATACTGTCATTTTTGTGATTTATTCTGTGCCTGAAATTACTTGTCCCACAAGTTGATGTCAGGCTCTTTGTTTTCAACACCAGGTAATTATGGCTGGAAATGGGGGAGGTTAAAGTGGTTTGGGAGCAGTGTGTGTAGGGCAGTGGTTTTCAGATTGTTTTCAGTGGAGCCTGGGGTGCTGCAGAGAGAGACACCTTCATGGGGGTGTCCCAGGAGTGGGGGGGAGTGGCCAGCACTCTGGGCCCCACCTCACTCCCAGTTAATCAGAATAGAAGGCTCCAGAAATAACTCCTTGAAAACCACTGGTGTTGTGAAATAAACACTGCGCTAGTACTCAGAAGACCTGGTTTGGCTCGTGATTTTTCTCATCTACTTGGTAGCTCAACAGCCATGAACAATCATATTACCTCTTTGCTTCTGCTTCCTCACTTGTAAAATGGAGAAAATGGTATCCTATTCCCCTATTTCACGAGATTGACTCTTTGAGTTAGATTTTTTTTAAAAAATCCTAGGTTATTATAAAATCCAAGAGTATTATTACCTAGAATAGAGAAGAGGCAATCTCTGAAGAGTTCATTTAATTTGGCTAAATATTAATGGAGGACAACACACATTTTAAAAATTTTGTTCGGAAAAGCAATGGAATAGTATCATGTGGGAATAGCTCCCACCCCTCCTCTTTGAACACTCTTTTCCCTCAATTTGTATTAAGTTACACGTATATAAAAGACAAGTGACAAGCATCCTGAAACCCAAGGGCTGTGTATGTGCCCCCAGCTCCCAAAGGCCCACTTAATTTTAAAAGCAGCCTTTCAATTCCTATGATACAGAGGAAATAAGATGCAGCAAGATTGTAAAATTACACAAATCAGATGTGAAAAAGAATTTCGAGTTTGTTTTCCCAATGATTGCTCATTTCCAAACATTCGTCCCTCTGCCACGCCCTTCGTCACTTCTCAGGTATCAGGGGTAAAGCTTCATTTATTTCCTTCACAGTATTCCCATCTCTTCCCACTTACACAGGTTTGTTCCAGTGTAAGCATTGGGCCCAAAGTTCAACTTCCCATTAGGGCTGATTAAAATCTTTATCAAGTGGAGTGAATGTTTTTAGATAAAATATCTCTTAAATTTAGTCTCCTCCTCCTTCTCTTCCTTGATCTGGGAGACGGGACGGACAGGACTTATACATCCTCTTGATGCCTTTGAGATAAAAGGGGCTTGGATGGCACAGTATCCAGGCCTCCTCTGGCCCCATAGGCAAGGTCCTCTGTCTGCTTGGTGAAGTTTGCTGCTGGAGTAATTTATGGCCTGGCCGGTGCCTAGTGGGCTCTCTCTCTCTGAGCTATGCCCCACCTCCCACCAGGCCCCTGACAGTGGGTCTATCCAAACCTCTGCTGTCAGGTCCGCTTATCCTTGCCCTCTGGGGACACCACAAGTTCCCTGGTTCTCAAGTCAACCACCTTTATGTCTTCCCCAATCATGAAACTTGCTTTCAGAATATTCTGGGTTCCATGAAACTTCCTGGGAATCAAGAGCAGCTTGGGAAACTGTACTCCATTCTCCTCTGTCCCAACCACAGTGTGTGACCTGTCTCAGCCCCAAACGAGAAAACCCCGAACACGTCCAACCATCCACGCCCTTACCGCAGGCTCCTCTCCTCTCTCCGCTAGGACCCGAGGAAGAAAGGCAGGCTTTTGCCTCTCAGCTTCCCTTCATCATATCCTTTTTCTTCTGGGGATGACTTCTGCCCTTGCCCCAGGATAAAAAGGGCTCAGGAAACAGAAACTAGCTTATCATAAGGAAACATAGCCAGGAATTGTTCAAAAGCATTTTATCTGTTTGGCAAAGAAGCCGTAGGACAGCAGCAATTTGCCTCAGCTGGGAAAGGCCTGGGCCGGTGTCAGAGACCAGCCTCGGAGAGGCAGGAGGTGCCCAGGCTCTGCACCAGGCTCACCCTGCCCTGTCCACAGAGGCAGCCCGGTCAGCAAAGACCCAGGTAGGAAGGGGCGAGGCCTCGTCCTACTGCCTCTGCATCCGCCTGACACAGGGTCAGATCCTGAGATTCCCAGGGAACGTTACATTGTGTGGAATCCCCTACTTCTGGCCTTTGCACACTTTTTTTTACTTTATCAAGCTTCCTTGCGTAAGTCTCAGTTTTTCTCCTCTATGAAGTAGAGCTGATAAAAAATAAAATCGACCTCATAAGGTTTTTCTCAAGTATGAAAAAGATAAGGTATTGAATATTCCTTAGTGAACTCAGAATTGTAAGGGATAGCCCTAGCAGGTTTGGCTCAGTGGAGTGTCAAGGGCATGTACCTTGGTTGCAGGCCCCTCCCAGGCCCTGGCCCGCATCGGCGCGTGCAGGAGGCATCCAATCTATGTGTTCCTCTCACAAAGACATTTCTCTCTGTCTTTCTCTCTCTCTTCCACTCTCTCTAAAAATCAAAGGAAAAATATCCTCAGGTGAGGATTAACAAAAAAAAGAAAAAGAAAGAAAGAAATGTAAGGGATAAAAGATTCCTTATTCTTCAATACACCCAGATACTAATAGTGTAGTGACTACAAAGAACTGTTAATTTTCTCATTGGCATTATTTAATAGAGCAGGAAAATAAGAGACTTGTATTTCATGGAAACAGAACACTATTTTCATGCTGAAAGAGGAAAACGTGGCGAGTGAACATTTTTATTCTTCTTGAACTGGCTCTTGAGCAATAAAGTTTGCTAATTACCACCCAAAGGTTACCTTGTTTGCTACTTATTCTTCCACAGAAATTAGAATCATTAGGTAAACTTCTTCCCCTAAAATTGAACTGAAATTCGATTGGAATTTTGTAAAACCCATTTTGTCATTCTTAATGTATCTATCTACATAAATATAATAAAGAAATATTCTAATTAACTGGGACGCTATAACGGGTCCACCGGACAGGAGGAGGTTGCATTCGCAGCATCAGGGGCAGGGCGGCAGGGGCCTCCATGCGCCTGTGCTGGGGGAGGGCCTGATCAGCAGCGGCCCGGCTGCTTCAAGGGCTGGAGAGGGAGGCAGGGCCGGACCTGCAACTTGAGGGTGGGCGGCGCCATGCGATTTCAAATCGCGGGCTGGGCTCCTAGTCTATAATAATAAAAGGGTAATATGCTAATTAGGCCAGATAGCCGAACAACCTTCTGAACATCCTTCTGGATGACCATCTGGATGAAGCCAGGGCTGTGAGGGCCAAGTCACTTGCACGAATTTTGTGCATCGGGTTCCTATATAACTATGTGACCATAAATCTCTTTCTTGTATGTATTTATGTATCTAGCTATCTAATCACTATAGAAATCACTACAGAAAAACAAAAATACATATTCCCAAATATTCATCTCTTGATGGTGTTATTCTTTAAAAATATATATATTTTTTATTGACTTTTTACAGAGAGGAAGGGGGAGGGATAGAGAGTTAGAAAGATCGATGAGAGAGAAACATCAATCAGCTGCCTCCTACACACTCCCTATTGGGGATGTGCCCGCAACCAAGGTACATGCCCTTGACCGGAATCAAACCTGGGACCCTTGGGTCTGCAGGCTGACGCTCTATCCACTGAGTCAAACTGGTTAGGGCATTGATGGTGTTATTCTTAAGAATTTAAGAATTATTTTTAAGAATTTTATGAGTGTTTTTTTAACTAAAATTAGACGTTTCCTCATCATATTTTAGCTGTTTACAAATGATATGTATAAAAGTTGCTGATTTAAAAATTTTGTCCTTTAGCTGCCATAAAAATAATTATAATAAGTAATAAAATTATTGTAGTATTGTGCACCTAGGTTGTAGACAAAGAGGCACAAACTATAGTGCTCAAATAAACTAGGACAGTGATGGCGAACCTTTTGAGCTCAGCGTGTCAGCATTTTGAAAAACCCTAACTTAACTCTGGTGCTGTGTCACATATAGAAATTTTTTGATATTTGCAACCATAGTAAAACAAAGATTTATATTTTTGATATTTATTTTATATATTTAAATGCCATTTAACAAAGAAAAATCAACCAAAAAAAATTAGTTCGTGTGTCACCTCTGACACGCGTGTCATAGGTTCGCCATCACTGAGCTAGGAGATTAAATCTCCCCAACTGTCTAGAGGTGAATGGTCCAGTGTTACAATAAAGCAGTATTCCACAAAGTTATTCAAGCATTCAGATTTCTTTCATCTTGTGCTACTGTTATATAGGTTAGTGTCCTTTCCACACAATAGACACTGGACAATCTCCGCATCCACATTCTAGCCCACAGAAAAGTCCAGGTCCAGTAGACTTGTCTTTAAGGGAGTGACCTGATGAAGTTACACACGTCATCTTCACTCACCATGGGCTTCATCCTAGTCACATGACCACACCAGTTTGCAAGGTAAGCTGTAATCTACAGTGCCCAGTTGTCAGGCATATAAACATGTTCAGTTAAAATTCAAGTTGAAGGCAGAAGGAGGAATGAATAGTTGGGATCAATTACTAGACTCTTTCCTCAATATAATAAAGTTAAAATACTGTGATACTGGTATAAGCATAAATAAAACAATGGAGTAGACTAGGAAAGCCAGAAACAGGCTCAAATTCAGATGGGATTTTAGCACATAAAAAGGGCAACTTTTTCAATTAGGAATTTGAAAAGAAAATTAATTATTTAATCAATGATGAGATCTGGGTAACCATTTGAAAAGGTCAAAGTTAGATTAAATGATAAAATGCATTTCAGATGTCTTAAAGACCTAAAATGCTATAGGGAAAAATTGATGACAATGGTGACCAGACTATAACTTCTGCTTTAGCTGGTTCCCCATCCCACAGTTCTCTGGACCATATTGAGCTTAATTATCTCCTCATTGACCTTCAGCAACCAGAACTATAATCTTATACCACATGTAGGGGGCAATGATTGTCTTGGGTCAGTAGAGTGCTTTCCATTTTGTTTTTGAATCCTTTCTTATGAAGTGATCTTTTTTATGTTGATCTTATATATTGCTAAATATAATGCATAAAACTAGTAATCCATGTAATGACTTCTGTTTCCCATCCTGAACTAGCTTATATAAAAATTAGTCTCGCCCTAGCTGGTTTGGCTCAGGGGACAGAGCATTGGCCTGCGGACTGAAGGGTCCTGGGTTCAATTCCAGTCAAGGGCACATGCCTGGGTTGTGGGCTTGATCTCCAGTTTGGGGTGTGCAGGAGGCAGCTGATCAATGATTCTCTCTCATCATTGATGTTTCAAGTTCCCTCTCCTTTCCTCTCTGAAGTCAATAAAAATATATTTTAAAAAATTAGTCTCTAACTCAACAACAACAAAAAATAACTTGATTAGAAAATGGGCAAATAATTTGAATAGATATTTCTCTAAAAATTATATACAAATTGCCAACAAACATATGAAAAGATGCTTAATATCACTAATCACTAGAGAAATGCAAATCAAAATCACCTCACACATTCTACTTATTGATAGTAGAATGGCTACTATTAAAAAACTGAAACAAAACAAAACAAAAAATGTTGGCAAGTATGTAGAGAAATTGGAGCATTTGTGCACTGTAAGTGAGAATGTAGCTGCTATGGGAAATAGTACAGTGGTTCCTCAAAAAATTAATAAAAATAGAACTATCATATGACCCAACAATCACATGTTTTAGACAAATACATAAGATTCCACTTATGTGAAGTGTATAAAATAGTAAATTTTAGGGACTGGCTGCGTAGTTCAGTTGGTTAGAGGGTTGTCCCCATATACCAAGGTTGCAGGTTTGAACCCCTGTCAGGGCACATACAAGAATCAACTATGAATGCATAAATGAGTGGAACAATAAATCGATATTTCTTTTTCTCTCTCTTCATCTCTCTAAAATCAATCATTCAATAAATAAAATTTAGAAATTAAAATAGTCAATTTCATAGGAACAGGAAGTAAAATGGTGGTTAACAGGGGCTGAGGGGAGAGGGAAATGGGGAGTTGTTATTTAATGGATATAGTTTCAGTTTTGCTTGCACAACAATGTTAGTACACTTAATACCACTGACCTGTACACTTAAAATGATTAAGATGGTAAATTTTATGTCATATGTTTTTTACCACAACTTAAAAAATTCAGATCTACATAGAGTTCGAGAAATGAAGCATTCAGAAATAAAATAAAATAAAATATTTTTTTCTTATTCTTAACTGGTCTAACAGATAACAATTAGTTAATAATAGCGCCCTAGCTGGTTTTGCGAAGTGGATAGAGCATCAGCCTATGAACTGAAGGGTCCCAGGTTCGATTCCGGTCAAGGCACATGCCCAGGTTGCAGGCTTGATCCCCAGTAGGGAGCGTGCAGGAGACAGCTGATCGATGATTCTCTCTCATCATTGATGTTTCTATCTCTCTCTCCCTCTCCCTGCCTCTCTGAAATAAATAAAAATATATTAAAAATAATAATAGCAACAATATATTGGGTGATTATAGCTATGGATAAGTGAAGTATATGAGAGCAGTATTATAAAAGATGGGTGGGAGGAATTAGAAATATTATTATAAGGTAGCTGCAAACACATGAAGTGGTTTGATGTTATTTCAAAGTAGACTTAGATAAATTCTAAATGTATATTGCGAACTCTAGGGCAATGATTAAAAAAATTTAAAGTATAATTGATATATTAAGAGAAGAAAGAAAATTGAATCATATAAAATGCTCAATTAAAACCAGAGAAGGCAGAAAGAGTGGACGATCAAACAAACAAACAAACAAACAAAAAAACAGAACAAGAACAATTAATAAAAAGCATTTTTGCCTTGCTGGTATGGTTCAGTGATTGAGCATCGACCTATGAACCAGGAGGTAACAGTTCAATTCCTGGTCAGGGCACATGCCCAAGTTCCAGGCTTAATCCCCAGTGTGGGGTGTGCAAGAGGCAGCCAATCAATGATTCTCTCTCATCATTGATGTTTCTCTCTCTCTCTCTCTCCCGTCCTCTATCTAAAATCAATAAAACTATTTTTAAAAAGCAGTTATAAATATGATAGCTTTTAATCTTACTATATCAATAATCACTTTAACTGTGAATTATCTAAAATACTGATTGAAGGACAGAGACTATCAAGGTGAATAAAACAAGACCCAATTCTATATTATCTACAAGAAACCCAATTTAAATATAAAGACATGGATTAAAAGTAAAGGGATGGAGAAAGGTATACCATGCTAACACTGACTAGAAGAAAGCCACAGTGAGTATATTAATTTCAGGCAAATGATCTCTTGCAATATAGTGGAAAGTACTGCTCATGCCAATCAGGCCCACAGCTCTGGGAGAAGTGTTTGAGAAAAGTCAGAATGTTTATGTGTGTTGACTTCTTTTTCTGCCTTTATCTAAGTTCTATGAGAGAGATGATGCCAGGCACACATGAGCCAGTTTGAAAGCAGAGTGAAATGGGATACATTTCCACCAATGACATTTTGTTAAGGCTTTCTCTTGTGTTCTTTACCAGACAATGGGAGCTGGCCAGATTAAAGTTTGGTTGCTTTCCAACGCCAGCCTATTTTTTTCACATGGCCTCAGGGTACCCATCATAATACTTCAAGTGTGGGTTTGTGCCATCATGCACCAGCCAGTGAGTAAAAGAATAGACTCTTCAGGTTTAAGAACATTTTTTCAGACAAGACATATGGCTGTGGTTACTTCACCAAGGAACTGAATGGAAGGAAATATACCAGAAATGTATTAAGAATGCACAGACTGGCCTTTAAGAACCTGTAATTCTTTAGTCTCTAAAGCAGTGGTTCTCAACCTTCCTAATGCCACGACCCTTTAATACAGTTCCTCATGTTGTGGTGACCCCCAATTTCATTGTTACAAATTGAACGTAATTAAAGCATAGTGATTAATCACAAAAACAATATGTAATTACATATGTGTTTTCCGATGGTTTTAGGCGATCCCTGTGAAAGGGTCGTTTGACCCCCAAAGGGGTCTCGACCCACAGGTTGAGAACCGCTGCTCTAAAGCAATCCCCACAGTCCCCACAACTGAATCCGCATACGAACATACTCTTCAATAGCACTTTAGCTGTGGCGATGGAGGATAACAGGTGGAAGAACCTTCCAGAGGCAAAGCCGAAGGCTTTGGAGGACAATGGAAAAGGAGATTCCTTGGCAGAGTCAGGGTCTAACGTAGAAACACATATTATTGCCAGGACAGGGAGCCTTTCATGTCAGTGGGCATTACGTCATTGCAGTAGTCTGATGATTGCTGTTTCCCTCTCTTCCTCTTTCTGAAAGAGGATTTTTATAATCTTGTTCTTAATTCACCACTATCTTTTTGGTGGTCTTGAGGGTGGAGAGGACAGATGCTTCTTTTTCAGTAGATGCTCACATGAGGGTCACAAGTACACTTGATGAGGGGAATGTATATCACTCAGAGGTCCTAGATTTTGAGCTGAATGGAGGGAACAAATGGAACTCTGTGTTGTTTCATTAGATCAGGAGAAAAATGTGTTTTGTGTGTAGGAAGAAAAAGAGTGCCCTAGCCAGTTGGGCTTAGTGGATAGAGCGTCAGCCTGTTGATTGAAGTGTCCCAGGTTCGATTCCAGTCAAGGGCACACACACAGGTTTCGGGCTCAATCCCCAGCAGGGGCTGAGCCAATCAGTGATTCTCTCTCATCATTGATGTTTCTATCTCTCCCTCTCCCTTCCTCTCTGAAATCAATAAAGATATAGTAAAAGGAAAGAAAGGAAGGAAGGAAGGAAGGAAGGAAGGAAGGAAGGAAGGAAGGAAGGAAGGAAGGAAGGAAGGAAGAAGGAGGGAGGGAGGGAGGGAAGGAGGGGAGAAAGGAAGGAGGGAAGGAAGGAAGGAAGGAAGGAAGGAAGGAAGGAAGGAAGGAAGGAAGGAAGGGAGGGAGGGAGGAAGGGAGGGAGGGAGGAAGGAAGGAAGGAAGGAAGGAAGGAAGGAAGGAATAGGCAAGCCTCCCCTTGTTCTTTTCTCTCTTCCCAGTGGCCAAGAGGTTGATAGGTATCAAGTGCTAAAGCAACCATATTAGATCACAAGAAAGCAACCATGGTGGAGGAACAACTAGACGGAGTCTGGGTCCCCAACACCTCATACCTGCCATACCAGCTCTTGAGTGTTTATGCTCAGACTGTGACACAAAGAGAAATAAAATTCTTTTCATGCTGATATGGGTCCTTGTTAGAGCAACTCAAGCATATAGCCTAATTAATACAGTGTCATATCACATTGTATTGCAACTGTTTTTTCTTAGTTACAATTCTTTTTATTATAAGTATCTAATTAATATATTGATGGTATCCGCTAATAATAGCATGTAGCAAGTGTCTACTGTAATCCAAGGGCTGGAAATTCAACCAACCCTTACAGGATCTAAAACAGGAAATAGAGAAGCCATCAGTAACTGAGGTTACTGCCTCTGCAAACTAGTTTCCTCTACTTTGGTTGGTATATGACCAAATATGATTGAACTGGTCCCATCTTTACATCATTTTCTAACAAAGACAGACTGGAACTTTAGTCCTAATTTAAGAGTTACCAGCTTTGGCTAATTCAAGATCAATATTGATGAAGAAAGTTCTCAGAAAAGGCTGGTGTCAGCTTTGTAGATAAACTATGGGTCTAATACAGTATATTACTAATTTACATGTCTGTCTTCTGTATTATGCTTTGCGGCTAAGGCTGTGGAGAATCAGGAACTCCCATTCAATGCTGGTGGAAATGCAAATTGGTACAACCATTTTGAAGTAGAATTTGGCAATATCTAACAAAACCACACATGTGTTTATTTTTGACACAACAATTGCACTTCTAGAAAATTGTCCCCAAGATACACCTTCAATATTATAAAAATACATATGCATGAGATTGTTCATTGCAACATTATTTGTAATTGCAGCCTAAATGCCCAAAATAAGAAAATAATTTAAGTATGGTACATTCATACAATGAGAACTATAAAACTAAAGTAAAAATAAGTATGATATCTATAAACATGTGGAGTGATTTCCAAAATAGATTCTTTTTTTTTTAATCATCATCTGAGGATATGCTTATTTATTTTAGAGATAAGGGGAGGGAGAGAGAGAAAGAGAAAGCGAGAGAAACATCAATGTGGGAGAGAACATGGATTGGTTGCCTTCCAGACATGCCCTGACCAGGAACTGAACCTGCTACCTAGGTATGCGCCCTAACCAAGAATTGAACCACCAACCTTTTGGGGTATGAGATCACACTCCAACCAACTGAGCTATACTAGCGAGGGGTAAAAATTCTCAGTTTTAATTTCTGATGCATTAAATATAATAGCTATAGCCCACATAAATAAAGACTTTTGGCTCTTCAATAACTTTTTAAAAAATATCTTTTTATTGATTTTAGAGAGGAAGGGAGAGGGAGAGAGAGAAACATCAATGATTAGAGAGAATCATTCATCAGCTGCCTCCTGCATGCACTCATTGGGGATTGAGCCTACAATCCAGGCCTTTGACCAAAATTGAAGCCAGGACCCTTCAGTCCAGGGGCCAATGCTCTATGAATGAGCCAAACCAGCCAGGGCTCTTTAATAATGTTTATAGTCTAAAGAGGCCCCGAGGTATAAAAGTTTGAGAATTGCTGATCTATCATGAACTACCTATTGCATAATAAAAAATATATCTGCTTTTTGTTTGTGTAAAAAAACAACAACAACACAAAAAACAGAAAGGGAACACTAGAAACCAATGATCTTGGTGACCTACGTGGTGAGAGGAATCTACAGGACTGACACTTCTCTAGGTAAACCTTCTAATTAGTATTGATTTTGGAACCACACTAATCCTTTAAATACCAAAAAATAATCATAAAATCAAAAGAATGTGTGAGAACTACAAAATGGAATATAAATTTAAAAAAGAAACTTAAATGTATTTCAAAAGAATAACAGTCACATTGAAAGGGTAGAAGAAAGAACTAACTCAAGTAACTTAAACATAGTATTTTGGCCTTATACCCTCAGAGTAAAGAAAAAAATAAATGAATACTGAATTATTGTAGCAGGTTTGTTCTTTGCAGAGGCATGTCTGATATATCCTAAGATTGAACAAGTAATAATTATCTTGAGAGTAATGGGAAACAGGTTTCTCACTGTCAGAGAAGATAATTAACACTATGAAAAGTGGAAAGATTGAAATGAGTCCTGTGGGGTTGGAATGGAATGTATCAGTATGAATGCATGGTTTTCAATGTGCTGTATGGACACAGGTGTGAGTGTGTGTGTGTATGTGTGTGTGCGTGTGCACACACGCATTCTACCTCTGTCCACTGAGAGGTAGAAGACACGACACTCCAGTAGTGATAAGCACACATACAGCCCATGTCTTAGTTTCTAAATACCAATTTCTACTGAAAATAGCTGGGGCTTTTTGGATAAATGATTGCTTCCAGGGCTGGGGCAGGGAAAAAACAATGACCCTGAAACATTTTGTCATTCCAGAAAATAAGAAAGTCCTCAAAGAATGAGAGAGTCAAGTCACAAAGATAAGGGGGTCAGTTTGAGGAGCTCCCATTGGCCGAGTTGGAGACAATCTGAGCACCAACATAAAGAATAATAGTAATTAGCTATAACCCACTTACTAAAAGGACTCCATACATCCACAGAGATATAAATAAACAAGCAAATGGAGAAGAAAAAGCATTTATGTATAGTAGAATGCCAACAAATAAATGTAAATGATGGTAGAAATCACCAATTGATAAATATGATAGTAATATTTGATTCAAACTAGAATCATAATGGATTAGACCAGCCGTGGGCAAACTACGGCCCGTGGGCCGGATCCGGCCCGTTTGAAATGAATAATACTAAAAAAAAAAAAGACCGTACCCTTTTATGTAATGATGTTTACTTTGAATTTATATTAGTTCACACAAACACTCCATCCATGCTTTTGTTCCGGCCCTCCGGTCCAGTTTAAGAACCCATTGTGGCCCTCGAGTCAAAAAGTTTGCCCACCCCTGGATTAGACACTATCTTAACAAGTAATCAATGTTAACATTACCCAGTAATGCAGCAATTTTCAACCAGTGTTGAAACCGTAAGAATTTTTAAAATATGAAATACATGTTTTAAACCTGTATTTAGTCAGTGGCATTGACCTCTTTTCTCCTAGATTCCCAGCTAAAAAATGACAACAGTCAACATGACAATAGCTATCTAGTGTGAAAACCCTGTCTTGAACCATAAATATATAGGCCATATAATATAGTTGCATCTTATTGGTCACATCGCATAATAAAGTTGCATATGATTGGTTAATTCTGGGTACCAGAAGTCCTTATATACAAATTATAGGCACCTGACTTTTAAAAAGTCACATTGGAACAAAAAGGGTAGGTAATTACTACTATTTATTTTTTTGTAAATCAATCAAAATCATACCTATTTTTGTCAGATCGGCAAAAATATATATAATTTTTGTTGTGATGCAGAATTTTAGTAATTAGTTTATGTATGCCATGAGACAAAAAAGGTTGAAAATCACTGCAGTAAGGGTATGTCAACATTGAAATTATCTGCCACCTAATATGATACACTGAGGACATAATGTCACTTTTGTGATTTATCTGTCAAAAATGCACAGCCTCGATTTAACTATGAGGAAACATGAGATAATGCCAAAGTGAGGGTCAGACTGTGAAATAACAGGTCTTTACTCTTCAAAAATGCCAAGGCCATGAATGACAAAGACAGACTGCCCCAGATTAAAGGAGACTAAAGAGACAGGCCAACTAAATGCAACCTGTGACCCTACATTGGCTTAGTCTAGAAATTTTGGCTTTTGTCTGAAGGACATTATCTGACAACTAGCAAATTATGAATCTGACCTGTATATTGAGTAACGGTATTATATCAGTGTGAGTTTCCTAATTTTGATGATTGCATTATGTAAGAGGAAGTCCTTGTTCTTAGGAAACTCATACTGAAGTATTTAGGGCTCAAGGGGTAACATATTTGCCATTTATTCTCAAATGATTCAGAAAAAAAGGACATACATAAAGGAAATAAACGTGTGTGTGTGTGTGTGTGTGTGTGTGTGTGTGTGTGTGTGTGTGTAAAATCTGGGGGATCTGGGTGGTGAAGAGTAGATGGGAGCTCTTTGTACTATTCTGACCACTTTTTTGTAGGGATGAAATTATGTGAAAATTACAAAAGTAAACGAGGCCTTGGTTGGTGTGGCTCAATTGGTTTGGGCGTCAGTCATCCCATGGCACCGAAGGGTGGCAGGTTTGATCACTAGTCAGGGCACATGCCAGGGGTGCTGGTTCGATCCCCGTCGGGTGTGTACAGGAAGCAGCTGGTTGGTGTTTCTCTCCGTCTCCTCCCCTCTCTAAAATAAAAATTTTAAAAAAAATGTTTAAAGCAAATGAGGAAGAAATTCTGATGCATGCAATAACATGTGACCTTGGAGATCCTCTAAGTGAAATAAGCCAGAGCCAGAAGGACAAATAGGGTCTGATTCAGCTTCTAGGACGGACCTGTAGAGCGCAGGTTCATGGAGACAGAAAGCGGAACGCAAGCTGCCAGGTTCGGGGAGGGAGGAAAGGGAGTCCCTGTGTAATGAGCACAGTTTCCGTTTGGGAAGATGACGTGATCAGGAGCGGGTGACAGTGGTGACGGTTGCACAGCAATGTGAATGCACTCGATGCACGGAATTGTGCACTTAAAAAGAAGGCAATGGTCGTCTTCACGTTGTGTGTGAAGCCTTCACTTCACAAAGTGAGTGAGGGCTGCCAGGCCCAGATTTACCCGTCAGCCCACACCGCCAGCCCTCCTCCCCAGGACTGACTACAGCTGCAGGCTCAGTCCACGAGAACGCGGGGAGCCGCCTCCTCACAGCAGCCTGATTACACGATGGCGACAAGCTGGCTGGGGGGCAACTTAGTCACGACAGTCACCGGTCAGCAGCCTGTTGGCAGGGCAGCACTTCCCAAGGACACGGGTGACACTGTGAAACAGGCATCGGTAAACTTTCCCCCTGACCGCCGTGCCCGTGACCTCCGCGCCCTGTGACCCCTGCGCCCTGTGACCTCCGCAGCGTGAACAGGAAGAAGGAGCAAAGGAATCAGCTGACTTAGGCAGCCTCGCCTGGCCCAGCCTGGCGTGGGGCGGTTCCTGCTCTCAGCTGGGTTGCTCACTGTGTTTAATAGTATAAACAATGGTAAAGTGTTTTCTATGCTTTGTTGGCAGGAATTGCCTGTTCGGTGTCAAATATCAAGGACCGGGTAGATCTCGTCTTATTTTAGAAAGGTACAGGACCAAGCGAAAGAATCCCTTCCGTTTTCACAGCCGCAGTGAGGTTTCAGGCCCTTTGTTCTGTAAAACCCATTACCCAGACTCTGCCTCTAATTTGTTCTGGAGAAAACTGCGAACTTCATCTTCCTAAAGTGTTGTGGAGTTGTCGTCACTTCCTGCAGAAGAAAGCCCGACCCCACCTGAGTCTAGCAATGTAACTTTAATGTACCTATGAGGTTTGCTTTCTCTGACTCCCTCCTCCCGTATCCACCAAATTAGACCGCGGCACCTGAGGACCGTGAGAACAGACCGGTCCTGTGTCCTGTCTGCACCAGTAGACAGCCGCCATTTGGCTCACGTGACTTGGAAGCCGCCATTTTGGATCACGTGACTTGGAAGCCGCCATTT
Organism: Myotis daubentonii; assembly: GCF_963259705.1. NCBI lineage: Eukaryota > Metazoa > Chordata > Mammalia > Chiroptera > Vespertilionidae > Myotis > Myotis daubentonii. Next base: position 59,237,832 of record NC_081847.1, read on the forward strand.
TGGACTGCGTACCTTGGCAGCTACCATTTTACCTCACGTGAGGTGGCAGCCACCATGTTGGCTGGGTGACTTGCAGCTCCCCTGGGGGCCGCCATCTTGAAACGGCAAAGGCCAACCCCTCCCTTTGAATTAGCCAATCGGGAAAGACTGTGCGCCTGAGCTCCAATCAAGAGTGAGGGACAGGTCACCTGCGTCAGGATTAAAAAGCCAAGCAGAGGCTGCTCAGTGTGCAGGTGCTCCCAGGCCTTGGGCGTGCGCACCCTCCTGCAGGAGTGAAGATATTTGCCTTGCTGCCGGGCGCCCCACTGTACTTTGTGTTCTACCAGGACCCCTGAATTTGGGGGCTCACCTTATTGCTTACAGAATAAATCCCCAAAAAGTGTGATTGGGGATCAAAGTGCTTCCGAGACTTTACATATACATTGTTGAGTTCTCTCACCAGCTTTGAACAAAAGCCTCCTGTTCTCCAAATCCTTGTCAAATCGACATACTTCCGTTTTTGAAATTCACTTTACTCATCTTTTCTCCTCCTTTGAACTCCTAGCACATTCACCTACATTGCTTACTTATTTTATTTTCGGACAAACCAGCTTACAGCTTTGCACATAGTAACCGTTCAGGAATATTTGTCAATATCTGTCAAGTGAATAATATTACTATTCCAGTTCATGTGTAGAACCAGTAATTGTACCTAGAACCTGGTGCCAAGGATAGGCAGCTGTAATTTTAGCTTAAAAAATAAGACCTATTGCTTTTCATGATAATGAAAGTGAAAGAATCCAAACTCACTGCAGAAAACTTGCAAGAGAGTGAGAAGCCACACTCCCCCAACACTAGCTTGGGCATTATTTACATTTAGGGCTACACACAGGCAATCGTGATGCAACAGGTGAAGCTGAATCCTAGAAATACACAATTTTATTTTTGTTTTGTTTTGGTGTACATTCAAATAATGTCTGGAGTGGATCTAGAAGGTAAAAGAAAATACACCTTCAATTTCATTAACCTGAAAGAAAGAGTATAAACTCTCTTTGTACGTCTCTAAAACTTCTCAGCTTTATTTCTCAAGAACAATCCATAACTGGGACTGACTACTATGTGTGAATAGGGACAGTAAGGGGGGAGGTGAGGCATTCGAAACCTACAGCTCAATCAGTGAGGAATGACTAGTCCAGTATTTAAAATTTTTTTTCTAGCATCGTTCACCTGATAGCATATAAGGATTCCTTAACAGTAACTTAGTTAAGTCTTCTTTATACAACTTGAATATGAGCAAACAAAATTTACTCTTTTTTCCTGGATAAAAGTTTAATTTGCTTTTTTTTTTAAAAAAAAATCCTCACTAAGGATACGTTTTTACTGATTCCATAGAGAGAGGAAGGGGAGAAAGAGACAGAGAAAAAGAGAGAGCAAAAAACATCGACTAATTGGTTGCCTCCTGCACCTGCCCCAACCAGGGATTCCAGGGATCCCACACACAACCTAGGTATGTGACCTGACCAGGAATCGAACCCACAACCTTTTGGTGTATGAGATGATGCTCCAACCACCTGAGCCACCTGGCCAGGTCTATTTTGCATTTTTAAAAATACAGACATGGTTTGATTACAATTTACAAAATAATAAAAGATGTATTGGGGAGGGGGTGTGGGAGAGAACTAGGAAAAGCAAGTGTGTGTTTAAGTTATATTAGAGAGTAATCTTTTTCTAAAAAACACTGTTAGAATGAAAAGCCAGAAGGTTATTTTGTGAACTGGATTTCAAAGGTACATGGAAGGACTTGAATTTCAGATTGGGGATATCTCAAGAATTCTTCCAGGTTCAATGAAATAATGACACAGGCAAAGCACTGTGATTACAGAATCATTAGTCCTTTTGGAAAATGTACTTTTTGGTCAGAATAATAAGAAGTGGCAAGTGACTAATCAAATAGAAGTTTGTGTAGGCTTTTGCTGTATTCTTTTCCCTAAAGAAGCTGGTAGGATGAGCATATTTTATCAGATGAAAGCAAAGTGAAGTTAACCTAATTCAAGAAATCTAGGCCCCATTTTTCAAAGGGTTATTTTGTTTAGTTTTTTAAAAAACTAAATGGGATTCTTGTGAAGGACAAAATATTAAGGACAAATAACAGATTTGTGATTTCCATTGAGGGATAATATATCCAAAAGGAGAGAGAGAGAGAGAGAGAGAGAGAGAGAGAGAGAGAGAGAGAGAGAGAGAGAGAGAGAAAGGAAGGGGAGAGGGTCTTGTCTGCCTATAGGCCATAGAGTCCCAGGTTCGGTCCGGTCAAGGGCACATGCCTGGGTTGTGGGCTTGATGGGGGTGGGGTGGGGCGGGGGTGTGCAGGAGGCAGCCAATCAATGATTCTCTTTCATCATTGATGTTTCTCTCTCTCTCTCCCTCTCCCTTCCTCTTTGCAATCAATAAAAATATACTTAAAAAAACCTAAAATTGATTCTGAACTAGTAGACATGTATGTGAGTTGTTGCCAGCACAAACGAAAGGGGAGAGAAAAGTCTGGACTGATTTAGACATCTGTTTCACCCTGAGGAAGAGCCCCGCTGATCGAGTCCGTAAATGTGTTGCTGAGGCGAGCTTCCAAAATGGGTGGGAAAGAGAAAATAAAATGTATCTAAGTTTTGACAATAAAGTATATCCAAGTAACTTGGAAGTGAATGTTTTCCTCCCTTTTAAGGTAATATGGAAGAATTGTTTTGGCTTTTGCATGACATCCTGTGGACGCCTGATGAAAACACTGGGAGATAACAGATTGTTCTCTTTTAAAAATATGCCAGGGGAAGAGAAAGCCTTTACTTAAATGTTCCTTGCCTTTCAGGGGATATGCTGCCTCCATCCATGCGTTGATAGCATTTAGTTCAATTCTGGGAAAAGCATCTTGCTCTCTTTTTAAGTATTGTAATGCTTGACCAAATTGTCTGCAAAAATTACCTGCATCAAAATTAACCTTTCCAATTTTGCAGATTTGGTCATCCAATTCAACAATGTAAATGGTTTGATGGCCTTTGTTATTATTTTTTGTAAAAGGCAATGAATAATGAGCTCCCAGGGTGTCATTGGGGCTTATTCACACTTGCGAATGATTAACTACCCAAGACTCTTGAATTGCAGAGCCAGTTTTAAAGGCCCAAATACAACTTCGTCCTATTTTAGATCCCTGCTATGGAGAGGGGGCATAGAGTATTTGCAAAAATCCTCTCTAACTCAAACCAGACCAAAGTTAAAATGTACAATAATTGGGGATTGGTACATAAATTACATCTATAGTTACAATCCACTATATTTAGTAATTAAAAATTTCCTGCCTTGCAAGAAATGTTAAAAGAAGTTCTTTAGAGAGGGGAAAATTAGGTAGGCCAGAAACTCAGACCTACTTAAAGGAAGAGCACAGAAGAAGAAATAAGTGAAGGTAAAATAAAATGATGATATAGGCCCCCTGTACCAGTCAATGACTGGACACTTGCCTTCACTAACTTCACTTCAAGTGGCTCTCTCTCTCTCTCTCTCTCTCTCTCTCTCTCTCTCTCTCTCTCTCTCCCTCCCTCCCTCAGTTCAGGCTTGTACAAAAAAAAGTAGAAGATGAAAAAAATAGCCTGCTTACCATGTACAGAATCCCATTCCCTTCCCCATTCTCTTCCTCCAAAGGTAGCCATTGCTAATATTTCCTTGAGTATCATTTTAAAAAAATATAGGCATAAAAATTTTTACACAAAAGGGATACTATAGTTTTCTGTACCTTGCTTAAAAATATAGCCCTAAACAACATAGTATATTATTAACCTTCCCATACCAGCTCAATCCAATTTACTTAATTGTAATTACACTTTTTATGATTTTTAAAAAACCGTTTTTGTTTATTTGGATTCCTTTGCCCAACTTTTTAAAAACAGAATTCTTTCCGATGGTTTTTATGAGCTCTTCATATATTAGGTACATTGGTCTGATGATGCCTGCCAGGTGCTGCAAGTACTTTGCTTTTGAAAATTTTATGGGATTTCCCCTCAAACACAGTTTAAAAAAACACAGCAAAAACAAAATGCTTACAAACATTTCCATATTTTATTCTTTCTCAATTTTGTGTCCTGATTGGAAAGGTCTTCTCCATTCCAAGATCATATTCATGCCCCACACTACTGACTTTTTGGACAGGATAATTTCCTGTGGACGTCTGTGCTGTGTGTAGCAGCGTGTTTAGCAGCCATCCCTGGCCTCTATCCTCCAGAGGCCAGTGGCTCCCCCCCCATCTAGTGATGACCAAATGTCTCCAAACAATGTCAAATGTCCCTGGGAGGCCAACTCGCCACATACACACCCTCTGGAGAATCACTGTTCTAGAACATATTTAGTGTATTTTAAGTCACTTTAATATTTCAATCTTTAACTCAATGAATTTTATTTTTGTTAAAGGAGACAGAGATCCAGCTTCATTTTCAACTAAAAATAGTCAATTATCCAATTCAATTATCCCTGATCTGAAAAGCCACCTTTGCCAAAATCTCCATCTCTCTCTTTATTCTAATGTCTCATTGTTCTTTGTTTCCTTTTTATTCTCAGTACAAAACTTTTACATTGTAATTATTATCAACTTCAAAACACACTTCAATGTTTGGAGGGGCTTTCCCTATCCTCCCCCACCCTACTTTCTCTTTTAGAATTTCCCCAGCTATTGTGAGATCTTTAATTTTTATGAACTGTGGCCATTACAAAAAAAAAAAAAAATCCTGTTGGTATTTTAATGGAAATTGCTTTGAATTTAAAGATTGATTGGGGGAAAATAAACATCCTTCTCCTTTCACTACTAAATCTTGCTAAAAACAATGTTATAGTTTTTATTTTACTTAAGTCTTCCTTCATGTCTCTCCGTAGAATTTTAAAGCTTTCCTCATAAAACTTGCACCTATTTCTTGTTAATTTCATTCCTGGATATTTCGTTGTTTTGTTGCCATTATAAATGGGTCCTTTATAGCTTTGGGAAGATAAATGGACACATGTGAATGGATTAACTACTTTCATGGAAGTAGGAGAAAGGGAATAAGTTAACATCTGGTATGATATCTGAAAGTCTTTTTAGTGGGAGTCACAGGAAAATGAACAAGTTAATAGTCAAATAGCAAAATACTGTAATTTAAAGTGTGGTGTTACGGAAGAAATAAAGGGTTGAGCTAGATCTGCGGTTCTCAAGCAGAGATGATCCTCACCCCACCCACACCAACCCCACCCCAGCCCATTTCCATCCCCTCTGGAGGACCTCTGGCAATGCCTGGGCTGTTTTTTGTTTGTGACAACTTGGGGGATGGGTGTCACTGACAAGTATTGGTTAGGGCCAGGATGCTGCTAAACATTCTACAATACACAACAAAGATGATCCAGCTCCAATTGTTAATAGGACTGTGGTTGAGACCCTGAGGTGGACGGCAGCATTGAGGACACCTACATTTAGGTCAGGATATCACAGACTCCTGGGACCATCCCAGGCCCAGTTGACTTGAAAAGAGGAAGTCAGAAGACATCCCTCACATTTGTGTGTAGTATGCATGTGCACATTTGGAGAGTGGAGAGTAATTACGGTCTTTCACATTTAACTTTGTGTACTTGTTTCTTGCTTGAATTTTTTTTTAGCACTTTTTCTTTTTAATTAAAAAATGAGAAAAGAACACAAAGCACAAAAACATAGTGGGTTGGAAGAGAGCCTTTTGTAAAACTACTGGTAGATTTCAAAGAAGAGATTTTGAAGCAATCGCCACACATGATCAGTAGGCCCTGATACCGTCATCTGTGCTTAAAATCTGTTTTATATACTGCCTTCCACATCTATTGGATCTTCCAAGAAAGAGTGACAGAGGACACCTGACTTAAAGCCAGGCAATTTATGCCCCGTACTTGGTTTTATACCTTTTAGCTTTGTTATATTTGGGTGTTAAGTTATATTGACTTTAGAGAAAAATAATAACATACTTCACTGTACTATTAAGTAAGGCCACCTAAGTGTTTCATAAACTGTAAAGCACACTACAGACGTATGATGAGGCCAAAAGAGGGCAAAGGCTGTACTCAAATTATCTCTTTACTCTGTCCCCTTGAGTCCAGGCCGCTAGGCAAAGGAAGAGGAGGACTGGGCTACAGAGGAAAAAGGATGGGAAGAGATGCAGGCTAGGAGAAAAGTGATTACCTACTAAAGTAGTCTTACGAGTTACATTATTCATGTAATTAAGAGATGGAGATAATCCTGATGGGGTCGATAAAAATCATAAGAGGGTTGTAGCCCCACACCAGGCCCCTGAAAAGACTATGGTCAGCTTTCTTTAAGTAGTCCCAGCCCCCACACCTGAGATGTGAAGGGATAACTATAAAATCCTTGGGCGAGTCCAGCAGTCTACATATATATTTTTAAAAAATATCTGTCCCCCAGAGATTAGAAGCAAAAGGGATGGATACAAGGCTGAGTGAGCATCGTTCCTCCACCTAGGACAGGGCCGGATGGAATTCTTGCTTGATCAATGGTTGTTGAGTAGATTAATGAAATACATTCTGCAATTACTTCCTGGACCTGGCATCAAAATAACTGGATGTATTGATACATTTTTCTGGCTTCTGCGCCTTTGAAGGGTTTGCAGGCTGTGAAAAATAACTTTAACAACTCTGTTTCTTTTCTTGGCCTTGAGACAGCTTGAGAAGATAAGACACCCATTGGAAGGAAGTATGCCTGGAGGGAAAAAAATAATAGTGAAAAACGTTTATCAGCAGCCTTCTCGAGCACCAGTTTTCCAACTTAATTAACATTCATGTGAACTCAGCAAATAATATGTAGCACATGTAAATCCATATACTTTTATTAATTTTAAAAAAATTTAGCACTGGAAAAAATCCTGTCATTGGATCAGTTTTACAGAGAGGCGCTAGGTGGGCACTAGAATTGACAGAGCCAGAACTAAAACTTGCTTTTCCACCTTGGGAAAAGCAAATACCGTTAACAAAAAATATCCTAAGCAATTGCTGATTTTTCTTGCCTGTGTTATGCAGACTCCAGGCACTTCTCAGAACGAACCAACGTTTCAAAGCCCCAAACAAGTTTGGGAACGAGCCCTGGGGGTGGGGACCTCTACCAGGGGAGTGCTCACCCCGACAGGTGCCCGGGTTCCTCTTCGGGCCGTCTCACCAGCTTTAATAATTGTTTTGATATTATGCGCTCCAGCAAAAGGCGAGCATTGGCCGGATCAAGCCGGACCTCCAGCGAGAGCGTTTGAAGTTCCACTATTTCCTCTTCGCTATTTGAAAGAAATCACGTGCGCCCCTCCCCCTGCCCCTAAAGTTTGTCTTCTAGCCATCAACTCGCTTCCTCTCTCGGTTTCCAACTCAGTTGCCAGAGAATCGCCGTCATTAGCCAAGCTCATTTAGACGAGAAGGTGCCTTTGTGTACAGAATGAGAGCCATCGCGTGGCCAGGGATAACCACGCGGAAGAAGGAAACCTTTTTTGTCGCGAGCTGCTGCCAGCGGCCAGGAGGCGTGTTCTGTCGAGTGGCCGAGGCCGCCGTCGAAGTTAGCAAACAAAGCGTCTCCCCAGTAACCGCCGGCCTCCAGCCGCCGCCGCTGCCACTCAGGCCGCGGCGTGGGCCGCCCGGCCCCTCCTCCCGCGTCTCCTCCCGCCCTCCCGGCCCAGCGGATGTGAGCCACCAATCCCTGCAACAAACAAGCCTTCAAACGCCAGCGCGCAGCGGCCCCCGACGGGCGGCCCCACATCTGTCCGGCTCGCGGGCGCAGCAGCTGCTTCATCTCCAGCCAGGTCCCGGGGAGGAGCTGCGCCCAGCAAGTTGCAGGGGTCCGTTCAGGGCGCTGCTTTGCCCCGGGACCAAGTTGAGTCGCTTTGTCCTTTCAGAAGTGTGTTCTCTTCGGTGCTGATCAGTCGGCAAACCACCGAAGGGAAAAAAAAAAAAATCGTGAGGTCGCTGCCTGCTTAGAGTGACGCTTTCCCCCTTGTTTATTCATTTTAAGTCCTGTAATTGGAAAAACCACCCAAGCTTTGTAAACTCTGGCCTCAATTCACTCTGCTGGCGGGGGTGTCTTTTTTTGGGGAGGGTGAGTGGGTGGGAGGCTGGCTTTAATTTAATCCGAAAACAGAGGCTCCAAAGTCTAGTTAGTCATCGTTTGGCTGCCTTCTTCCTCGGGTTTAACCTTATTTCCACGGAGCGAGTCCTGCCGGGTTCTCTATTGAGGTTACAAAACAAAAAGAGCACAGAGCCGAAACTGGAGGCCGGCTCGGGCGCTGACGTCTCCACCCGGGTTATTTACGTTGGGGGTTTTTTCTCTTTTAAGTGACGGTGAAAGTCGCACTGTGGCCTGTGACAGCTCGTTTACTTCAAAGCAGCGGGACACACACGGGGAAACTCGGCTCGGAGGAGAGGGCGGGGAGGGGGTATGCGTTTCTTGGAATCAGCCAAACAGGATCTGGTCTTTGAAAAGGGTACTTTCGTCAAGGACTCCTGTTGGAGTCTTCCTCAACCAAAACAAACCTACAGGAGCATGTGTTTTTCCCCCTCCATGCCTAGTCTGAAATATCCGATGAGAGAAGGGGTCCCCTAGCAGGGCTGAAGTCATAAAAGCAGACTTGACCGAAACAGACTTTACCGAGCAGCCCCGGTGCGGTCCCCGCCGTTTCCTACAGGCGGCAGCGGCCCGGGTCCGAGCGTGGGAGAGCCAGGCCGGGAGGCGGCGGGACGGGCGGCGCGGAGTTTTAAAGAGCATGTGAGCATGACAAGTGTGCGCCGCAACGTGTTCGATTTCGAAACTGCCTTGCAATCCGGCCCGGAACTCGCAGCGTTAGCCCCGGGGCACAGTCATTCTCCTCGGGTGTCTGTGTCTCACCCCCCCGCCCCCCCCCTCGGCCCCGCACGGTCGCCGGGGGAGGAAGAGCCCCCGGAGGAGAAGGGTGCGCCGCGCCGCGCCCGCGAGCCCATGGCAGCTGCGCGTTCGGGAAGAAGTTGGTTCTTGTCCCGAATACTTTCCCTCGGTGCCCCGCCCCTTGAATCAGAAGCGGCCGTCTCATCCCGCGGCCGGAGCCGGGACTGGAGTGTGGGGCAGCTGTCAAAAACGAAGGGGGGGGGGGTGAGGTGTGCTTTTCTTCCCGGGGGTCGAGGAGAGGAAGGAGGGGGCCGCCCGACCTCCATCTGTGGCAGCTTCCTAACCAAACACACCTTCGTCGGCCCCGGGAAGAAAGGCCCCAAGGAGAAACGCGGGGCACTCGGCTGGGGTGGCCGCGGCCCCACGAGGGATGCGGGAGGCGTGCGCGCCGCAGGGAGGAAGGATCGCGTTTCTGGGCTCCGCCGCCCCCACCCGGGACCGGTAACAGCGGCCCCCGGGGGCGCGGAGTGAGGCGGCGTGGCTGCGGCCCGCGTGCAGCCCTCCCCGGCTGGAAGGTGCGGGGGAGGGGCGGGGAGCGGCGGGCGGGCGGGGGACGGGGCGGGCGGCTGGGGGCGGAGGCAGGACCTCCTGTACCTTCCCCTCCTCGCCTCTCACTCTGACAGCGCCGAGGTGCGCCGATCGGGAGCGGGGAACAAAGGAGCGGCGTGGGGAGGGGAGCGCGCTGGGCGAGCGAGAGCCCCCGGCCGGCTGCCAGGAGGTCCCGGCAGGAGGAAGCCCAAGTGTCACTTGAATTCCGCCCAAGAAGCGGGCGCCTGCGATCCGAGCGCCGGGGCCGCACTCACTGCTGGAGCTCGTCCTGCAAGTTCCCGGAGCGCCCTCCGGGGAGGAGGACAGCCGCTGGCCCCCGGCGCTCCGGCTCCTGCCCGCGCCCCCGACACCCCGGCGGTGCCCCGCGCTGGAAGGGGAGCTCCAGGATGAAGAGCAAGAAAGGTAAGGCTCCGCCGGCTGCCGCCCCGCGGGCGCGTGTCCGGGGGAAGCGTGCGCGCCGGCCGGGCTCGGGGCGAGAGTGACTTTGTGGACTTGCCAGCCCCGCGCTCCCCGGCTGGGACCGCGCCGGCCCCTTTGTTGAGGCCGCGGCTGAAACGGCAGTGGCCGCGCTCCTTCTAGACACAGCACGAGGGGCGGTGGTGGGGAGACGGGCCTCCACGCTGCTGGCACGTTGTCAAAAAAAAAACACGCTCGCCGCCTTGTTTGTGCGCCTCCAACTTTCATTGTCTCAGCCCACGCCCCACGCTTCCCGAGTCGCCGCGTGGCTTCTCGCGGGTTCTCCGGGGCGGGGGGTTGTGAGGGCCCTACTCCAGGGGTACCCCCCCGCGCCCCGCTTTCCCCGTCGCGACCGGCGGCAGCCAGGAGCGCCTTTGTCTGAAAGTTGGGCTTGGATTCCGGGGTTCCCACTCCCCCCCGCCCCCCCCCCACACGCTGGGCCCGGGCACTCTCTTCTCGGGGGATGGGGGTGTTTTCACAATCAAAGAAATGCGGCTCCGGCCCCCGGGTCGCCCTCGGGGGTGGGAAACGCCGGGAAGCGGGTCTGGGACGTTCCCGGCCGCTCCAGGTTTTCCCACGGAGAGTGCGGGGCGGGATGGAGAGTTAGGGCCGCGGGCAGGCAACACACACACACACACACACACACACACACACACACACACACACACACACCACCCCCCACCCCCCACCCCCGGGACGAGCCCGCGTCCCACAAGCAGGCTTGGTTGTAAGTGCAGCGCGAGGCTGTCATTGTTTCCACGAAACGTTCTGGAAGCCGTACAACTAAAACTTGCCGGCAGTCTGGCTTAAAAACAAAACACACACGAGAAAGAAGGGGGGGGGGGGGAAAGGCCTGCCACTACGAAAGGTCAGAAATGTTCGCTCCCTCTCGAAGTGAACTTTTGAGCCCCTGGCGGGGGGCGGGGGTACCCCGAATGTTCCGTCGTGGGCCCCCGTGGGCTTTTCTGTTGTGATTTATGCGAAGTGGCTCGAAACAGAAGTTAGTCGCCGGGGAAGCCGCGGGGGAGGGGGCGCCGCGCGCAGGCGCAGGAGCGCGCGGAGTTTCCGCGGCCCCGCATTCTTCCAGGCGGCCCCGCGGGGACAGTTAGAACAATACGGGCCGAACGCCGCCCCCCGCCCTGCTCCGGCCCGGCCCGCCCCGGGGTGCTGTGCTCGGGCTGCCGGCCCGGGGGCCTTGGAAACCCGCCTCACCTCGTGCTGCACGCGTCCGAGTCGGGGCTTTCGTAGCGGTTGGGAGTCGGCGCCCAGCGACCCCCCTCCAGGGACAGTGACAACTCGGCGCGGACAAGTTTGGCCACGTAACGGCGCGGGGAGCACGCGGGTGGCCGCCCCGGAAGGCCATGTCTACTCGGGGAGGACTGACAGGTTTGGACCCTGCCCGGAGGGACTCTCCCGCGGGCGCCGGGGCCCCTGGGATAAGTTGGGGTGTGTGTGTGTTGGGGGGGCGGTGAGGAGTGGTACTGGTGAGCCCACCGCAAAGCTGGGCTTCCGCGGGGGCCGGGCGCCCCGCATTGTTCCGGCTCTGGTCGGGGAAGCGTTGTAGCTTCCCCGACCCCCCCCCCCCCCCAGCCTTCCCGGGTCCCCGCCCCCACCAGGCCGGCCGTTGGGTCCCCCCCCCCCCCCCGCCCCTCTCCTGCCCAGGTACCGCCAGGCGTCCCTCGCCGATTCCCCGGCACTTTAGGGTGCCCACCCGCCCCCTCCCCCGGCGACTTTTGCCCCCCCGCCCACGCTCCCATTATCCCTCGCTCCTTCCGCGACACTCGGTGCCTCCGGTCGCCCCCTTTCCCCGCCGGCCGCAGGACGGGGGGCTCGGAGTCGGCAGCCCGGGGCGCGCGGGGCCCTCCGCGGAGCGCCGACTCCTGGAAACAATGAGAGGTGCGTGTGGGGGAACTTTGCGCCGGGCGCGGCCCGGCTGCCTCACCTTTTTAGGTTTTCTGGGTAAATCCCCCGGCGTGGGCAGCCCCCTCAGAAGGTGGAGGTTCTCGGCACCGTCTCCGGTTTCCTGTAACCCGAGAGCCCCGCGGGCCGGTGGTGCTCACGCCGCCGTCGGAGGGGCCGAGTTCGGTGCGGGCGGAGGGAGCCGCCGAACAAAAGCTAAAAGCCGGCCGCCCGGGCCCCCTCCCCGCGGCCGCCGCGGCCCCGCCACCCCGCGCCGGCTACTGGGGGGCCGCGCTCCGAGCCGCCCAGCGAGGACTCTGGAAGAAATCTGGCTCCCCCCTTCCCCGCCCCCCTCGGCTTGGACTATTGTTTGTCTTAGAAAAGTCTGTTTTTAAGTTTTCTTGAAAACAAAATCACCTTAAACTCCATCGCAGAGCCCGGGCTTTGGGAAGACTGAAAAGTGATCATAGGGTTTCCTCTTAGAGAGCAGAGGATGCCGAAAAGAGCCCCCCAAATGGCCCAAAGCCACGCAGAAAGGGGCTCCTTGAGGAAACCCCCAAAGTCTCAGCTCGTCCCTCCTGACCCTGGGATTCTTGCGATGACGTTGTTCTGTGGCTGCTCCTCGGCTGGGGTACGATTCCCGTCGCTTCTAGCTGTTCTGGGCAGGGAGTCTGTTAGGTTAGGTCTGCCTTTTCCTAATTGTGTCCTTAAACTTTTCCTTCGATTATGTGAATGTGCTTCTAGGTTCTTGCCTCTTCTAGGTATCCAACCACTGCTCCCTGGTCTCCCTCGCACCCCCAGCTCCGTTTCGGAAAGGAGGGGATTGCTTTACAGACGGTGGGAGCCCGGGGCCATCTTCCCAAACAACATTCCCTTGTATGTGGATGGAGTGATCCCACACCCCTCCCCCCAACCACATATTTTTAAAAAGTGTAAGCAGAGAGCAGGACGTTTGGAAACCAGTCGTAACCGGGAAACTTTTCAAAGCTCTGTTACAATAGGAAATGAGTAACGTGGAAAAGTCTTTTTGTTTTTCCAAGTTGAGCCACAATCCGGAGGGAGAGTTTTAATGAAAATAGTCCTGACAGCAGCAAACGTGGGTGAAATATCAGCTGCTGTAGCCAAGAAACTGAAGTCTTGACTTCCTGTTACTTCAGCTTTTGTGCACATATTGGAAATATTTGTGAAGAGGTCCAGAGGCCTGGCACTCATTTGTTTAAATGAACTGAGAACAGAGTCAAGTCGCCCTGCAGTTCGGTGTTGCTTAACTGAAACCTGCTTTTGTGTGTCATTAACCTGTTGTAAAAGCTCAGGCTTCTTGTCAAACTGAAGCGATCGAAGTGCAGGCTTCAGGGTCTTTTTGCTGTTGTTTTAAATTCTTTGTTATTATCAACTTACAGTTGAGAATTCACTGTTGAATGAGCAAATTTTCACACTTTTAAAAAAATTTATAAAAGGGGGGGTGACAGCTTTGAAAAGAAGGTCTGGCTTTTCAGACATTGAGGAGTTTAAACAAATTTGCTTTAGTTACTCAAGTACTTACAAGTTAGAGTTAAAAAGCTAGATTTCTTTGCAAATATAAAATGTACTCATTTATAATTTATTGGGTTTTTTTTTTTATGAAGAGCTCTTCACCCAAATTTTAATATGGGTTTAAAATTTTTCTCATCTTTTCAACAGTGAAAGCAGTTTCGGTTTTAAATGTACCTCTTTTTCTTTTAAAGCAGTTTAATGAGCCTTTGGGGGTGGGTAGCTCAGTTGGTTAGAGTGTCGTCCCCATAGTCCACAAGGTTTTGGGGTTCCATCCCTGGCCAGGCCATATACAAGAATCAACCAAGGAATGCATAAATAAGTGGAACAACAAATCAATGTTTCTCTCTTTCTCCCCCGTCCTGTCTCTCTAAAATCAATAAATAAGTTTTAAAAAAATAAAGCAGTTTAATGAAAGCTTCTGGGAAGGGAAACATCAAATACATGGGGTTAGCATTTAGGATTCTTCTGTGATTGGCTTATTGATAGCTGTTTAATAAGGCTTGAGCTAAAGTGAATTTGCAAGTTCATTCTGCTCTTTTTTTAAAAATTAAATTTATTGGGGCGACATTAGTCAATATGATCATATAGGCTTCAGGTGTGGGTTTTTGTTACTCATCCTGCTCTTTTGTTAGAACTTGGTTTACTTGGTCTTAGGAAGGTCCTGCCTTTTCTCTGGACACTCGCCAATACCTTCTGCCCCCTGCAGTCCAAAACTGACCATGTGTCACCAAATAAAGTCAGACTCAACTAACTGGGGAGTATCTCATCAGCAAACCTTTGAATGGGCAATTCTTTGAGTTTCATTGCGTTAAAAGGCTTTAAAAGGATGTGTGTTTTTTAAAAAAAATCCTCAAGTACATTGAGTGGTTTATCACTGTGAGGAATATTCTGTTTTTATTTCCTATCCAGGCAAACCATTCAATTAAGTTTGCATCAACAAAGTTAAGAATGCCTAACTTTAAATTTTGTGTTAGTTTAATAAATTTTCTTTATGTAGAAGTACTGTTAGGTTCAAGCATGCACTAGTTTATGACTCATTTATATCCTTAAAATTTTAGATCAATACATTCTAAGAGTTGTCCATGTTCTTTGTGTTGTTGTGTGTGTGTGTGTGTGTGTGTGTGTGTGTGTGTGTGTGTGTGTTTAATAGCGTATAAAGTTCTAAATTATATTTAAATGTCTAAAAGGGCCAGGTCTGAATTTTTATTGAACTCAGTCTGTGTGTGATTTGAATATCCTTTAATGGTGTGTGAATTCTTAAAATTTCTGGTGGGATTAAAGTACTTACAGACAAGAGATTTTCCTTTGGGATTGCATATTCAGGGTTGTTGTTTTCTTTTCTTTTTTTTAAAATATATTTTATTGATTTTTTACAGAGAGGAAGGGAGAGAGATAGAGAGTTAGAAACATCGCTGAGAGAGAAACATCGATCAGCCGCCTCCTGCACATCTCCTACTGGGGATGTGCCCGCAACCCAGGTACATGCCCTTGACCGGAATCGAACCTAGGACCTTTCAGTCCTCAGGCCGACGCTCTATCCACTGAGCCAAACCGGTTTCGGCAGGGTTGTTGTTTTCTTGTCATATAATTAAGACAACTCTGCTTATTGATACCTCCTGTTCTAGGTTCAGATTAATCTGGCAGTAGAAATTTATATGAAATTTAAATTTTTATTCACTTAAGGCATCTCTGACCTTTTACTAATAGAAAAATATTTTTTGTGCAACAACACTAAAAACTTCATTGGTTGTTTGTATTTACTAAATAGCGACCAGTACTGGCCATTAAAAGTGGTGTTGAATAAATGTAAGGAGCCATGAAAAAGAAATGACCATGGAATTGGCAGAAACTTTAGACATGCATTTTATCTTTAGAATACTAACTGGGTTAAGAGTGTGATTTTTCCCTCATATCAGTGAAAGAAATGTACAGATACTCCCTTTTTATTTCAAACCTTCAGTGGAAGGAGGAAGAATAGCATTTAAAATGTACAATAGAACACTCATTAGATTTATCCTAGATTAGCAATGACTTCAAAGAGGTTGTTAGACACATTCCATCTGTTGTAGCACCTTTCCTGATGCACAGGTGGCAAGCTGTTATTCACTTGGGGTGGGGCTTTGTCTCCTCTGTTGGATTACATGAAGGACTTTTCTGAGGATCATTCCAAAGGAATGTGAAAAGTTGAATCCTAGCGGAGTGGGCACGAAGGGGCATCCAACGACTGGTTGAGAATCTAGAATGTGCCTCTAGTCAAATTACTCTGGAGCCTTTACATGTGCTCTGGTATTTCAGGACAGAAAACACTCACTGGTCCTTCCCCTGCCTCTCAGTAGTTGAGAAAACATGTTTACACTGAATGGTCAAAAGAGATGAGTTTTGCATTAGGTGCTCTGCTGATGAAACCGGTTGACGGCTGGCCTTTGTCCTTTCCTAGGTGTTGTCGCCTCCGGCAGTGAGACCGAGGATGATGACAGCATGGACATCCCCCTGGACCTTTCCTCTTCTGCTGGCTCAGGCAAGAGACGGAGAAGGGGCAACCTGCCCAAGGAATCTGTGCAGATTCTCCGAGATTGGCTGTATGAGCACCGATACAATGCCTATCCCTCAGAGCAAGAAAAAGCATTGCTGTCCCAGCAAACACATCTATCTACACTACAGGTAAGAAAAAAAAACATGTGGTATATGCACTCAGGTTTCTTTCTTTTTCCCCCTAAAGTCATTTTATAGCATTCCTGTATGTCAAGTCATTAAGTGCCTCCTGACTCAAAAGCTTGGGGTGAGGGATATCTCTTAAACTTTCTAGTGCTGATAGCTAATAACTGGCTATTTAGAGAAACAAACACTTGACAGTCATCTGTCAAATAACATTTCCTTTAATGCCTAAAAGAGCCTTCCTTTGTGCAACAATCATAAAAAGGAGGTTAAATCTTACTCTATTACCCAGGAAACTGGTTTGATATTTAAACAAGGACAGACCTCAGTGAGGTAATTCATGTCTGTCTGTTGACACAGTGATTTGAACTGAGAAAAATCAGTAACTTGGGGGAGTGGCCCTTTTCATACAAGAAAGATTTTCCTGTAGTTGATTAACTTCAATGCTGGGGCAGTAGGTAATCGGTTAATATGGGGGAGTCAAAAGGTAAACCACCTTCTCTAAAGTAACTTTTAGACATTTGAGAATTTATACCTTTATTTTCCTCCTGAAAAGGTTTATGGATGATGAGACAAGGGAATTTGTATTGGAGAGAAGCAGGTTTATGATAGGAAGCAGTTTTTTTTCTTGTCTAGGCTCAAATACGTTGGAATAACTTTGTAAGTTCCGATAAGTCTTTTCATGTCTTCTTAAATGCAAAGAGATAATTAAGCATCTATGGAAGGTTCTCAGAACATGTATGCTGAGTGTTAAAGCATACCCAAATCATTTCAGGTCTGTAACTGGTTCATCAACGCCCGCCGAAGGCTCCTCCCTGACATGCTGAGAAAGGATGGCAAAGATCCAAATCAGTTCACAATTTCACGCCGTGGGGCCAAGATATCTGAAGTGAGCTCTGTGGAGTCAGCAATGGGCATCAAAAACTTCATGCCAGCTCTAGAGGAGAGCCCATTTCATTCCTGTCCTGCTGGACCAAACCCAGCCCTAGGGAGGCCACTGTCCCCTAAGCCCTCGTCTCCGGGATCAGTTCTGGCTCGTCCGTCAGTGATCTGTCATACCACTGTGACTGCATTGAAAGATGTGCCTTTCTCTCTCTGTCAGCCAGTTGGTGTGGGACAAAACACAGATATACAGCAGATAGCAGCCAGCAACTTTACAGACACCTCCCTCATGTACCCAGAGGACACGTGTAAGTCTGGACCAAGCACAAATACACAAAGTGGTCTTTTCAACACTCCTCCTCCTACTCCACCGGACCTCAACCAAGATTTTAGTGGATTTCAGCTTCTAGTGGATGTTGCACTCAAACGGGCTGCAGAAATGGAGCTTCAGGCAAAACTTACAGCTTAACTATTTTCAAGCAAAACAGTTCTAACAAATGTTATGATTGCCAGGGTGATGGCAAGAGATAAATTGCATTATTTTATATATTTTTTTATTAATATTTGCACATGGGATTGTTAAAATGAAGCTTCCTGTTACTGAGATGTCTTCAATGGAATACAGTCATTCCAACTATAAACTCAAAGCTACTGTAGAAACAAAGGTTTTTTTTTTTTTTTAATGTTTCTTGGTAGATTATTCATAATGTGATATGGTTCCCAAGATTATGTGATTTCCCCCCCTGCCCCCCCCTCTTTTTTTTTTTTTGTTGGTGTTTTTTCAGACTGTGCAATACTTAGAGAACCTATAGCATCTTCTCATTCCCATGTGGAACAGGATGTCCACATACTGTCTAATAAATTTTCAATTTTTTTTCAAACAAGTATGAATCTAGTTGATTGATGCCTTTTTTCATGACACAATAAAGTATTTTGTTTAAAATTTACTGTAACACAGACTGTTTTGTTGAGGGAGGTACTTTAAAGTGAGTAGGAATATATCACGCCAATGAGAGGAAGTTGGGGGGTGGGTTGAGTGTGAGTTGGGGGGTGTCACCAGCTCTTTGAAGAACCTTGGACAATAAGCCAGTATGTATAAACAGGATGTGTGATATTTACTCTTGATAGGAGGTATAAAGCTTTTCTTAAAGCAGGGCAAATTGAAATGAATCATTCCATCAGACTTTAGTTAACCACTCAATCCCTTGGTAATCTGTCCTGCATATTTTAAGACATGGCCAGTGTTGAAAAGAAAGGTCTCAAAGCACCTGATAATGGCTTAAGTTTCCAGAAGTAAACAACCTAAGCAGTCTCTTAATATTACCCCTTTTTCATGTTACCCTTTAAACTTTATTCTTTGGTACAGTTAGATAAGAAGTGTACATTCAAAGACAGCATTATTTGTACAGAAATCACCTTTTAAAACATTTTCTAAAGTGATTAAAACAGGTTCTATCTTTTGTGGGGCTGTTAACTAGGTTTTTTTTCTAAGGTCACAGTTTGTGAGAAAATGGTGCCATACACAAGCGGAGTTTGTTGGGCTAGACTTTATTTATGAAGCCAGGATGGCCAGAAGGGAATTGGTGGTGTTTCTTTCACTTACGGTTGAGCAGATTTGTCACATGCCACAAAACCATTCTTTGTAGTCATGCTTAGTATGAGGTTTCTTTGTTATGACACTCATGTTTTTTTCTAGCCCTGACCCAGCTATGATTCGTCTAAGTTTGAGGAAGCATCAGAGCTTCATCGTTGTTTAAAGAATATAGAAAAATTCTTCCAAATTTGTTTGCCTAATTTTGAAACTAGAAAGCCCCTACTGTAAAAAGAGCTAAACTCCAAGACTTTTTGAAAATGGAAGAAAAGAACTTACAACCAGGAGGTGTAAGAAAAATAGGTGAGGAAAAGGTGTGCTGCTGTAACCTGGTAAGGACACAGTTTGGAAGGGCACATCAGCCTCAAGTGGGCTGATCCCTCCTCAGGGTCATATAAGTAGATAAAACCAAAACTGAAATAAGAGTATATAAAAGGAACAAAATAAACACAAATAAAAATGAGATGGAGGTGATTGAGAATCATTAGTTGCTCTAATAGCTAGATCAAAGGCTGAAAGGCTTTGAGTACAGATAAGGGAGACCAGCAAATCATAAAAGGCTTTCCCAGTTAAGATGTTTTATGAATCATACCAGAAAGGGGAGAGAAGAAGCCATATGAGTGATTAAAGAAAATGTCAAGGGTTAGATGAAACCCAAAAGGTTTAAGAAAAAGATCACCCCAAATTGCCTGTTTTATTTTTTCCCTCTTGAAGTTGATGGATAATAAATGTAATTTTTTTAATAAATGTAATGGGAAAGAAATATATTTTAAAAATTTTAACTCTAAACCAAGTAGAAGTTATTTTTATGCTTAGTATTTGCATTGAACATTTGCATATCTTTTCATTTGCTTATTTTTAACCTATTTTGTTTAAAGTTCATCCCTTTTAGATAGTGTACATTTGGGTCTTTTTTATTTAGCCTAATCTGCCTTTTTTTCCTTGGTGTGTTCAGTTGATTTACATTTCTGTAATTACTGATATGTTTGGATTTATTTACCATTTGGGGTTTTTTTTCCCTCTGTTACTCTTCCTACCTTTTGGGTTACATGAATATTTTTAGTATTTTGGTTTTACCTTTTCTATTGGTTTACAAACTATACTTTAGCTTTTTAAATTTTTGTTCAATTACAGTTGACTACAGTGGTTGCTCTGGGATTACAATATATATATCTTTAACTTATTACAATCTATTTAGCATTAATATACAACTTCATATATAACCTTCCAACAGTATAGTTCCATTCATTCTCTCCTATTTTCCTTTGTGTTCGATATATATTATGGCTACATGATAAATCCAACAGGGCAATGTTATAATTTTTCCTTTAAACAGTTAAATGTATTACAAAAAGAAAAAAGAGAGTGTACATACAGTCTTTTGTATTTGCTAAATATTTACCATTTTTGAGGTTCTACATTTGTGTCAGTCCAAATGACATGTCATTTTGCTTCAGCTTAAAGGAATTTCTTGAGACTTGTGTGGGCTTGTGGTGACAAATTGTGTTGTTGTTCATTGAAAATATTTTATCTTTTAAGGGTAGTTTCATTAAAGATAGAATTAGGGGTAGATAATCTTTTTCTATTTTTTCATTATTATTACATTTATTATCTTCTGGCTTACATTGTTTTTTAATATGTTTTTATTAAAAATATTAATATGTTTTTATTGATTTTTAGAGAGAGGAAGGGAGAGAGAGAGAGAAACATTGATTGGCTGCCTCTTGCATGCCTCCTACTAGGGATCCAGCCAAACCCGCCCCCCCCCCCCCCCCATGTGCCCTGACCCAGAATTGAACAGCAACCTCTCCGTGGATGGAACAACATTTAACAAACAGCCACACTGGCCAGGGCTGGCTTCCACTGTTTTTAATGAAACAACAGTTGTCTTTTGTATCATTCTTCTCTTGTATGTAATGTCTTTTTCTCTGGCTCTTTTATTATCGTATTTCAGTACAATGCTGGAGGTTTGTTGAGCTGCTTGGATCAGTAAGTTTACGTTTGGAATGTTGTGGCCATTTCATTTTTTTCCTCCTGTTTTCTCCTAGAATTCCAGTAGGTTTATATTAGATCACTTGAGATTGTCCTACATGCCTCTGAGGTTCTGTTTTTCTTCAATCTTGGTTCTCTTTGCGGATTGGATAATTTGTATTTGTTTACTTATCTGCACATTGGAATCACCTAAACTTTCCAAAACCCCCACGAAAGCTATGGGATGGGTTTAGAAATTTTGGAAAACTCCTTTGGTGATACTAATGCATAGGCAAGTTTGGGAACCACTACCCTAAATAATTCTTCAGCTATTGTTTCTCTTCATAAGTAGAATATTAGGAGTCTCTTTCCAGACAGAATTTTTGTTTTTGCAGTCTTTTTGTTGGGGCATCTTTGTGAAAGAAATGTAATTTGCTGTAAAATTATCACCCAAGTTAACTTATCCAATTAGGTTTAACAGTTTGAAAGTGGCACTGAGATTACCCTATAGTATACATATACTAGTAGTCCATATAATATGTAAAGCCAAGCCACTAACAGATCTAACACTGCAGGGAGGTAACATGCATTTGTATCAAACCAAAAAATAAACTTTATCTCTGGAAACTGGAGAGTTAAAAAGCAACGCTCAGAGATCTAGTGTTAGGTCTCCTTGGGCCAATTAAGAGGAGAGCGTTATAATTCTGTTGCTTTAAATTTCTTCCCAATGATTTTTTTGCTTCGAAATTTGATTGCTTAAATGGTTGTGTGAAAAGCCAGTGTATATGATACATTTCCTTCCCTCAGCCTTTGGATATAGTAAATCTCCACAATATGGAACACCATGTGTTTTAAATTATCTAATCGACAGTCCTTCCCATTATGATGTTATCAGGTGTCATCTGTAAACCCATATTGAAATGAAAATGTTAGATTAATTTGAAATGGACAATATATAACATATATGTAATATTTTATACTCTATATTATATTAATTGAACATTTTATGTGCATATCTCATTTAATCCTCACAACCCTGATGAGATGCTACTCCCATTGTGTATCTAAGGAAACAGATTCATCAATGTTCAGCTTGTCTGGTTACCAGCTGCAATAGAGCCCACGTCCATGGGGTGATTCTGTCAGCTTACACTTACCACATACTATGCCTGAAATGAAACAGTTTGCAACCACCCCACTTTTATTACCCTGTTCCGTAAGGATTTGGTGGTTGCTTTGGCAGATGATCATAATATACATGTTTTATCTTCCAAGTACCTCAGTTTACCGTTCTGCTGTTTATTAACCACCCTCCCCTTGCCCATTCCATTCCCTTTGGCCACCTTTGCTTCTCAGGAGACTTGCAGGATCTGACACATCCTCCTGGTGTCCTAAGCCTTAGGGCTAGCCAGCCAGGGCCTGAAATAATGAACTCTGCAATGCCAAGAAATGTTTTGTAGCTTCTCTGTGTAAGTCTTAAGCTGGTATTCAATGTATTTAATTTCCCTTCCCTTAGTGGCTTTTTGAATCTGCAACCTTGGGCTACTACCATTTTTAGCACACTTCTCTTTTTTATTTTGATTGAGAATCTTTAGGCTTATCCTAGTATGTATAGTTACTCTGTGCTGCTCCTTCCAACTTCCTTTGTCTTTTAAGCTATATTTTGCCAAATAGAGATTAAGGATTGCTCTGGGACAAGGGTATAGTTTAACTGAACAACAGTTGTAATTTTAAAAGGAAAGTAAAGATATATGGGAATGCCTTCCCACTCTTTAACTCCAACCCCCAAACAGCCACCTTTTCTAAAACAATGTATGTCAATTAGAGCCAAAGGTCTTACATGAAATACAGCACGGGACAAAGATCAGCTTTAAAATAAATAAACACCTCTTTGTGAACAAAATAAAGCAGAGCATTCTTTCCCTTTGGAGACCTAAGATACAGCAGGAATAAACTTGGCCTATATAAGTTTTATAAAAGAACTGCCAACTCCAAGCTCAACTAAAAGATTAACTTTATTTGGTGAAATGTGTTTCTATTCACAGGCAGGTGCTGCCCTGATTCACCAACTCCTGTTAATTTGAACCTGCAGAGGTACCTTTGATCAGCTCTCTCAGAGCCTCACCGGTTTCCCTAGTTGGCTCAGAAAACATCAAAAGAACTGTAATGCCGACTCTAATCTCAGCCTTCCTGTTTCTGCGTCTGCCCACTGGGTTCACACAGCAGCATGTTTTCCTTGAAAGGCATTCTCAGCGATTGTACTGGATGTCACAATGTTAAACCTGCATCTATGGGGGGGGGGGGGGGGGTTGGGGGTGGTATTTCTTTTTGTAACTCAAATCTCTGCAAATGATGAATCAGGCCTCCTCGGCTCATTTGCACTGACATTTATGTGGGTATGTGAATTAATGCCTGCTGGCCTGATGCTGGAAGTAAGGAAGAAACAGCTCAGTTAAGGGGAACTCTGTTATCAGTAAAGCAGTTACTAAGTGCAATATATTCTATGAAGATGATGTTCTTTGGGGCTCTGACAGTGAGCTGAGAATTCTGAATTATAAACAAATAGCAAATGTTCCTTACCAAGTCACATTTATACTCAAGGGTGGTAGGTAGGTAGGTAGGTCAGATAACATCTAGTCTTTTTTTCTTCTTCTTCAGTTGGCATCGCATTCTGTTTACACTCAATTACGATTCAGTAGTTATCCTTGGACTTCATTGCTCTTTCAAGGCCCATATAATTATATAATTTTGTCCTCCAGGATTTCATACCTGTGTTAGGATTTCTAAAAAAGCCTTATTTTTACAATGCATTGGGTGGTATTTTAGAATAAGAGGGGCCATAGGTAAAAGGGAACCGGACTTGTGTAGCCTTAAGCAAGTTACTTGGCATCTGTAAGCCTGGGTGTCTTCATCTCTAAATTTTGTTAAGAATAAGTACCTAAATCTCAAGGTTGTTGAGAGGATTAAGTGAGGCAACAAAATGGAAACTCTAAAAACTTTAGAGCAAAGCAGTTTGGCCTACAAATGTGTTTTGTTGAGATAGAAGGTCCTCACTCCATACACCTACCATTTCAGAGTTCTGCTTCCACATTGCCACCTGGGCAGGTGAATGTTCCTAATCCAGTTTCAGCCTTTGATCTTGTCCTTCCAGGCCCTGGCCCCACCTGCTCTTCCCACCTCCAACCTGCCTGTCTCCAGTTTCTTACAATAGCAGCAGTTCAGTTCCTTTCCTCCATCTTCCTTCTCCTCTAGGATGTTTATACAAGAAAGTGAGGTGAGGGCTTCAGAAATGTAGGCTGGAGCCAGTGGTAACCCTTATGCCGGAGACTAGGTAATCCTCATCTCTCTCAACCGAAGCCGTTTGAATTTTCAGCACTGGCATCATTTCTGCAAATTTCAAAAGAACACCAGTTCTTAGTTACTAAAGGGATGAGTATTCAGAGCCCTGATTTGCTGTCTCCTCCTCCCTCTGGGCACACTTCAGTGGAATGCTGTGAAGACATCTCAATTTGCCTTTTGTGAGTTCTTTTTCTGTTCTTGTAAAAGATGCCAAATTTATTATGAGTGTGGAGCAGAAATAGGTATATATTTTCCTTTCTTTTTTTCCTCACCTTTAGAGGTAGAAGGACTTTTAGGGATCATGTGGATAAGATGAGAAAATTGAGTTCATCTCAACCTTTTCAAGTTACTTGACCTCTCCAATCCTCAGATTCCTCATTTCTTTGTTTTATACTCCAGGGAATATTTATCATATATCACAGTCAGTCTTGTACGAGGAACAATGTCTGATTTAATAGAATCTCATTTGTCTGTTCTCAGAGCTTTGCTTTTGCCTCATTCCCTAGTTACTCGAGGAAAATGTTTTTCCTTCAACTCCTTTCTTTGCTCTTTACTCTCTCTTTTTCTTTCTTTATCCCCTTTTTTTATTCATTCACCAGTTTATTACAAAGGACATTTTGTGAAGGATATAGATAAGCAGCCAGGTGAAGAGGTGAGATCCAGAAGGGTCCTGAGTGTAGAGCTTCTGTCCCCATGGCCCTGGAGTGTGCCACCCTCCTTGCATGTGGGTGCATCCACCAACCCAGAGAGTCTTACCAGGTGTGATGCTCTTCGGTGGAGACTAAAGCTGCCACCTGATATAGAAGGAAGAACACTGAGCTTAGCTTCAGAGGAACTAAGTATTAATACTAGGCCAACATACTGCTAACTTCTCTAAATTGGTTTTCTTACCAGCAAAGCAAAGGGTTGGATTGGATGATCTCTTCAGCCTCTGAAAGCTTTAAACCTCTAAGGACATAGATAATAATTCATATAGATCCAATAACAGTGTGATCATTTGAAATCAATAAAAGTTCTATAAAATACTGATCATCAGTATTCTCCAAATGATGACATTTAGTGTTCTCAAAATGAGGAAATAACGTCTTTCTTTGGACACAACTATCAAAAGGGTGATTATAAACGAGGGATGACTGTTTGTCCAGGGAAGAGAGCAGTCTATGTTAAAATATTAAGTTGGAGAGTCTAAGTGCTTTAATTCAGATATAATTCATGGGAATTGTGAAGAGGAACCAGCTGACAGCAGAGTATCGGGGGGCACAGAATGGGGTACTGCTGTTGAGAAGATGCCAGAAGAGGGGGACATTGTGCCTGGTTGCCGGAGAGTGCCAGGCCAGCCCTGTTAAAACCAGGTGTGATGTTCTTCATTGGAGACTGAAGATGAAAGGATCTCAAGGACCTGGGGGATTTCTTGACAGAGCTCCAGGAAAACCTGTAATGGACTAGGAAAATGACTGTACTTATAAACATAAGTCAAGGGGGGCTATTTGGAAGCCAGATAGGAAAGGACCTTATGACTCCAAGGAAGGAAAGCATGTAAATTCTGAAGTCAGAATGCAGAGCTTTAAAACAGCTGTTCCTTCAGAGTAGCTGGACAACTGCATGCTTTAAAATGAAGGATGTTTGAAGAATAGTGTCTTACTTGAGAGAGAGCAGCAGCTATGCAGAGCAGATAACGTTTGTGCACAGAGAACATTTACTTTGTGTTCTGGATTCCGTTACGAAAAAAGTGGAGAGGAGCCGGTGGATGGTAGGAGGTTGGGGAGCAGATGGGTAGAAACAGAGCCCAGGTTCTATATTTTGGCTATGCACCAGAATCTCCTGGCCAGAGGCTTTCAAATACAGGTGTGGAGGCTCCATCCAGGGCCCACTCCATAATTTGCAGGGCCCAATGCAAAATACACATGTGGGCACTTTAAGAAACAAGAAAAAAGTACCCTTAAGGGTACTAAAATGTAAAGCTTTCCCCTTTCTGTTGACTTGTTATGGGGTTTTCTATTTGCTATCTAATGCTATTTTATGTAAAGGAAAACTACAATTTTCAATTATTAGCATGAAATTAATTTTTACTGCTCATCTTTATATGGTGCAATACCAGTTTTAAATGGAAATATGAGAGAATATGTGGAATCATCCAAATTACACAATTTCTATTTCATAACTTGTACATATGTATATATTTTGTTCTAACTAGAACAGTGGAAAGGCTGCATAAACTGTTGTTTATTTGTGTTTTCTTTTTTACTTCTTAATATG
Source organism: Myotis daubentonii (assembly GCF_963259705.1). NCBI lineage: Eukaryota > Metazoa > Chordata > Mammalia > Chiroptera > Vespertilionidae > Myotis > Myotis daubentonii. Next base: position 59,263,877 of record NC_081847.1, read on the forward strand.
CTTATACCCTAATAACATTACCTTCTGCTTACTAAGGATGGACTAAAAAAAGGAATTACGGGTTATCTTTTTTCCCCCTTTCCTTTTATGTTATCATTTTCAGCGTAAGTAGTTGGCTAATACAGGGAAGTAGCAAGAGCAAGAAAGAATACAAAAGGGTTTCTTGTTCGCTCATGTTTCTTAGAATGTCATTGCTTTCTTTCTGGTTTTAATGGAAAGCATGGCTTCTTGGGGCTGTCAGCACCTCTACTGGTACTTACTCAGTTATAGACCCAGCACCTGGAACCTACTTTGAAGTCTTGCTGATCTCCCACTATCTCCAGTGGGGATCTCTCGTGGGTCCCCCGGAATCTTGTGCTCATGGTCATGGGGACAGCTGTATGAGAGTGAGGCAGCAAGGAATAGCTATGGACATATGATGTGTATGGCCTCTCCTCATGCATATCCACTGTTGTCCCACTGGACTTCATTTACAAACACAAGTTCAAAAATACACTTACTAAGAATTTTAAGATGGTTACAGCAGAGTGTAAACCAAGCACAGGGTCCATTGCACATCTGTGCCACTTTCAGAGACATGTGCTGGCTGAGTTTCTACATTTGTGAAATAAAGGGAGTGAGACAGAATGATCTCCAATGTACCTTTTAACTCAAAATTCAGTGAAAAAAAATGTAAATAAACATTAAATTCCAGTTATGTTAAGTATACTGAAGTATTCAAAAGGAATGTCCATAATTTTCTTTGAAATTCATTAAAAAAAAAAAAGATAGATTGATGACTGGAGAGAGGATGGATAATGGATAGATAGATGATATAGCAATTTCAGTGAAATTTAATCGTGGAATCTGGGTAGTAGGTAAATATTGGGGTTTTCACTTAAGAGTCTTCAATTTGGCTGTGTGTTTGAAATTTTACATTGAAAAATGTTAGGGGGAAAATGAGTGATTTGGCATCCAGTCTTCATGACTAATGCAGAAAAAATGAACACCATGAAGTAACCTGTTTAACTGGTTAAAAGCTGTTGGATTTAATAGCTAATCTAAGATGTAGCTAAAGGGTTTCAGCTTAAGAAGCAAAAGTTCAAAACTTCTTCTACTGAAAACTTTTAAGGTAGCAATTATTGAATGTTTACTGTCAGCCAGGACCCTTCTGAATGTTTCTAAGTAACATGTCATCCAACTGAATCCTCACAACAATCTATGAAGCAGGTAAAATAGGTATACAGTTATTTGTCTTTGACAGACAAAGAAACTGAGGCTCAGCAGGCTAAGTAAATGAGCTTGTCCAAGATCATGGAGTTGGTACCTGACAGAGTCGAGATTTGAATTCTGGGCTGAATGAACTCCCACACAGCTCTTAGCCAGTATTTTACTCTGTTCTGCCTGTTGCCTCATTTGTTGGTAAGAAAGTTAGGTTTATACATACACAATATATTAGTTGGTGGGCCTCTGAGCAGACAGCCTGATGGAGTAAAATATTCCCTGCCCACGTGTGTGTGGGTCGCAGGCCTGCTCCCAGTGTAGCTGTGTATGATGGCTTGGCTGTGATCGTGCACAAGTCACTTATCATTCAGCACCTCAGTCTCTTCCTATGTAAATGTCGGCAACAAAACTTATCCATGTGGAGGACTTTCTGGGCTGTCTTTCTTCACGTTTTGTGCAGCCTCTTCTGTGTTCAGCCAAAGGCAACCAATCGCAGGCCTTGAGGACCATGAGGAGAGTGATGGAAGCAATGTGAAGAGAAAGATACATTCATGTGCTCGTTGGTTTTACTCTGAAAGTACACTTTTTTAAAAAAGAAAGTAAGAGAAAGGGAGAGAGAGAGAAACATCAATGTGAGAAACATACATCAGCTGCCTCCTGCACGCCCCCTATTGGGGACCGAACCCAAAACCCAGCATATGCCCTGACTGGGAATTGAACAGGCAAACTTTCAGTGCAGAGGACGATGCCCAACCAACTGAGCCACACCTACCAGGCCTGAAAGTACACTTTTTGAGAATTAAAGGCAGAGAAGAAACAGCAAGGCATAGGGTTCAAGTCATACCAATAGGATGAAGAGAGAACTGCCAGATCAATCAGTGAGGAGGGGAAGTAGGAGGAGGTGCTGAGGTGACAGTCACCAGGGCTGCTGTGGGGAGGGGAAGGGAGATGGGGCTTGTGGCCTTGGAGACGATAGGTTGGCTGATGAGAGGTGTTGAGTGGAGGTAGAAGAGAAGGGTAGATGGAAGCCTTCAAGTCAAGCCCATGCTCAGCACTGTGCACACCTGATCAGTGGGCTCCCTTTTAGAGAGAATCACCCTCCTATGCTATTGAGGTGTCAGGACAGCTGTTCCTCCAGCTGCAGAAACACTGCCCATGGCTTACTTTGCAGATAAAGCCTCAAACAAAGTCTGCTCTGTGTGTCCCCCCCACCCCCCACCAACTCCTACACCCCCAGGCAGGGCAGCTCCTGAACTAGGGTAAGACTGATCAATGGTAAAACCTATGCTTGTGATGTACCTTATTGGGCAAATCAAGTAAGACCAATCCCTAGGGAAATGCCTTATCATTTCTAAAGTATTGGCAAATTTAGCTTAATACAGGCATTTCCTGGATTATAAAACGTTCATACAAATTCAACGTTAGGCAAATCACTCCATAGAGCACTTAGTAACATTTCAGATATGTGGGGAAGTAATTAGCTTTAGGTGAGGTCATCAGGGTGTAGCCCTCATGATGGGATTCATGTTCTTATAAGAGGAAGGGACAGGCCCTCTCTCTAGGCCTGTGAGGATACAGCAAGAAGGTGGCCAGCTACAAATCAGGAAGAGGTCCTCACCAGGCCCTGGATCTGCCGGTGCCTTGATTTTGGACTTCCCAGCCTCCAGAACTGTGAGAAATAAATGTTGTTCAAGCCACTCAGTGTTTGGTATTTTTATTGTAGCAGCCCAAATGGACTATAAGACAGCAAGTGATTTGCCCATCCATGGTCGTGCAGCTGAAAAATACCTCTACAGAGGGGGCTTCTCAACCTCCGCTGCACACAAACACTCTAATGTCATTAATCTGATTTCTTCAAGCTTCCCTGATTGAAGACCATTGCTATCCAGCAGTTCTCAGAGGCTGGCCCATGGACTCTGACATTAGCCAGGGGTGGGCAAACTTTTTGACTCGAGGGCCACAATGGGTTCTTAAACTGGACCGGAGGGCCGGAACAAAAGCATGGATGGAGTGTTTGTGTGAACTAATATAAATTCAAAGTAAACATCATTACATAAAAGGATACGGTCTTTTTTTTTTTTTTTTTTAGTTTTATTCATTTCAAACGGGCCGGATCCACCATGGGGTAAATTTGTTAGAAATTCTGATTGGCTCTCTGAACAGACTCACTGAGTTAGGATCTGCTGGGTGCAGAGTTGCAGGGGAGGCTAGGCTAAGTGATTCTTAAGAATACTTAAGTTTGAGTACCATTGTTCTCAAGATTGTGAAAAGCTTGCAAGACAAACCCCACCGTCTATAAATCTTTGCCTCACTCTCTCCAATTAACCACTTAATGTATTTTGTAAAGGGCAGAATTTTTTGGCTAATTTTCAAGTTTTCATTTGGTTTGCTTCTTTGGTATTTGCTGTATTTGTCCTCTTCCCTTTTCCCCATCTTCCAAACAGTGGAATGTGGCTGCTATTTGGAAGGTAGGAGCAGCTCAGCCCGGTGTTTTACATGTAATAAAGAAATGGTGCTTTGCCTGGCCCAGATGGGGGCGAGGTGGGGGAGGGTTTGGGGGTTTCAGTTGGTTAGAGGTTGTCTCCATATGCCAAGGTTTCCGGTTTCATCCCGGGTTAGGGCACATATAAGAAGCAACCCGTGAGTTGGTAAATAAATGGAACACACAAGTCTTTCTCTCTCTTCTCACCCCCAACCCCCACAAATCAATTTAAAAGAGAAAAAGAAATGGTGGTTTAAATTCAATATCAAAGCACAGTCTTTCCAGGTCTGGAGATGAAATATTAACCAGACCTCAGAATCAAAGCTGCTCTGTGCAGTTCTCTGTGTGCTTTCCCACACTGAGGAAGAATCCTCTGTCCTAATGTGTGTTAAAAGGCACAGGACAGTTTGCCTATGAACTGCCCTTAGGTGGTAGCTCAAACCTGGGTGTTATTAGGTGGCGCCAGCCCTGAGGGATAGCAGTGTCTTCCGCCTTCCAGCCAGCCCAGGAGCAGCAGGAGAAGGCTGGGTGGGAAGGGTTGTAACTTTTAGCTGTCAAAGGGATGTGTCTGGGAAATGAGAATTCATGTTTATAGACAAACAAGAGGCCCGATGCAAGAAATTCATGCAAGGGCCTTGGCCCCAGCCTTGCCGGCCGCCGCAGCCAAGGGGCCTCTGCCGCCTCTGCTTCAGCCCCCGCACCCGCTGTGGCTTTGTCCAGAAGGAAGGACATCCGGAAGGACGTCTGGTCTAATTAGCATATTATGCTTTTATTATTATAGATAGGTCTATAAAGTCACACACTCTGATATGGGTCTGTCTGAACAGGAAAAGGAGGACTTCTTTGTCAAGACGTCTACTTGAAAAGAAAAGAAAAAACGTACCCACTGACATATTGCTTACTTCATAGAAGGAAGGACACATTCTTGATTGAGCTCCAAAGGATTTTGGACTCAGGAAGGATGTTAGACTCTATCTTCATCTGAGACCGTTTGTTTGCCAAGAACCAAAAATCAATTGAGCCAGTTAAATACAGTAAGGTTGGTTTTAAAGACACAGTAGGTGTACTTCATGCTATGTGTCACTTGTCAGTGCTATGATTCGCAAGGCAGCCATGCTCTGTACATTAGGTTTGCAATGCATGCAGAATCTTGTTGGTAGTTCTTTGAGCATACAAGGAGCTTTCAAAGTTGTGGTGTCTCCAAACTGAATGAAGACAAACTGAAAAATGGTGACCACATTGCCCTGGCTATCAGGGAGCCTATGAAGAATTGTAGTATTCATTCCCCACCACTTAGGACCCTGGGGACCTGGGTCCTTGCCTTGGTGAAGTTACTTAATCTATCAATTTTCTTTTTTTCTCATTTAAAAATTATTCAGTACTTTATGTTTTATTTCTGTAAATTGTCTTTAAGCCTTTTTAGAAGTGGAGTTTTACTTTTTTTAAAAAAAGCACACACCAAAAACTAATAAGAAATAAATGAAATACCAGGAATAGGAATTGGTGTCCTGTGGTATAAACCTACTAACCTTCAAAGTGCTTAGGCTCTGCTCCCAGTACTGGCTTGGACCCTCATGGTGAGCCTGGACCTGCTGCAGGAGGCACTTCTTAGGCTGTCCTCTGAAGTTTATGACATAGTACCAATTCCTGAATGAGTTTATACCCTGGGGCTAATATATACTTACTAGAGGCCCAGTGCATGAAATTCGTGCACGGGTAGGATCCCTAGGCCTGGCCAGTGATCAGGGCCAACTGGGGCCTGCCAGCTGCCGGCCAGGGCCTTCCTTCTGGCTGCTGGCCAGGGCTTCCTTCATTCCACACCACCCCCTGGTGGTCAGCGCACATCATAGTGAGCAATCGAACTCTCGGTCTCCCAGTAGAACTCTTGAGGGGACAATTTGCTTATTAGACTTTTATATATTTATTCCTTCTTTGAATTCTAGCATCTTTGTTCTGGGATTTACATAAAAGACTGCATTAAAAACCACCACTATATCCCAGCCAGTGTGGCTCAGTGGTTGAGCTTTGACTTATGAACCAGGAGGTCACGATTTGATTCCTCGATCAGGGCACATGCCCAACTTTGGGCTTAAACCCCCCTCCCCAAGTGGGGGCCTGCAGGAGGCAGCCAATCAATGGTTCTCTCTCATCATTGATGTTTCTCTCTCTCTCTCTCTCTCTCCCTCTCTGAAATCAATAAAATATATATTAAAAAATAATTAAAACAAACAAAAACTCACCACCACATTTATAGACACCCTTATCTTCCCCTTCTTTTTTTTAAAGCCAACTAGAAGATGCCTAGATTTTTTGTTGTTGTATTTTGTTTTTAATACTCACCTGAGGATATTTTCTCCATTGATTTCTTGAGAGAGTGGAAGGGAGGGAGGAGAGGGGAGAAAGAGAGAGAAACATCAACATGAGAGAGACACCTCGATTGGTTGTCTCCCAAAAGGGCCCCTACCGGGACTGGGGAACCTGCAACCGAGCTACAGGCCCTTGACGGGAATCAAACCCTTGAACCGTCAGTCCACAGGCCAACTCCGTAACCACTGATTGTATTTTTAAGTATGGCTCTGAATTTACTTTATGAATGCCCTGTTTCTTTGTTTTGCAAAAATAGGTGCTAAAACTCATACATGTTTGGTGATTCCCACCTCACCTTGATTTCCACCTCAATGGGCAATATTTGAAACAAAAATTCATGTCTATTTGTCTAGGAATATAACCTATAGACACATTTCCATATGTACTAAAGATACGTTGTAAAATGATTTTCACTACAGATTTTGTTTGTCATAGCAAGCAGTGGAAACAGCCTAAATGCCCATCAATAAGTGGGGGGCGGGGGGAGGAGAACTAAGTAATGTCTAATGGTTCATCCATAAAACAGAATGCTGTGGAGCCACTGAGGATAGTAGGTGGACCATAATGTTCTGAAATAATACATTACTAACTTTTTTAAATGGTGGGGAAAATGGCAGATAGGTTGCTTTGTCTTGCACAAATCACACACACATATAAATAAAGAGTTTGGAGTTATATTGGATTCAAATATTAGCTCTGCCACTTACCAATGACCCTGCAATACTCCTTAATCTCTCAGTAACTTATTGTAATGACTGTCTCATAGGGTTATGGAATGCACATAAAATAGTGCAGCCAGGGCACAAGGTACTCTCTCAGTAAATGTAAACATGTAATGATGGTGGTGATGATGACAGTGAACATTTGAACGCTTACCATGTGCCAGGCACTCACTGTGTTAATATATATATTTGAAATATGTTTTTATTGATTTTATGGAGAGGAAGGGAGAGGGAGAGAGAAAAACATCAATTGGCTGCCTTCTGCATGACCCCTACTGGGGATGGAGCCCACAACCTGGGCATGTGCTTACCAGGAATTAAACCGGCAACCTTTTGGTGCATGGGTTGACATTTAACCAACTCACCCACACTGGCCAGGGCAAGAGCTTTATATATATTTATTTAATCCTTTCAACAGCCCTGTAAGTATTGGTTTCATCCTAATTGTACAGATAGGGGAGCTGAGGTACAAAATGGTTAAGTAGCTTGCCCCAAAGACACAGCTAGTAAGCGGTGAAGCTAGGATTCAAACACCGGCAGTCTGGCCCCGTAACCTGAGCTCTTTCTCACTTACAGAATAGCCCTGCCCCTGCTGGACAGTCAGGCCCACTCATGGCACAATTTTGAGGCTGATGAGAGGGTCAGTCCAGTGTCTCAGAGAAATGCTGGCAACACAGGGTGTCCCCAAAATGTATACACACTTTGAATGATTACAAAGGCAGTGTTTATTAAAATACATTTCATTTTCAAAATGTAAGAGAATCACCTGTTGAAGTGTGTGTTTGCATTTTTGGGGGACATCCTGTAATTGTAAATGTCTTCTAAGAGTATGGGAATGCTTTCCTACCTAACCCCAAGTCAGAATAGTACAATCAGAATGACACCTGGGTGTTTCTGTTGGGGTGTGTGGGGACGTTTCGCTTTGCCTTGGTTTTCTCCCACCTGGATCCTCTCTGCTCATGGATCTGGGGTCACAGACAGAAACCGGGTGGGAAATTCTTCACTTTGGGCTGAAGCCAACAGGGATCATGGTGTGCGTGTATGTGGGTGTGTGTGTGCGTGTGTGGAGACCTGTCTTTACTGTATGTATTATCTAATAAACACATTTAAATACCAAGAGGATGGAGGACTTCCCCTCTTTCGTAAGGATCCTTTGGTGACTCAGTTCTCATAATGACTTCTCCTGGAAGAGTGTGTCAAGTTTTTCAGGGCAGTCAAGATGTCATATATTCTTGCCGAAACCGGTTTGGCTCAGTGGATAGAGCGTCGGCCTGTGGACTGAAGGGTCCCAGGTTCGATTCCGGTCAAGGGCATGTACCTGGGTTGCGGGCACATCCCCCAGTAGGAGATGTGCAGGAGGCAGCTGATCGATGTTTCTCTCATCATCGATGTTTCTAACTCTCTATCTCTCTCCCTTCCTCTCTGTAAAAAATCAATAAAATATATTAAAAAAAAAAAAGATGTCATATATTCTTTAGGGAAGCATTTCCTTAATATTGAACCCATATTCTCTAGCTGGATATTTAATCCAATTCTAATCTGTTGCCTTTTCTAGAAGAAAGCTGGTCCTTGGCCTCCTTATGGCCTATCTGAAAGTGAAGTGCCCTTGAGCACAATTACACCATGACTCAGCCACTGACAGATCCTGAATAGTCCGATGCCAAAACATCTTGGGTCCGCGTTAGCAGCGTGTTTTACTTTCTTTATCTTCAGACTTACTCAGACTTGTCTGAATATTTATTCCTTACTTCACCACTAGTCACAAGTGTTCATTCAGTTTGGAAATCCTCATTTTCCTGGGCTAACCTCTCTCCACTGTTCCAATTTTCCAAACTATTGATCAATTTTTCACTCTCTCTGTAAAGACTTCATTTTGAACAACCTGCTGGTCAAGGGATCCTTGGTGCACCAACCCAAGCCAGGACAAAAAGACATCAGCATCCTTGAAAAGATCCCCCTTCAATCATCTCTGACTCATTGCCTTGCTGACTATCATTAGAAACAATCCCAGAGCCCTTGAGTTGCTCTTTCCCCTTTGTCAAGCTCAACGTTGAAAGTGCCACGCTCACCAACACCTCCCGGACACTGCTTCTGTAGGGACCAGGCTGCAAAGAACAGAAAAGATTGGCCCCGGCTAGGGAAGGCAGTAAAGGCAGCGAGGCTCTCTTCCCTGCACAAGCCAGGGAGAGGGGTGGCTCTCAATGAATGTGTTCCATTAAATCAAACCAGAAAGGAATCTAAGGGTAAGTTATTCAACCTCTCTCCTTCTCACCTTTGTTCAAGTTCTGCCTTTGAGATCTGCTTCTCACACTTGGAATTATAGACAGACCCTGCATCGGCTGAGGTTGCAAAGAACCTTATTCTAGAAAGGAAATGATGTGACACAGCTGGGATTTTTAAAAGTGTCACTGACAGCCCAGCCAGTGTGGCTCTGTTGGTTGAGCATCATCCTATGCACCAAAAGGATGCTGAGGTTGCCAGTTCACTTCCTGGTCAGGGCACATATCAGGTTGTGAGTTTGACCCCCAGTCAGGGCACATACAGAAGGCAACCGATCAATGTTTCTATCTCTCTCCCTCCCTTTCTCTCTCTAAACATGTCACCATGTCATCGGGTGAGGATTAAAGAGATTTTTTTAAAAACCTTAAGAGGGTTTTTTAGTGTTACTGACTGACAGAAGTAAACATCGCCCATAGAAAGAGATTAACCCTAAAACCAAAACCCTTAAAAATAGGTCCTCCTTTTTTCAGTTAGTAGAATATCATTATTTTAATCTGGAGAGATGTTTAGAATACACTGAATGGGCCATCCACAGTATTATTATCTAACCCCTTAGATGTTTCTCCTTACTTTTCATAATTGAAACTGCTGGTGGGATTAGGCTTGAAAGCCCTCAAAACAAGGAAGGCAGCTCTAACCGGTTTGGCTCAGTGGGTAGAGCATCGGCCTGCGGACTGCAGGGTCCCAGGTTCGATTCCGGTCAAGGGCATGTACCTTGGTTGCGGGCACTTTCCCAGTAGGGGTTGTGCAGGAGGCAGCTGATTGGTGTTTCTCTCTCATTGATGTTTCTAACTCTCCATCCCTCTCCCTTCCTCTCTGTAAAAAATCAATAAAATGTATTAAAAACAAAAAAACAGAAAACAAGGAAGGTATCATTAATTGATGGTTATGTGTCCAAATCTCAGAAGGCTAGTTCTGGGGGAATATTTTCTCTTTGTAGAGCATTGGCCTCCGGCAGCAGTGAAAGCATTAGAAAAGCTACCAAACCTATAATTGTTGTTCATAACCTCCTCCTTAGGGTCAACAGGAAGCATGCATTTCCCACCGATGTTACAGAAGGGAAAACCGAAGCTCTGTTTGTTACCCCCTTCCTCCTTTCCAAGGTGAAAGGGAGAGTTGTTCTATGGATGAATCTATGGAGACCTCAGTAAAAGCTCCCTCATGGTGTTATTTACCTATCAAGTAATCTGAAAGGAGGAAACTAGCAGATCCTTCCCACAGAAGGCGGGCTAGAAGTGTGAAGAGGAGAACGGCAATCTTCATCTGTACTAGTGAAAACATTTGGTGCATCGAATAGCAACAGTTCACTAAACATCAGTGAGCACAGTGTTTCAGGATTGCAAGGATAAACTGAAAACTACAGCAGAGCTTGACTTCTGGTGTTGGTTAAAACACTTTCTTGCTTTCGGGCATTTTTTATAAAGTCAGGCTTGGGCTCGTTTTCACAGAAGACATGGAGATAATGCATTGACTTGGCTCCACGGGGACCCAGGAGTCAGGAATGGCACCGGGCTTCGCATTCTTGTGGTTATCTGCTGATGGCTTCCCGGGGCCAGCAGTGAGCCCTGAGGAAAGCATGTGGACCAGGAAGCAGGAAGCTATTTTCTCTCTCTGCTTCAGGGGAGATGATGAGTGCTTTGCAGAGGAATGTAAGACCTACAGTATTCTGTAAACTTCTACTAAGACATGAGTTAGGACCCTGAGACAGTTTTCAAATAGAGCCCCTAGTTTCTGTTTGTAAAAGGAGCCGACCTAACCTTGTCTTAGCAGCTGAAAGTCAAACAGCCAGCAAACCTGAGGTCAATTTCAGCACCTTTAGGGTCTACAGTGGCATCTGAGAATGAACACATTCAGACACTGTAATTTTTCAATGTCATTTATTTAAACCAAACTCCATTTATATTTTCAAAGGGGGGGATTTCAAAGATATAAAAATATATTCATATTCAGAACAAACAATTTTGTTCAATTTCTATAAAAAATGAAACTACATTTTTTTGGGGGGGTGAACCCTGTAACATGGGAAATTGCTTCACTGAAATTCAAATTTCCACATGCAAAAACTAACTCATTTTGTTTGGGGATTGACTGAAATGGTTAAGGAGCCCAATAAAATTAAATAATTAATTTGTCAGGCCCTGGATGGGTAGCTCGGTTGGTTAGAGTGTCATCCTGATATGCCAAGGTTGCGGGTTTGATTCCTGGTCAGGGCACATACAAGAATCAACCAATGAATGCATAAACAAGTGGAACAACAAATCTCTCTCTCTCTCTCTCTCTCTCTCTCTCTCTCTCTCCCTCCCTCCCTCAAATCAATAAATAAAAACTTAAAAAATAATTTGTTAAAGGCGAACACTGTAATCACAGTTGAGACTTTGGGAATAGTCAGTGCATGAACAAAGTAATAAGATCTTTGCTGCCTCATGAGGATCCAGCCACTTCAAACTCTTGAAGCTGTTTCAAAAGTACGTTGTGTTATTTTGGTGACTGGCATGGTTTTGCTTATGTATAAAAATCAGAAAAAGTGGCTTATCTGCTTAACAGTTTCCAAGTTTGTTGCATCTAAGGTGGATGGGTTTGTCCAAGAACTCGGTGGGGAGGAAGCACTGTGGATCTAGGTTTCTTCAGAGCTGCAGCATTTTCAGATCATTGCAAGTTCATTTCATAAAATACTGCAATTTACTTTCTTTTTTGATAAATCTGTATTTTTGTGTATATGGAGTCAGGTTTGTGGATATAACCTAGCTAAACCCCAGACAAAATCAACAGTGACAAATAATTACCAATGTTAAATGTTGGAAGCATGATAGAGACCCCACTGAAGGCTGAATGAAGGCTTGAACTTGGGACTCAGATCTATTCCTTAATAATTATGTCACACCGGGCAAATCACTAAACCAGTGAGCACAGTTTTTCAGTACCGCAAGGATAAATTGAGAACCGCAAAGCATTATTCTGACCTTTCTTGCCCTGGCGGACTGTGTAGAAAACAAAATTGATGAAATGTTTGCAAAGAAATTCAAGTGGCTGAGATATATACAGAGCTGCACAAGTTTGAGAGGCTAATAACTGCTTTCATAAAATATACAGCTTTTGACTTAACACTTTGACCTGTGTGTGATCATCATGGTAACGTGACTTTTAGTTTTCAGTATTTCAGTCCCTTCTGTGGGATGCAAGGTCTACCCCTTGGCTCAACAGGGACTAGCACTGCGTGCTGTTACAATGAAAGCTACAAGGAGGTGCTTCTTTATTGCTTAATTATTCCCCCCCAAAGGCAATTACTTGTATCTTGGAAGAAGCGGGACTCTGTAGTGAAGACATGCACACCTGAAAGCAGTGCATTAATTATTTTATTAATTTCATCTTTTTACATTATGGGAAACATTCATCTATTTACAATTTTTTTGTTCACACACAATCTAAGTAGATAAGCCTATGAAATTCCAATTCATAAATCCATAAAAATGTTCCCCATCCCTCCATCAGAAGGCTTTCAAATGAATCTCTTTTTTTTTTCCAAACCAAAATAATTTTTAAAAATTACATTTGGGAATTCAGATATGCTAGTGATTTACATTCCAGTTATTTAAAATATGCATCTAGACATGTTTTAAAAAAGAAATGGTAAATTCACAAGGATAAGGCTTAAATTAAAGTGGTAATACACAGTAAAACATTAAGGAAACATCTATAAATAACAGAAATATATTACAAATAAATTAGTTCTATTTACCATTTCAAATATTAAAAATCTTTAATCCATTTCTTCATCTCTCTTTACAAAAAGGTTATGTGAATTGTATGGAAACAACTGCAAAAAATATAATAAATACTTAATTTCTTTGAACTTTTTTTGATGCGGGAGACAAACTTCTTTTTTAATGCCCCCCCTCCCCAAGAAAATGCCCAAACATCTTTGTACCAAAGTTAAACAAAATAAGTAATTTTTCAGGGTACACACATTTTCCATTATGAACTAAGAAACATTTCTACAAATACATCAAAAAGAACAATGTAACAAAGGTTATGCTCATGGATGTCAATTAAAGGGGGCAAGTGGTTAACAAGCCGCTTGATGTGGGGTCACGGTTTCACATCAATAATTAGCTCTTTATAAAGTGCTTGTACAATTTGTGATTCGAAGGAAGGCAAAGGTCATGATGCCTGTAGGCATTTAGCTAAAAGATTTAAAATTCTTACCAAAAATAGCTTATGAATATACAAATACCGCTCACACAGGACAAGATAAATAGGACTTCTCTTGTCTCTCTTTAAAATATCCTGGGCTAAACCAGTTTCCAAAGAAAATATTGGAGGATGATCTGGAATCGTATTAGAAATCTATTTCTTACTCCAAATCGTATCTCTACCTCAGGGCACAGAGCTGTTGTTGGGAACATGGGTTTTCCAATGGATACCACTTCCTTCACGTTAATCTGCGAGTTCCACGTCATTTGCAGGACTGAATGTGACCATAGGCTACCCAAGGTGGCAGTTGGCCTTACTGGATGCAAATTTTGTGTGACCTTCCACTGCTGCTAGAAAGTAAATCAAAGATGTATTCTTTTTAGAACCAGCAACACCTGAAGCTCAAAATCTCTGTATGCTCCAATTTTACAAAGCACTCCAGGTGCTTTGTTCACCCTAGTTAAAAGTTTGTTTTGAGATAAGTTAGTAGCCCTTGTAAACCACAGCAGTAAACATTTGTGCCCTGTTTATAAAGATAGCTCAAAGCATCGATGGCTCTGAGAGGGAGCGAATTCCCTAGTGGTTTTTGAATATGTCCATGAAAATAGTTGTTGCCAGAACCCATCACCTCTCTTAATTTCAGAAATAAAATTAAATTAGCACCTGGCGATGCGAGTGTGTTTTTTGAAAAAGCTTCTCTGGTGCAAGCGTATTTGATGTATGTTTTTAGAAGTCTTTCATTTTCCAGTGGTAATTTCTAATACTTTAGGGTGGGAGCTGGACGTAAAACGCCAGTGATACTTTAAGACCCCCATATTCTAAATGTATTGACTGCTATGAATAAGGGCATTTACGGAGAACTTCAGCAAAGTGCAGACTGCCCATCCAGCATGACTAAAAATGTCAATCAACATTCTCTGCCAAAAGCCTGGGTATCTTTCAGTGTTTGTGCGTCCTGACTGTTCCCCTCTCCTTGTGGTTGCTGAACCTTGCAAGTCAAATTTTTCTCACTACCTGGGACTTCAAGAGGAGTGGCAGCTCTTTGGAATGAGGCATGTCTATTGGGGTAGAAAATTTATTTTATTGGGTTGACGTGGGACACAATCCTTATGCTAGGGGTTGATCGGACTCTATGGAATAGTAGTGAGAGAAGACTAAAGGAAGAGATATGTCAGCAGTATGAACTAACAGGTTAAAAGAGATGGCCGTATAGCATTCAAGGGGATGATGGGAAAATCCAAACGCTTCTCCGAAAACCACCTGGCTGCCACGTAGAGCGCTTCAGAAGCAGATGTGTACGTACACAGGTGTGTTAGGTAGGCTCCCCAGAATGGACACTAACAAATTAAAAGAACCAACACTTTCCCCATTTAAGACCCTACTGCACAACAATATAATATACATAACACAATAAAGGTTGATGAAACATTTCAGGTCTAATTGTTTTTTAAACAATAGAACAACAAAAAAAATCCCTATGTATATCTTAAACTCTCAGTGCTTCCTTTGCCTTGCCTTTCTTCATTTTATTGCCTTTCAGAATAGATTAATTTCCCTGAAAGAGCGAATTTACAATCTTCTGCTGATTGGAACATTTGAAGCAGTGATTGATGAAGCATCAGTGAGGCAGTTTGTGCAGCTGTGAGTGGTGCCGGTACTCCCAGCACCCGCAGATTTTGCTTCTCCCTTCCCCGCTACACATCCAGGTCCCCCACCCCCAGCCCAACTCGGTCCCCTCTTGGTTTGTCACTCATGGATTCCGGTGAGATGGCGTGATTTCTGAGGCTGGAAATAAAGTGCTCCATCTGCTTTGCAAAATAATAACCATTGGGGAAATAAAGGGGGTCGGAGCCCTAGTTTCTTTCACGTGGAAGACGGTTAAGTCCCAAAGGATCCCCCTGTGATACTGGATTTCTGAAATACCCTACGGTTTTATATTGCTGAGCTCTAGGGACACACTAGCTTGAGAGAACTGAGGATGGCGGGTGGCTTAAAGGGGCTATCTCTACACAGGTGGGCTTGGTTTTGCCAAGAAAAGAAAGGGCTGCCTATCCGGATGAGGCAGGTGACGCATCAGTACAGGTGGCGAAGCTCAGTGAATAACATAGGCCAACCGGTCCGGGCAGAGGGGTGCCTGGGGGGCGGCTCCTGCAAGATGGACAACGACACCGCGACAGCGGGAGTCCCTGGGCTCAGAGACAGACGGGCTCGGAGGCGGAGGGGCCGGGGGAGGAGGCGGGCGGGCGGGTCGGCGGGTCCTGGGGGCGCCGCCGCGGGGGCGCGCCCGGGCGCCTCAGAGCCGGGTCTGCGCCTCGGGGATGTAGATCTCGATGCTCTCGGCGCTCTCGGTGGCCGAGTTCTGGCGGACGGACGCGGCGCGCCTGGCGGCCATCAGGCGCTTGCGGGCCTCCTGGCGCTGCGAGCTCTCCAGCGAGCGCTCCCGGATCAGCGGCGCGGGGCCCTTCGCCGGCTTCTTTGGCACTGGAGGAGGGGCCCTTCTCTCCTGATCAAAGCAGAAGGTTCAGGACATTACACAGCTTCTCAGGACAAGCGTGGGGGAAACTGGGATAGGTCAGTAGTTAGAACACACTTTTCTTTTATTTTTAAACCTAGGGGTGGTTAGTTCTGATCTGCACACTGCATATAACTTTTTCTTCATTTTTCTGGTTTGGGTATTCAAAAGATGCAGGGGAAAAAAGTATACCGGTAAGCTTAAGGCCAAGGGTGAGGCTGGACTGCAGAACTAGGTCTCTCCAAAGAAAGGCTGCGGGTGCTTAAAGGCCCCCTGCTGAAAGGCTGCGCACCCAGCACGTTTAGTGGTTCTCTCTGGAGGCTCCAGACTCCTCCGGCGGCCAGAGATGGGCAAGGGTTGCAGCGGCAGCAGCAGCAGCAGCTTAGAATTCTGCACCCCCTCTAAGGAGGCGAGGCAGCTGCTGTGAGCTGGGTTCAGAGTTTAAAAGCATCACCGCCCTCTCCCCAGACCCACCCAAACCTAAATAGCCAAATGAGGAGGAAGAGACGATAAGACTGTGTTCCTTTAGCTTTGTAGATGCCTCAGTGAGTTACGCCCGTTTGCACACCACACACAAACACACAGCAATATACATTCCAGGGTCACCCTGGAGGGAAGACATGGGTAATTCCTACACTCAGCTCCAAAACGGCTCTAAAACATCCTGCTGGGATGGCACTCCGGGGCCCAGAGAGCTATTCCAATCCTAGGGACAGACATTGTGAGAACTTAACACGGGACTGAAAGAGTTCACCTGCCTTAGCAACAGCAAACTATAAAACAGGTATTTTTAAATGCCATTGCAAAGACAAAAGCCACTCATGACTTCAGTAGAAAAAAAAAAAAATGCCAGTGGGAAAGAAGGAAATCTAGACCAGAACGGATTCTTATGAAAAGGATGATAAACTGAGGCTGCGAAATGGTCCATGTGAATGTTTTCATTTTAAATAAAATAGCCTCGGTCCTCGTAAATAAATGTGAAGTGTGTCATAAATGTGAAATGTATCTTAAAGTGTAGAGTCTATGATTCTCCGAAGCGCATTCCTTGCGCCTTAACACTCATGCTGGTCACAGTGGTCCCTCCTTGCTGGCATGGGTGGAGCCTAGTTAAACTTATTACAGTGGAGTGAGGCCCGCAGGCAGTGTAAGGGAGAGTCTGGGTGGCCCAGAGGACAGGAAAGGAAGCACAGAACGCAAACAGTATTCTGCCAACTCTGATTGTGCTCATTCATTTTTCCCCCCTAAAGTGCACGGGATGATGAAAAGCTCTGATCATGGACAAAGTGTGTAAGGATTTAGAAATCAAGTTAACTAATGATTTACTGTGCGAATGTCAATAGTTACATATATCATTTCTTAGCATCACTCGGTTTGGACATTTAAAAATCTTCATTGTTGAGCAACTTTGTGTATATTTTTAAAAGTATGAATACTGATCATTTTCAGTCATATTTTCCTATTTGTGTACATTATATATTTTAACAATAATTTTTTAAAAATCAACAAGTGGGAAATTAGATAGATGTGTGTGTACATCTGTAGTGGTTTTTTAAAAAAATAAGACCAATTCAAAAGCTTATCTAGCTGACAATTTCAAACACAGATTTTAAAAAACAAGCTAGATTAAGTGCACATGTTTGGCTTCCCAAGCGAGAGGCCACATATACACCAATGGTACTTTGATGCTTAACACTAAACCCTCAGGTTGACGGGTGACAGAATTGGAAATTAGGGATAGGATGATAGTGTTGCTTTCCTGTCCCCTAGGACTGGATTTCTCCTGGGAGCCCACTGACCCTAAGAATCCTGATACTATGGGCAGCAACAGAATGGACTGGATTGCCATGAGCTCTCTGATAGGTAAGGAGATCTGAAAAGGTCAGGGCCACCAGTGCTTCAGGGGAATAACCGTGAGTCATTTTTGTAGTTGAATCTCTTGGAACTATTTGACCTCAGGCCAGAGGAAAGCAAAACATTACAAAAGTGGTGCATGACAGCCCAAGCAAGGGAGGACATTGTATACCTGTGTGAGCCTGGTGGAACCACCATAGTCCAATGTGAAAATTGTAATTTATTAATTAAAGTAAAAAATTTGAGTCTTTATTTCTAAACGGCTGCATGAGGAACCCAGTGAGCAATATTCCCCAAGGCAAATAAACCAAAAGTAAACTCTTTTATAAAGGAAAAAGCCCAACATTTTTGATTACTGTGAAACTCGATGGTGTGTATATTTTTAGACTTGAACAACAGTGGTTTCTTTATTCCTATATTTATGAAATGATTATCAAAGTCAGTTAGCTTTCAGGGCTTATTTTCCTCAGAAACACATCCTAGGGCTGTAAGGAAGTTGAACTCTTGCTCTATGTAATCATGCACTGAATATGTCATTTATTTTAGTTTAAAAAGCAAAATGGAGGCAGTTCCTTCCAGTGACTAAAATGGTTTAACTTAAAGTTTAATTAACAAAAAAAAAAGCCACATTCCCAATTTTCCAATTCACAAAGACAGGTTTTTCTTTAAAAATATGCCTGAAACATATTACAGATAATATCCCAAATGATTACTATGTAAACATTGTCATTACAATGAAATTAGTATGATGTCAGCTCCATTTCACATTGTAAACAGCAAGACTGAATGCAGAAGCCTATTTAGACTGTCCAATGTTTGTGCAGGTTTTTAAATGAACCATACAAAATCTACATTGTTCTACCTTCTTGTCAAGAGGATCCATCTGTTTCCAATTATTGGCCTTTAACTGATGGAGTTCATCAAATTTCATACTAATATTTTCTATGGACAACTGCAGCATGTCCCAGAACCCCGCCAAATCCTGGGAGGTGGGCCTTGGATGAGCATTAGGGTTCTGTACAGAGAAAGAAGAATAATCATGCTTTAGAGGCGATCCATGACAACAAGCACAGGGCCAAAGTAACATTTTCAAATACTTCAAACAACAGAAGGAGAGTGAGTTCCTTTTGGTTTTCAGATAAAAGTGGTAATTTTATAGTAATTTATAAATGGTTATTTTAAAAATTATACTTTCAGCTCTACTGAGGTATAATTGACAAATAATAATGACATTTAAAATGTACAATACGATATACATTGTGAAAGAATTTCCTCCATCAAGTTAAGTAACATATCCATTACCTCACATATTTACCTTTTAAAAAAAAGTTTGGTGAGAACATTAAGTTCTACTCTCAGTGAATTTCAGCTATACAGTACAGCGTTACCAACTATAACCAACATGTTATACATTAGATCCTCAGACATATTTATCTCCTAACTGAAAGTTTATACCCTTTTACCAGCTTCTCCCTGTTTTTTCCACCCCTCAGCCCTCAGCAACCACTTTTCTATTCTGTTTCTATGAGCTTGACTTTTTTGTCTTAGAGGCGACTACAAATGGTGATGAGGAGTAATAAAACATGTTTAACAATTAAGATACTATTAATATAGGAAGTCATTTATCATATAAATACTTGGGCAAAATCATTTCAAAATGAATTTGTTTTAAACCAGCGGTTCTCAACCTGTGGGTCGCGACCCCTTTGGCGGTCGAACGACCCTTTCACAGGGGTCGCCTAAGACCATCCTGCATATCAGATATTTACATTACGATTCATAACAGTAGCAACATTACAGTTATGAAGTGGCAATGAAAATAATTTTATGGTTGGGTCACAACATGAGGAACTGTATTTAAAGGGCCAGAAGGTTGAGAACCACTGTTAAACTGACCGTAACATAATATAGCAAATGTAAGAACACATATCTACACATACACAAAGAGTCCATAGTGATCCATTTGCTAGATAATATTGAACAATCTTTGGTATTTAAGGGTTGGCTTTCTTTGCCTCCATCCACATGTCCCTCCAAGTACTAGAAAGTATGAACCACAAATTATTATGATCTAAGACAGAAAAATCATAACTAAGAGAATGAAGGTGCCATACTCATTGTTAATCACTACCTGCAGTAGTAGCTAAAGCATTAGATTGGTGGGAGCTGACATATGTCAGATGTTTATAGCTGGGGTCAGTTTTGGTTACCTCTAAGTATTCAGGCAACTAAGACTGTGAGACCTTATGCTGTATAATAACTTGAGGCCAGTTTCTTCTTTTAAAACCAACCCTCATAAGAAATGATATCAGAATTTCAGAATGTGTAAGGTCAGTGACCATCAAAATTAATGGGTTGGAAAGAACTTTTTAGCCCTTTGAATGAACTAGCATTATTTGTCTAGACTCAAAATAAATACAAGTAAAGATGTTTTTATAAACTTATAGTTCTAAAACTACCCATAGTTCTGAAATTCATTGGAAGAATAAATTCTAAAGTTTGTAAGCATTTGGTTCAGTATTAAATCTGTGCTAATGACACCTGAATTAATGAGTTTCTCTATAACATTTTGATTTAGTGAACTAAAAAAAAATGTTTCTAAATATCTAGGTTCAGAAAGACAGATAATAGTTTGGACAAAGTGCCTCTCAAATGGAGTTTATGGTCTCACAATATATTTCCTTATCTTATTGATGACCAAAAACTAAATTGCTCATATTCTGGAGTTCACTAAAGTCTTTTAGGTCATAAGCTCCATTGGCTAAATTGTTTCAGTGCACCAGTGCATGACATGATAGTTCAATAGGCAGAGTTATTTTTGACTCTGTATATTGGGCAACTTGTTCCCTCCTCACCAGGAACCTCTTTGCCCCCATATCATGAAAGAGATAGAAGAGGAAGCAGAGAGAAAGAGTTCAGGCACCCAGCCAGTCTCTGAATCAGTGGGTCATGTGACATCTCATGCACAAGAAGAAGTTGTAGTACTAGCCTTAGTCTGAACCAGGCCACTTAGGGTTCAGAGATGGTAAACAGTGTAAAAAGATGAGGGGGGGTTGGGTTCCTTGGTTTAGTTTTACTGGGGAAAAAGTAACTCTCATCCATTCATTTTATGCCTGAGAGTCTAGATAATGTGTGGGTGTTCAAGTGTTGCCTTTGTCAGAGTAAGAACTCAAGACAGGAGAACTGGGTCTGGATGTGACTAATCTTAATGCCATTCTTATGCGGCTTTGTAGACCTAAACAATGCCACTACCAGGTCACCATGCTTCCTGCTGCAGAGGAGGGAGCGCTGACTGGTCAGCCTCAGGTCCCTCCACCAGGGTAAGAATGCAGCTCACATTCTAGGGGATAAGTAGGGTGGTGGGTGGATTTACAGGGATTGAGGTCAAAGAGACTGAGATTTGAATCTTGGTGCAGCCTCTTACCATGTGGCCCCGGTCAAGTTACGTAGCCTTTCCATGCCCATTTTTCTCAACCGTAAAACCATCATAGAAATAATGTCACAAGCTGCTCCATAAGGTCTGACACAGTGGGCTCTTGACCTTCCCTCCTGGGACATGGTTTGACCGGCCATCAATGGCCCTTGGCCCACAGTGTGGTTCCGCTTCCGTCTACCTCTAACATGCTTCTCATGTTTTGCCACCTAAGTTCCTCTAGTGGCCAAGGAATGTGAGCCCATTAGGAGCTAGGAAACATCAAAAGATGGCTTTAACAAGGTTAACCTTTCCTGGACATCTGCAAAATTTTCAAAACGTTTTGTCTGCAATTTGATCTTCAAAATCTGCATAATATTCTACTACATAATATACTTGCCCATAGTATAATTCTTTAAAAAGGCATGCTCTGTGCCCTGCACTGTGTACACATTGGGCTCCAGGTATCTAGCAATCATTTTGAGAAGTATAGCTTTATGCGTGCTTTCTTACATTTAAAGAACAAAGAATCATGTTAATTAAGATGTGTGACACATTACCAAGTTCACGAATTAGCGGGAATTCTGTACCTGACATGAAGTGAAGCTCAATAAAGTATTTGTGGTAGTCACTTATCAATACATTTACTAATACATATTATCTTATAATCCAGAATAGAATTTCTGGGAAGGTGAAAGAAGGATCAGGTAATTTTTGCTGAGGGAAGGGAAGACAAATTATAGATGGGAGGATGGTGAGTAGGAGGGAAGAGATAGCTCCAAAGGAAGATCTCAAAAAGAAAGGCCTGGTGCAGAGGGATGGAGAGTACTAAGGTTTGCATGCTTCCTGTTTTTTCTTGGCCGAGTCCTGTCTAGATAAATCCTTTTCAGTCTTTATTTGTCCTTGTTAACAAGAAGATGTGGTTAAAACTCTGAAATCATAGTTTGGGTCAATTAGATTGCATATAAGAATGTTTTTGCTTTGAACAAGATAAACAAGTTGCTTTTCATTATCTGTGTTTTAGACCCAGCCTGACCAACAATTGGCCAATAAAAGCTATTCTGTGGAATGACTGTAGAGCTGGTAGTAGTTTTTAAAAAGAGCATACGTGAGTGAGGAAGCGCTTGCCCCTGTATTAAAATGTTGCTGGCAGTGGTGCTTTTGTGCCTGCTTCGCTTTATTTTGTTCTGGTATGTCTACGAAGGATCCATGTGTCTCAGGGAGATCAAATCTACACTTTGTGATGCCCTTCACCTCTGGCCCTTGAATTAAAACAGAGAACTCTGATAAGGATATACGAACTGATGGCTATTACAGAAAGAAACTCATTATCCAAAATGGTTTTCTGTAATATTATTTTTGAAATACCAGGTGGTCCCTATTTTGGTAAGAATAATGAAATCAGAGATGCCATGTGAAAGCCAGGAGAATGGGGATTTTTCAGTTACCATAGAGCAGGCGATGGAATTTTAAATTAGTTGGGTTTTTTCTTCTACGATTTTTTAAATATATTTTTTATTGATTTTTTACAGAGAAGAAGGGAGAGAGATAGAGAGTTAGAAACATCGATGAGAGAGAAACATCGATCAGCTGCCTCCTGCACATCTCCTACTGGGGATATGCCCTCAACCCAGGTACATGCCCTTGACCGGAATCGAACCTGGGACCTTTCAGTCCGCAGGCTGACGCTCTATCCACTGAGCCAAACCGCTTTCGGCTCTTCTACAATTTTTTAAGCATGAAAGTATTTTTAATTTTAAGAGCAGATAATAAGATTCATCAGAAAACTCTTTATTCCAAGAGAGTCCAATG
This sequence comes from Myotis daubentonii, assembly GCF_963259705.1. Taxonomy (NCBI): domain Eukaryota; kingdom Metazoa; phylum Chordata; class Mammalia; order Chiroptera; family Vespertilionidae; genus Myotis; species Myotis daubentonii. Next base: position 59,286,709 of record NC_081847.1, read on the forward strand.
GGCCTTGACTTGGTTCAAAATCAGGCCAATCTTGATAACACACTCTTCTCATGGTACTAGCAGGAAAGGGTAGTGATGGGGAATGTTACCTACCAGGTTTTCTTCACACAGTTCTCTGAACTGGTAGAATTTCTGGGCCATGAGAAGTTGGGCACTGCCCACTGCCGTTCGGATTTTCCCTAGAACTGAAAAGAGCAAACATACAAGGAGTTTACACATTATGTCTCATTGTTGAGATTCAGTCTGGTAAAGCAAAGAGGAAGTTATGCTGCAATAATTGGGGAAAACAGCACACACAGTGCTCACACACACGTGCACACAGCCCAATCGTGGTCGTTACTCTGCTGGTCTATGTAACAGAGGCTCCTAGGTTAAAGCATAAAATCAACTGAGGGAAAAACACGTGCTCATCATGCATATTTCTCAGGGATCACAGCGTTTTCCACCACAGCACTGGATGCTACCAAGAGAAGAGGCAAACGGTTTTGTTTTGCTTTTTCCTTTTACTGCAAGGATAAATTGCAAGTGTTTGCCCGTATAGTTATGGATTTACTTGTGTCAGCAATCCGGGTCTGCCAGTTTGTTTGTTTTTTTAACCCAAATCCAAACACAAGAAAAGCCATCCTGTCTCGGAGGGGGACCCCTTGGCACTCACCATGTTCCAGCCATAGCTTTCATTATTTTTCCGGAGCTCTGCCTCTGGTACTGTCAGGAAAGAGCCACTGGCCAGTGGAAAGACTTTCTAAGGAGTGAACATTTTCAGACTGTTGCCTGGGGAACGCCAGCCCCATCCCAGCTTTTCCACTCCACAGCCCAATGTTATTGTTAACGTGGGTTTAATTCCCTCTGCACGGTGCTGAAACCCTGCCCCTTTGCAAGCCACTTCTTGCCTTCTGTGCAGTCTAAGGCGAGAACCTTTCAACCGACGGGCGTGCTGAGACGGGGCGGGGCGCTCCACAGCGAGCGGTCCTCAGGTCTGCATTGTCCCAAGGCTCTCCCTCCAGCCGGTGGGGACCAGGGCACAGCTGCACTGCTGGAGCCCTGCCACCAGGCAGCTCTCAACACGCCCTCCCTGCCGGGAAGGAAGGGGAGAAGGCACCCTGCTTGCTCATAGGAAACCAGAGGGGGCACTTCTCAAAGTGCACTTGGCCTGCTCAGAAATCCTCCCGGGGAGGCACAGTATAGGACTGAAGCAATGGTTTTGCTGTGGTTTTGTTATGGGTGTACAGAGCCTGAGACTCAGAGTGGAATCAGGTCTCCCTTCCTTGACCTCATTCCTCACAAAGTCTGAGGAGAAGGAAACAGAAGAAAAAGAAACTTCATTTTGGCCCCGGGTTTTCTAGAAATCTGCTTCTGTTTAAAACTGCCAGGCTAGCCAATGGTTTGTAATGCACATTAGTCATGGGCACTCCTCTAATAGTTCAGCATTCCCACACACATAACTCAGGGCGATGATGAACTCTCCAATATGTCACCAGTCACGCCAAACAGCTGAAGTGCAGGAATTCGCCTACTCAGTGATAGCGAGGGGCCGCCCTGGACAGCCGACTGGCAGCTATTGCTCAGGGCGAAGTTTTTACTTCTTTCCAATTTGCTTACGCTCTTTTGAGATGGCTAGTCCATTCCTCTCTGACGGATCGATCGGTTGTTGGAGTCCTCCTCTCCCTTTCTCAACACTCCAAAAGCAGAGGGACAGCATATGCAGACACAGGGCACAGCAGTTAAGAATTCAGGCCCTGAGGAGGCCAAGGGTTCTGGCTCCAACACTGAGAGCAGCCACGTCCTGGACAGTCACTTAATCTGTTTTCTCACGTGTAAAATGGAGCAATGGGTACCTATTTGTAGGGTTGTGGTTAAAGTTAAAAGTGGTACTGTATGCGAACTGTTTAGGTCAGTGTCTGACCTACAGCAAGCACTCAATAAATGCATTTATCACCTAGGGCCAGGATACTGCACTTCCTCTAACTGTGAGCCCCACACAGAGTAGAGGAAACAACCAAAGTCTGGATGATCCCTGGTTGCCTGGGATGGGTGTGTGCGTTGATGACCTGTCCTAGAGCTGAGACAGGTCTGAGAAGGCACTTCCTAAGTGAACACGTGGCTTTAGGCCAACTCCGAGGTTCCTGAATGATCTTGCTGAAGGGGAGGATTCTGACACCAGCAATTTTCAGAATGAATCATGGGAGATTAGATCTAATACCTAAGTCTCCAATGGGCTGCCTGGGATCGCTTAGCTCCAGGCAACTGGCATAGAAACTCAAACAATTCTGATGTTCCTCAAACTTTGCACTAAGATTCTCACTTACAGCCGAATACCTGCGCTATGTAATAGACTACCATAAGAGTAGCTAAGACGGTGATTCTCCAATGAGGAGAAAGAAGCGCTCCAAACAGTCATCCAGGCAACACCCAACCGTGGTGGGTAGGACTAACTCGGATTTCTTCTCAAGGAAAACAAGGGACATCTTTCTTCATTCAGTATGGTTTGGCCAGAACCCTAGATTTGGAGCAAAAATACCTGGGGTGGAGTGTGGTCCTTCTGTTTCCCAGGTTTTTGCCATCATGTTCCTTGAGTGGAAATGTCTTATTGGCTCCAGGATTATTCGCATTTCCTGGGTCCAAGTGATGGTCTTTTCTGGGCCCAGGGTAGGGAGATGACGATTTGGGTCAGGAGGGAAATATGAACCGGGAGGGCGTGGGACAAGCAGATGATAGCTCCTACTTCTCTGACCTCCATGCTTTTTTTTTCTTTTTCTTTTTTTTAATATATTTTATTTTTTACAGAGAGGAAGGGAGAGGGATAGAGAGTTAGAAACATCGATGAGAGAGAAACATTGATCAGCTGCCTCCTGCACACTCCCTACTGGGGATGTGCCCGCAACCAAGGTACATGCCCTTGACAGGAATCGAACCTGGGACCCTTGAGTCTGCAGGCCGACGCTCTATCCACTGAGCCAAACCAGGTAGGGCGCATGCTTTCTTTTTCAGAGAATTAAAAATTCATTTTAATTTTTAGGGAAGAAGCTCTAATGAAGTTTGTTCCGTTTTGTTTGTCCACTAGACACAAACTTGGTGTGATAACTCTTTTCTCCTGGAAGTAAATTTCATATTTGTTACATATGCCTTAAGGAAGTACAAAACTAATAAACAGCATGTGGTAAACATCAGTGGAAATAAACGCTAGGGAAAATAAAGCTGAATGCTGGTAAAGAAATGAGATAAAGAAGAGCCATCATAATGTTATTTAGAAACTACTCTAAAACATTCCATACCATCCTTCAGCAGAGTGCAAAGAAAAGACTTTGATCAGGGATGCTAAGAAAAGAAGTATAAGGGAGCAACAGTAACTAAGCTGTGGGCTTTCCCCATGCGTATAAAACAGCCCACCCTGGTATTAGAAAGTTCTGGAAGAGGCCTAGAGATAGTGCATCTTTCCAGGGTTTGCCTTGCAGCTCACTATTTTACTGTAGCATGGCAGCAGTTAACTTCGTAGGCTTGGCCTGGCCCTCAAGGACATGGCCAAGAAAGCCAGAGGAGCCTAAAAGTGTGGGGTCTATGCAAAAGCAGGTGGGCAAGGCCAACCTTCAAATTATGTTTTCATGGAGCAGGGCAGTCCTTGTGGGTTCTGGGAACTCAATCATTCATTCATTCAGCAAATATTTATTAAGGGCACACGATGTGCCAGGCACTGTACTGGATGGTAGGATATGGTGATAAGAAAAAGCCTTGCCCTCATGGATTACATTCTGGTGAGGGATAGTGGGAGAGACTGTGAAACAGGAAAACAAGATTTAAAGGTTTGGGATTTGCTAGATGACTTGAAATGATCAGATGGAGCTGAGTATGACTGAGCAATTCAAAGGACAGTGAATTCCTTAAATGGTGGTTAGAGAACATTCCGTCTTCTTGGTCTCTCTTAAGAAATGGAAAACAAACAAAAACAAACAAACAAACAAAAACCACGGTTTGAGATGGTATCAGTTGCAATATGAAAATGGACTCTGGACTAAACAGCATGTTGTATAATTTTATTTATTGATTTTTTTTTTAGTTGATTGATTTAAAAGAGAGAGAGGAAGAGAGATTTGTTGTTCCACTTATTTATGCATTCATTCATTCATGTATGTGCCCTGATCGGGGTTCAAACCTGTAACCTTTGGCATATTTGAACGATGCTCTAACCAACTGAGCCACCCAGCCAAGGCAACAGCTTGTTTTAGTAGTCATCATTTGAAAATGCCACTGTTTTTTATTTGGAAAAAAATTAAAATACATGAAAGTAGAAAGGGCAAAATAGCAAACATCTATGTATATGTTCTTCCCTAAAGAAACAATTTTTAAAAATGCACTTCTTAATTTGTGTTTCTTTTCTTCTCTCTCTCTCTCTCTCTCTGCAATGAAATAAAGCCCTACAGATAAAGTATACGCCACTTCTGTCCCGTTAGCCTCCCTTCCAGAAGAAACCACTGGACTAGACGAACAGTCCAGCCTATCCCTGAGTTTATGAAGGTTTTCCCCCTGGTCCTAGAAAGGTGACAGCTAAGGGTCGTTGGAGTGTAAACGAGAGAGCGATAGTCGGGGGCAATTCCACTGGCACAGTTGAGACCCCACAGCTTAAGGCAGCAGACTGTCTGAAGTCAGATGGGAGGTTTCCAGCCTGTGCTGCGCCAGGGGGAAGATGTGCTGCTGGGGTTCCATTTAGTTGGTTTCCTTCACACTCTGGTCCATACAGTCTTTCCAGATTGCTTACCCCGTATGTAGTTGACAATTTTTACCTCCCATCTCCCTTAAGGCACATTCCAGAATAATGATCTTTGCTGCATACCCAAGCATGACATTCAACCATGAGTTATACTATCTATTTGTGTAATAGGTCATCATATAATACGCCTTGCCTTGCTGTGTCACTCTCTTTATATCGGTAAGTCTGCTTCTCCCCAGGGGTTTTATTAGTGCCTGCCAGTGCATTTTTAGATCCCTTTCTCCCTTCCCTTTCCTCCCAGCTCCTTGGTTAGTCCAGTCCTCAATGGAAGTACAGGACAACAGCCATAAACACTGTTGAACTAAATTCCTTCTATTTAAAAAGTGGGCCCTAACTGGTTTGGCTCAGTGGATAGAGCGTCAGCCTGCGGACTCAAGGGTCCCAGGTTCGATTCCGGTCAAGGGCATGTACCGTGGTTGAGGGCACATCCCCAGTGGGGAGTGTGCAGGAGGCAGCTGATCAGTGTTTCTCTCTCAACGATGTTTCTAACTCTCTATCCCTCTCCCTTCCTCTCTGTAAAAAATCAATAAAATATATTTTTAAAAAGTGGGTACCTTTTTATTAACTCTCCCATTTATAATGCTAGAAACCTCTCAGCCCACAACAGATGGCTATGAGGGATCATACTAGAGAGGATAGGCCCAGGTTAATTCATATAAAGCCAGGAAGAGTCTTTGGATGGCCATCACTGTTTGTTCCAGCAAAATTCTATTTATCTTATTACCTTGTATTTCAAAGCATTTTCACACGCACAACTAATTTGATCCTCCTAGGACCCGGTGAGGCAGGGCAGATATAATTTCATTTGGAAAATTTGGGCCCAAACGAAGACGTGCCTTCCCCGGGTCCCCACAGTTCTGGATCCCTGTCTTCTCACTTCCGGTCCAGTTGTGTTCCTTTCTCTCAACACTTATTGAAAACTAGGCCTGAAACTCCTAAAGTGAAGCCATTTGATGGTGATTTCTTTCATTTATCAACACTTTCTAGGTGGTACACGTGGATAGAAGGGCAATGGCTATGACAAGTCAAGGGGTGGGGGTGGGGGGAATTTGAAGAAGTTCAGCAGCCCAAGCCCGATGGGAGAGCAAAGCACATCTCCACTAAGTCATTGTCACACAAAGGAATTTCAGCTGTGAAAACAATGGAGAAACCAGGGAGGATCACTTGAAAGGGATGGTGGTGTAAGGTTCAAATTTTGGTGTTTCTTTTAAAGAATATACATGTAATGAGAAGCAGAGAAAGACTATTTTGGGTGTGGGGGTCTTTTGTGAGAACTATGATTTTAAATCTCTTGGCTACATTCAGTCAAAACCCGAGATATTTAAAAGATGTTATACCTCCCCCCCCCCTCCCCCACCCCACCAACCTCCCGGGTGTGTCTTTTTTTGGTTGGGGGACAAGAAGGGGGTATAAAAAGCACAGGGGTAAAGGTAATGAACAGTTTCTTTTAACCCACAAGTGAATCCATGACAAAGCTGCAGAGTTTAGTGTGCTGTGGTAGCAGAGTGAAAAAAAGGACTGTTTCTTTTGGGGAAATGCCTGACGTTTTGCTGCGTTAAAATCAGTATTTCAAATCCTTAGGCATAATTAATATATGCATTCTTTAAAATATATATATATATATATATATATATATATATGATTTATTTATTTTTAGAGAGAGAGGAAGGGAGAGAGGGAGAGGGAGAAACATCAGTGTGAGAGAAACACATCAGTTGCCTTCCACACATGCCCCCACCAGGGCCAGGGGTGGAACCTGCAACCCAGGTACATGCCCTTGACCCAGAATTGAACCCGTGACCCTTTGGAGCTCAGGCTAACACTCTAACCACTGAGCATGCTGGCCAGGGCAGAGGTTTGCTTTTATTAAGGGAGCTGGAGCGGCCTCTTATCTCACAATTCTAATGCTTGAGACTGTTCCACGGTTCCCTATCATCCACGGGATAAGCAGAAACTCCCTTTAATGGCTTGCAGACAAGGCCCACCTGCCCAGCCTGACCTCTGCCCACTCTCTCAGTGCTTTGGGCCCCCAGGTCCCCAAATCCAAAGCTGCCTCTCTCCTCAGTGTCTTTGCTCAGGCTGCACACTAAACCGGGGATGCCTCCTGCCTTGGTGCCTACCCACCCTTCCCCTCCCCTGTCGCTCAGGTGTACCTCCTGCAGAAAGCCCTATCTCCTTTCACCCCCCCCCCCTCCGCAATGCTCCTCGAATTCCCATGCACATCTCTGTCTTTTCCCTTCCCACGTGCTTCCCAGCATCATCTATTTATAGCTCATACTTTCTAACCAAAGGAGACCAGCCCTTCAATGGCATAGACTGTGCCCACAAAACATGTTTCAAAATTAACTGACTCATCTACAAACTTTATGTTAACCAGAAAAATACATTAACTGCAACATTCCAGGCCTTGACTGTTCTGATTCTTTAAGGTTTTAGCAGGTCTAAAGTTATAGTCTTGATGAATTGATTAGTAATATAGTCTTGGCTGGACTATTCTTCCTCTCTGGTTTCTCTTATACTGTTTGTGCTGACTTAGGCTGGACAAGCCAAGCCATTTTTGAATAAGTTGGATATAATTGTGTGTGAATTAAACCTTTTTATCCTCAGGTTTTGAGTTCTTTGTACTCCCCTGGCTTTTCTCTCTCTCTCAATGTTGTAAACGTTATGGGTAAAGGAGGAAAAAGGAATTTTTAAAAAGTGGGTCAACCCACTTATTTTAAAGTCCCGTGGATTCGTCAGACTGAATCTGTGTGACTGCATGTGGGGATTATCCATGTGGAGTCATTCTTATTTACGAGTGTGACCTCGTGGGACAGAATTTCTCCAACCAACTGGCCAGCTGCTTCTCAACAGTCCTGACCCAGAGCTGCTGTGGGCAACAGGTCTCCACAGAAAACGTGGATGTTTCCTTCCTGGCGGACAGGGGCTGCTCTGCATTTAACCAGAGTGCTTTCCTTTTATTTGTTTATTTTGTAGCTGAAACCTGATGGCTAATGAACAAAGAGGGAGATTCACAAGTAGAAATTTTCCCATAGATGAAAACCAGGGCTTCCACGGAGGTAAAACATGGTGGTGGCGGTGGTTGGCGGCAGGGGGAGGGGGGGAGGGTGCTGTTTTGTTTGTAAAGAGCAAGTTTTCAAGAACTCAGCTAATTTTACTTTTTTCTCCCCAGTCCCTACTCCAGGAGTCTTACTCATGAAAGGTGGTTACGCTCCAACCCCTATTTCAATTTACATCAGCATGGAAAAAGTAGTAACATCATACGCATCACATAGGTAACTACAAGTTTTGAACCTTTGAAAGCTGAAGGAAATGAAGTTAGTTAGCATTTCCTTTGGTAACAGAGAAGAAAAGAACTCAATGCTGTGTTTGAAGTCCATTGTAATTATATTCCACAGAAATAGTTATTGTTAGAGGTCTTGCTCCATGAGTCAGCCCCTCTCTGTCCTCTCCGCCTCGCTGCCGTGCAGGAAGGAGGGCACTCATTCCTGTCTGGAATGATGGGCACAGCGCTGGCCTAGGGGGCAGGAGAGCTGGGCCAGGCCTGGTTCTGCCTTCAGCTTGCCATGACTTCACCTCGTCATGCCTCAGCGCTCCCCTCAGCCTGGAGACCACCCCCAGGGAAACACACCCACAGAAGCATGCTCTGTAATGTCCTCTTTGTGCCCAGGGCAATGCAAAGCAAAATGAACTGAGCATTCTACATTCTAGAAAGTGAAACATAAGTCACATTATACACTGTTTCCTTCTTATTACTTTCACTTCCTCCTCAGTCACTAATTTCAGGTTGGCCAGACCTTGAAAAAAAAAATTATAGTGTGTGTGTGTGTGTGTGTGTGTGTGTGTGTGTGGTGGGGGAGGAAGGGGAGGGACCTTTTGAAGGCTACTCCAAAAGTAAGATGAGACTAAAACAGAAAGTAGCTAGGATGCACCACCCACCTCTGCCGGCTTAGAAATACACAAGGGCCTGAGCAGATGAGTTGCAGAAACCATGAGGGCTGCTCTGCCTGCCACCCACTGTTTCACAGGCTGCAGAGCCATGCCACAGGCGACACCGAGCAGAGCGAGCCTGGCGATGGCACCGATAGACGGTCACAGTGATGACTGTGCACAGCTTCCGTAACTCAACCTGAAACCGGGCAAACCCCATTTCAGGTTTCATTACCAATCCCACACTGGCTGCCAAGGCTCACAAGCCTTCTGGGGGACTCGGGGCCAAGTTTCACTAACTTGGATGCTATTACCAGGCAAAATTAAAGTGGAATTAATCTGCCTCCTGCACACGCTCTAGGTTTATCAGTTCGTTTCAGATAGAGCCTGAAAATTCCCCATATAAGCCGTCCACAGTTCAGGAGGCAAAGATAGATTTCCAAGTACAATCAGCCAGTATTCCGTGCGAGGGCCACTGAAACCCGAGCCTATGTTTTTCACCCGCAGTGGTAGACAGCATTCCTAGTTAGAAGCATTCAGTTCCATCTGGCCGTTTCTTTCCCGGTCAGATAAGACCAGACGTATCTATGGAACATACAAGCCACTGTCAAATAGCACTGAGCCATCTCCCCCAGACAGCTGTTTCTCACAAGGGCTTCATTGTCTGAGAAAAGCTTGTATCATTTTACGTCAAGTGCTGCAGGGACAAGCATTCTGTCAGCTGCCACAGTTCGGAGGAAAACACTCCCTGCAGATTCTCAGTATTTTGTTATTGAGCCAAAAACCCACTATCGACTCTTAGGGATGAGGGTTTAAACAAGAACGAAAGTCCTTGCTCTGCTTTTGTTTTATCAGGAAAAAGAATAGCGCCACACACCCGGAGAATTTAGAGTTATACTTTTCAAAAGCTAGCTTGCGGTTACTGGGCGACTACACGTGCTTGCTTCCCTCTGCCCTGCGTGGCGCACCGTTACCCAGCCTCAGGTAACCTGGCCAAGTGTTTCCAGCCCAGAGGGAGCGCCCAAAACAAAAGCCCTAGGAGGCAGCTGTCAGAGGGAGGATAATGGCATCATAAAATAATTGATAATTGGATAATTATCTAAAATTGGATGGCTCCTTTCTTTGATTGCAACCACCTAAGCCCAAATCTGTACTTGGAATTCCCATTGAGCAAAGAGGTTTTATTCCTAACTCATCCTCCCCCTCCTTCTATTCTGCCACAGACATACGATGCAGTTGACTCTTAAACAACGTACAGATTCGGGGCACCAACTCCCCATAGTTGAAAATCAGCATGCAACTTTTTTTTTTAGAAAGAGTATGTGACATTATTTGGTCATTTTACTTTATTTATTGTTAAATATATTTTTATTGATTTCAGAGAGGAAGGGGGAGGGAGAGAGAGAGATAGAAACATCAATGATGAGAGAGAATCACTGATTGGCTGCCTCCTGCACGCCCCACACTGGGGCTGGAGCCTACAACCAGGGCATGTGCCCTTGACCGGAATCAAACCCAGGACCCTTCAGTCCGTAGGCTGATGCTCTATCCACTGAGCCAAACCGGCCAGGCAGCATATAACTTTTGATTGCCCCAAAACTTTAGTTGTCCCTTTAGTTCACCCACAGGTGAAACAACACCTGTGGGTCATTGGTGCCAGGACCTCAGCACCAAAATCCATGGACGCTCAAGTCCCCTAATATAAAATGGCCTAGACTAGATCAATGCACACAGTCATATCCACAGACTCTAAGGCACAGACTGAAAACAGTACAGGTATTTATTGGGGGAAAAATCCTCCCACTGGCCGGTGGGACTCGGTTGAGCATTGTCTCATGCACCAAAAGGATGCCGGTTCGGTTTGCTGCCGGGGAACATGCCTGGGTATCAGGTTCGGTCCCCTGTCCGGGTGCATGCTGATTGATGTTTCTCACCCCCGCTCTTCCATTCTCTCTAAAATCAATAAAAACATTTTTTTAAAAAGAAAAAAATCCTCATATAAGCGGACCCACACAGTTCAAAGCTGTGTTGTTCAAGAGTCAATTGTATTTTTAATTCAGGAAGACATTTTAAAAAATACCTTACATTCTCATAAGCATAATGAGTAACTATGAACAGGATGATAGCATACTTGTTCTACCTACCTTTAGCTGTTGCAAACATTTAAAAAGATATATTTTTATTGATTTCAGAGAGGAAAGAAGAGGGCGAGAGAGATAGAAACATCAATGATGAGAGAGAATCATTGACTGGCTGCCTCCTGCACACTCCACACAGGGAATGGAGCCGCAACCCAGGCATATGCCCTTGACCAGAATCGAACCCGGGATCCTTTAGTCCGTAAGCTGATGCTCTATCCACTGAGCCAAACTGGCTAGGCTATTTTTAAAGAAGGCTATTTTTAAAGAAGGGGGATTTTTTTTTATTGTGATAAAATATACATAAGATCTACCATTTTAACAAATTTTTAAGTGTACAATTCAGAGAAACATTAAGTAGATTCATCAAACATTGTAAAAGATTATAAAATTGCCGAAACCGGTTTGGCTCAGTGGATAGAGCGTCGGCTTGCGGACTGAAGGGTCCCAGGTTCGATTCCGGTCAAGGGCATGTACCTGGGTTGCGGGCACATCCCCAGTGGGAGATGTGCAGGAGGCAGCTGATCGATGTTTCTCTCTCATCGATGTTTCTAACTCTCTATCTCTCTCCCTTCCTCTCTGTAAAAAAATCAATAAAATATATATTTTTTTAAAAAAGATTATAAAATTGGGATAATGATGGTGTCCCACAAAATAAATAAGCAAATACAGTATGGTAGACTCTTCCTTTCTCTCCCTCTGTCCTTCTTATCTTCCATGAAGATTTTGAAGACGAGCTCTCATGGGAGGGACTTGTGAAGGGGCCACCTTCTCATGTACCCTGGAGAGAGCCCTTCTTGTATAGGACCCAAAGGACACAAACGGCGGCTTGACCAAGAGGTAGATACAGCTGTGGTTGACCCATGTACCCAAGCTATTTTTCTGGCTGTACACAGATTATTTTTTTAAGCTGGTTACTTAGAAATTGGCTATGCCTGTCAAACGGGATTGACCCCTCTTCTTTCCCACTCCTTTAAAAAAAAAAAAAAGTTAAATTAGAGAATTAGTAAAACAAAGGCCCTGTACAACTCCAGGCCCAGTTATCAGAACAGAATTGTGGTTGCCAAGACACCAGGAAGAGATATGTAGAGAGAGCTTTAGAGGACGGCACCCAGCAACAAAGTATTATTATCTTGTCAACTGTTATTCATGTTGTATCTGTTCCATCAGACACTTCTGTGTTCTGTGACCTTGGACAAGACACTGCCAGAGAGCTGTTTTGAGGGCAAATGAAACAACACCTGTCAAAGTCTCCAGCCCTCTGCCGGGGTATTGTAAGGACAAGATGAATAGTCTTTCGTGTGCTTATATTCTCCCTTCTCACGGTGGAGGTTTGCTTGGGCTTTCTGGTCATGTCCTCCCTTGGATCTGCCTCACTTAAAATTGTCATCTCCCTAACCAATGGACACAGACAACAGGGGGGTGAGGGCATGAGTGGGGGGAGGGGGGGTCATGTGGGGATAAGGATACATATGTAATAACTTAATCAATAAAGAAATTAAAAAAAAATTTGTCATCTCTGACCTGAGCATATGAGCTTACCTCCACACTGTTTAGAAAGTGGGAATGCTAGTAGATAGGCGCTCCTGTTTTGTACCCCCCAGAGCACAAAAGAAAGAAACGCCTTCAAATGCTGGCAGAACAGAATCGTGTCCCAAGAGCTGGAAGGGACACACAGGGCTCATCTAGACCATCCAGCCGACCAACACGACAGTCCAATCTCCCGTTTCTGTGGCAAATGCCTCTCTCTTTCTCTGCCAAATCCTTACTCTGGTGAGAAGGGCTCATCACCGCACAAGGTTACACCCCTTCCATCTCTTGACAAAAATAACTGCTAGTTACGCACTATTTTTTTTAGATACGTAGGAAGAAATGTTTTGTTAGATAAAATACTTTTGTAAAACAAAATTTTCAAAGTACTTCAAGGACTCAGATACACATTCATGGATCCTCAGCTATGTGCTAGCAAATAGGAAGATGATGAGACAGTAATCCTTTCTGTCCTCAGAGAGCTCACTTTCAGTGGAGGAGAGAGATACACAGATTATCATAAAATTATGTTGGACACACCTGATAGAGACACGCACAGGCGATGACAGAAGCACCAGTGAAATACACCCAACCCAGCCTGAGGGGAGACATTCCACAAAGACTTCCAGGTGAGGCCCACGCTGAGACTCAAGGAAGAGCCGTATATTGTAAATCAGTTGGGCTGACACAAATAGATGCCACTAATTTGGATTAGTTTTGTACATGTTAAAAACCACATGTAAAGGGCATTGATCTCTAAACTTTGTGTTAGCAGTTTGATCTAACATTATAAAGTTATATTTAAAAAAAGTAATAATTTGACCCTTTCATTAGAGTCCATTGACTTTCAAACTGCTTTCCAGAATTTTGGGGAGAGGGGGCTGGCGTGTTTTTAGGCACCTCAGCCTGGGGGTGGTAGAAGCTAAGCAGGCAGTCCTCCGGGCCCTCACCAGGGTGCTTCACTGTTCCTCCTGCTGTATTTGTGGGTGTTGTGTGCATTTTTTTCTAATCAGAAAAGGAGGTTCTGATATTAAAATATGTTTCAAACTACAAAGAGAGGCCAAGTCCCCAGTGAAGAAGGGTTCATTACATACTTCTCGTCTAAGGCCAATTTACTCAGTTGGGTACTTTAAAGCAAAGCACCAAAAGTATTCCCACCCCTAGTTATCTTTGCTCATTCTGCAACCATGACCCTGATACCCTCCCCCTATCCCAGGCAGCAACCTCATAAAATGAAGAGGTAGACTTGAAAAGATTAATCATTATCCTGAAGAAAACACCCTCAAGAAGTACAGTTTATTAATGGTGGGATGGTGGCACCTTCATGTACAAAGACAGCAAATTATCATTCTTTAGAACAAATTGTGTTATAATGAATACTATCATAATAAAAATCACATCATATGGAATAGGTTTATAATTCCTAACTCTAAATCAATGTTTTGCCCTGGCTGGTGTGGCTCAGTTGGTTGAGCATCATCCCATGCATCATAAGGTTGCTGGTTCCATTCCGGGTCAGGGCATATGCACAGGATTTGGGCTTGATCCCCACTTGGAAGTGTAGGGGAGGGAGGCAGCCTGATCAATGCTTCACTCTCACATCTATGTTCCTCTCTCTCTCCCTTCCCTTCCTCTTTCTCTAAAAATCAATACAGAATCTTTTTTTAAAAATTAATGTTTTAAATAACATCTGATATAAAGTTATAGAACAGCTAATGCTTGGGTAGTTCCTTTGTGTTTATTATTTTGGGACTTTACCAGTCATGTACATTTCAAAATACAAAAATGTTTTTCTTTTGTCCCAAATGCAAGATGAGAACCTGGTTTTCTGACATGATTGTCAGAAATATGTTGTTTTTGATACAACTACATATAGTTTTCCATGGCTCTTTTAGTCTAGAGGAAGGTTTTCCAAAATAGTTATACAATGTCTATACAACACATCATTTTGAAGCTGGGTTGAGAGAAGTAGATCTAGTCTCAGGTTAAAAGGAAACATCAGATGAACAGCTACCCGGGGTCCTACTGAAAGCCAACCAGGAAGGTAGAATGAGTCCCACACGAATGGATTGAAATCTGAAAGGCAGCTTGTTGTGTTGAGCAGCACTCAAAGGCCATAGCTCCTGAGACACTGATTTTTCCTAGAAAATCTAGTGCACTTTGGGTACGCCCACATGGGGAAAAGAGACCACGGAGCAGCTGCTGAGGCTTTCTTACCGAAACCTCTCCCCCCCCTTGCTCCTGGGGGCGCCTCATTGACCTGCTGAGGGCAAAAAGCTAATTCTGCTTGTGGGTCAACACTCAGGTGAGCCCCCGGTGGCACCGACTCTTCGGAACAAGTGTCGAGGAGATTAATTTTTCCACTGCTAAGTTGTTTGTACTCATAATACGAAAGAATCTAATGAATGTTACAGAAACCCATGTATGGATTTTTTAAGCTGCTCATAAGGGTAACAAATAAGCTAGTCATCTGATTGGCAGGGTCTAGGCAGGAGGCAGGAGCAGAGAGAAAAGATGTGAGCAAGAAAGTGGACATGGAAAGGAAATCCCCAAACTACTGTTATTTCCCAGACTTAGTTTTCATTGAAAACTACTTCCTTAATGGAAAACTCACTGCTCCTTGACACAGTGAGTTTGGCTTATTTAATAAGTCCTTTTAACATGACTTACAGTAGGCTCTCGGTCTAATTATTAAGAAATTACTATTATTTTTGTTGGGGATGATAATGCATGATGGTTACGTGAGAGAGAAAAAGTCCGTGTCAGTGTGAGATACATAGTGAAGTGACATGATGCCTTAGATTTGTTTTTTAAGAGAATCTGGCAAAAATAACAGTAACTAGGAGGAAATAAGAAGATAAGACTGGCCAAGTGTTACACTTCACGATGGGCATATGGGGGTTCATTACATTAAACTTCCTATTTCTGTGCATGTTTTAAAACTTTCATAATAAGAAGTTAAACGCCGATTTTTAAAATAGGTTGAAAAGTGCCACCAGGACAATGCTCTTCCAGCTGTTCCCACACAAAAAGAAGGCAGCCTAGCACTAAATGTCTTTGATTCATCAGTTGGAAGATCCACCATTCATTTAATAATAGTTTTTCAGAGGAAAATAAATGCACAACATTAAAATGATTGTAAACTGTATCAAATTTCAGAATTGTTGAAACGTGCTTCGAAATGATCGTAACTTGCCATTTTTCCTTTGTCAATTTTCTTTTTTTTTTTTTTTTTTAAAAATATTTTATTGATTGTTTTAGAGAGGAAGGGAGAGGGATAGAGAGTCAGAAACATCGATGAGAGAGAAACATCGATCAGCTGCCTCCAGCACACTCCCCACCAGGAATGTGCCCGCAACCAAGGTACATGCCCTTGACCGGAATCGAACGTGGGACCATTCAGTCCGCAGGCCGATGCTCTACCAGCCGTGGGCAAACTACGGCCCGCGGGCCGGATCCGGCCCGTTTGAAATGAATAAAACTAAAAAAAAAAGACCGTACCCTTTTATGTGATGATGTTTACTTTGAATTTATTTTAGTTCACACAAACACTCCATCCATGCTTTTGTTCCGGCCCTCCGGTCCAGTTTAAGAACCCATTGTGGCCCTCGAGTCAAAAAGTTTGCCCACCCCTGCAACCACTGAGCCAAACCTGTCAGGGCTCCTTTGTCAATTTTCAATAGGAATTGTTGCTAAGAGGCCAAGTTTGAAAAGAAAGGTGTACCAGGTCTCCATTATTTATTTAGTCATCATATTTTGTTTTATCACCTAATTTAAGCCATTAAATTGGAGTTCCTGCTAACTTAGCGGCTGAAGGTTTGCCTCCCTAAAACGTAAGCGAGCAAGCGCAGGCGAAGCAGGCTTAAGAATGCAGTAAGTCTGAGCCTCTTACTGGCCTGTACATTGCTACCCTTGTTTTAATATTGCCTGCTAATGAAAGTAATAAAACTGTAAGGTTATAAATGCCCAAAGCACACGTATCTGTGGACCTTGAAAGGGGTCAGAGTCACTGCTCGTTTCCCGAGAACCAGCTACCCCTTCAGTAACACCTCGGGGGAGAGGAACCACGCTGGGCAGAGAAGCTTCGTGCTCTTCAGAGAGAAAAGGATCTAGAATTAGAAATTACGGATCTAGAGCGAGTGAAGGTGTAACCAGAGGGTCTCTTTTCATCGTGCCGCCCAGGGGCGGCTGGACTCTGCGCGGGATCGCCCGGCGCTCCCACACGCCCCCTTGCGGTAGGGTTCGCCTGCGGGGCTGGACACGTGCGTCTGGCCGGGAGGAAACCACGGAGCCTGAAGACGCCAGGTGCGCCCAGACCTGCGCGCGCGCGGACAGATGTGCACAGCGGCGTTACTTACTGTCTTCCGGCAGGTTGTTCTCCCGCTCTTCTCTCTCCATCTGCTGGCACCAGCCTTCCATGCGGTCTCGCTCCGCCTGCAGAAGCTTCAGAAACCAGTGGCCATCCCGGTGGCACACTGACCTTTGAACGGCCTCCATGGGGTCTTCGGTGATCGAGTCAATCCAGGGGTCCGGGGGAGGCAGGATCGAAGGGTCAAAATCCGCGTCGAAGTCGTCGTCGGCCGCACAGGCGTGGTAGTGGTTTCCTGAGCCCTGAATGCTGACGGTGGAGGTGCTGGCGTCCCGGGAGAACTGCCTGGCCGCCGGGCCCGGGCACGAACTGTCCTCTATAGACTCCAGAGAGTTTCCCAGGTTGTCGTGGAAGTCCAGGTCAGCCTGCACTGCCGTCGTCACACTGTTGGATCGGGTGAACCTGCGGAAACTTGGAGGAATGGGGAAAGGAGATTGAGTTCAAGGATATTTCTTGAAGCAACACCACTTTCTACATTTCTTCATGGGTGTGACCATCGGGGCCTCATCTCCTCGGTCTGCAGAGGCAGGCCCTGATACAAGCATAGCAGTAGCCGTAGCTCTAACATAAAGAATGCGAATTTCTCTCCCGGCCAGCGTGGCTCAGTGGTTGAACGCGGAGCAATGAACCAGGAGGTCGCAGTTTGATCCCCGGTGGGGCACATGCCCAGGTTGCGGCCTCAGGCCCTGGCGCAGGAGGCAGCCTATCAATGATTCTCTCTCATCATTGATGTTTCTCTCTCTCCCCCTTCCTCTCTGAAATCAATAAAAAAAATTTAAACAAAGAATACAAATTTCTCATGTTCATTCAGTATTAAAGCACAGCGAGAGAAATTTTAGAAGTGGAGCAATCAAAGCCAGTATAATGTCCAGTTTCCTCCCCATATCTGGACAGCCTGAATCCTGAAATTCAGATGGTGAGGGGTAAGGGAGCAATTCAATTATGTCTTATTATGCATAACTTGCATAGAAGTGGGAGGGAGGGGAACCAACCCAAACTGGGCCAAGGCTATCATGAATCTGGCAAAAATCACGTTTTCCCAGCAGCAGCTCTTACCAAGTAAGACTTCCTGAAAGCAAACTAAAGAATTGGTAGGTTCCCCTTAAAAGTAAGACTCCTTTCCCTGCTAAGGATTCACCTGTCTCTTGATTGCATAGGTCATTGTTATTATTTGGAACAAAGCTTTTGGGGCAAAAATCAGCTCACAGTTCTAGAGTTTTCCTGTACCGTCCTCCCCTGTGCCTTTAACTTCCCTTCTCACAGTCCTTCTACCAAGGTGATAGAAGACAACTTGTTAAGAGATTCAATCTGAGCACTTTATATGGACAACCAAAGGACTCTGTACATCCCTGGTTGATTCCTGCAGTGAAGGTGAACACGTGGAAGATGGGAGGGTTGGGGAAGAACCGAGGAGCAGTGAATTCTTTCTCAGACAAGGGGAAAGGAAGCCGTGGGTGTGAAGCAATTTAAATGCACACACACACAAGCTTCACGGCTCCTGGCGCAGGCAGGAAACAATGGTGGAGAATATAAGTCCACTGAAGGTAGCATCGTGTGTCTGTTACCCCATCTGTATTTCTTTTTTTTTTTTTTCTTAAGGTAATTTCTTGATCTAATATTTTATATATTTTAATTGTGAAAAAATACATATCACAAAATTTACCATTTTAATAAGTTTTGAGTGTACAGCTCAGGGGCATAAGTACATTATTCACATGGCTGTGCATCCCTCACCATTACCCATCTCCAGAACTTTTTCATCCTTGATAATTGAAACTCTTTACCCCTTAAATAACTACCACTCATTCTACCTACCCCTTCCCCAGGCTCTGGCAACCACCATTCCTTCTGTGCCTTTGAGTTTGACTATTTTAGGTCTTCCATATAAGTGGAATCATAAAGTAATTGTCCTTTTGTGACTGCCTTATTTCATTTAGCGTAATGCCTTCAAGGTTCATCCATGTTGTAGCATGTGCCATAATTTCCTTCCTTTTAAAGGGTGAATAATAACCCCCCCTTATTCATGGGGATATGCTCCAAAACCCCCAGTGGATCCTGGGAAACCGTGGTTAGTACTTAACCTTGTGTATACTGTTTCCCTACACATTCATACCTGAGATAAAGTTTAATTTATAGACACAGTAAGAGAGTAAAAACAATCCTATGTAATAAAAGGCTAATATGCAAATAAACCGAACAGTGGAACAACCAAACAACCAGTTGCTATAATGTGCGCTGACCACCGGGGGAAGGGAGGGGCGTATGCGGAACATGGCAGGCATTGGATATGGTGGGATGGTGGAGCCGGTGAGTGGGGGCACCAGATCAAGGCGGTGTGCTGGTCACTGTTATCAGGGCAAGCCTCTGGTGCTTACTGAAAATTCTTTGCTCCCTCGCGCTGTGGTCCTGCAGGCGCTCACATCTGCTGCCAGTGACGGCCCCACTTGCACCCGCTGCCTGTGCCTGGTGCTGGCCCCGATCGCTAGGCACCATCAGCAGGTGTGAGTGGCAGCTGCCACCCCCTATCACCCCTGAGGGCTCTCCACCTTCCCCTGCTCCTGAGTGGCGATCAGGGCAGCAGCCGCACTCGCACCCACTGCTGGCACTGGCCCCAATTGCTCAGCGCCATTAGCAGGTGTGAGCGGGGCCAGTGTTGTCAGAGCATGGGAGCAGCAGCGACCGGAGCAGGGCTGCTGGCAGACAGGGGACCAGAGGCCATGGTGGGAGGGGTCGGGCAGGGGCATGGAGGATGGGCTGAGACCTGCCCCTGTGCCCACCACAGTCTCATGGCCCACTATTCCTTTCAAGGTGCACGAATTCATACACTGGGCCCCTAGTCACTAATAATACAATAGAACAATTATAACAATATATTATAATAAAATTTATGTGGGTCTCTCTCTCAAAATTTCTCATTGTACCAAACTCACCTTTTCACTTAATGGAAGCACCATACAGTTTCTCTTTGGCATAGCTGAATGGCCAGGATCACTACTCTTGTGCTTTGGGGCCAATAAGTATAAAAAGGGTTACTTGAACACAAACGCTGCGATATGGGACAGTTAATCTGATAACCTAGTCTGCTGCTGACTCACGGGCAGGGCAGGGAGTATACACAGAGCTAATGCCCTGGACAAAGGGATGATTCACTTCCCAGGAGAAACAGAGAGGGATGGAGCAAGATTGCATCACGCTATTCAGAATGGTGCACAATTTAAAACTTATGAATTGTTTATTTCTGGAATTTTCCACATAATATTTTCAGATATGATTGACTGCCAGTAACTGAAACCTCAGAAAGCAAACGTGCAAATAAGAGAGGACTACTGTATGTATATACCATATTTTGTTTATATATTCATCTCTTGATGGACTCTTCTGCTATGAACATGGGTGTACAAATATCTCTTCGAGAGCCTGCTTTCAACTCTTTTGGGTGTATACCCAGAAGTAAAATTGCTGAATAATATGGTAATTCTGTTTTTAATTTTTGAGCAACTGTCATGCTGTTCTCCATAGCAGGTACACCATTTTATATTCCCATCAACAGTGCACAAGGGGTCCAATTTCTCCACATCCTTGCCAACACTTATTTATGTGTGTTTTTTTTAATAGTAGCCATCCTAATGGGGCCGAGGTGGTAAATTTTCTTGACCAGTTCATGATTATACCATTTTAAGAGTGCTTATTTGCCAGTTGATTTTCAGTTACTGTTTCATGTTCCATAGTGCACTAAACAATACAACATTTAATAAACCAGATATGCTTCTTAACTTTCCTGGAACACTCTGTGAAAGCCAATTAAGACTAATACTCTGATCCCTCAAAAATAAAGAGTGACCAGAATAAAACAGGTAATTATTTGCAACTCTATACCCCTTAGAAAAACTAGAAATCCCAAAAAGGAGAGAGTCCAATCATCTGAATAAATCATTCCCCCCCCCCAAGACAATAAATATCTAGGAAAAAAGTGGCTGCACTGTTCTGTGTTAGTTATTAGCACAGTCAAAATGATCAAATATGTTGTGATTCATTTTATGAAGATGGACCAGACGAAACTGGCCCATGTCACTGTTTGCTGTTTTCAAGAAATTACTTCCATTATACCTGGTCATGTTATAAGTTTTCAAACTCTCCAATGGGCCATTAAAAAATCACATAGTGCGAGAGTCTGAAGGCAATGCTGTAGGTCTCTTGTACCAGCAAGGAAACGTAGAAGAGCCACTTATTCCCGAACTTCCTGTCCAGCTGCATATGTGTGAATTGGATGGCTCTCCTTGCAACAGTTGACAGTGTGGCTGTTCTACTAACACAAAATCCCAGCTATGAGAAAACACGAGGCTGCACTCTCCAAGATCCTGTGCTGCCAGAGGCATTGCATTTCCAGACTTAAGGACGGACCAGTGCCTTATTGTTTTCAATTGGAGCAAACTTGCCAGAGACAGAATCTGTTTCACATACAAAACAGAATGACCTACTTTCCTGGGTCTGTTTCTATCGACACAAAACCGTACCATCGGCATTCCCGACAGAGGCTCCTGGCTATGAATCTGGTGAAGTATCCGCCTCCTTAAGAAAAATCACTTGGCAGCAGATTAGTAGGAGTTTGCAGTTTAGTCACCCAGAAAGAAATAACAGTTAAGTGAAATGAAAATGGTTTGGGATTAAAAGCGGTGCCTTTGAACTCAGGCAGCCCTGTCCCGGCTGCACTGTGTCTATCAATTAAGTTCCTCAAGCAAGTGCTTTCTTCCACCCAGAGCTTTCAAAGAATGTTCTGCTCTACAGAACGTTTTCAGTCTCTCATGGGCAAAGTTCCTTTTCAGGGAAGGTGCCATCAAGTTGTTGTTGTTGTTTTAAAATTTTGATAAAAACAGAGAAGCAGTCACTGGATTAATTTCTGTAGTTTTGAAAAGAACAGATCGGTTGCTGGTTGCTGCTAAAAATCCAAAAGCTGACCCCAGTGTCTTGCTAGTTTTGAACCCACAATCTCCAGTGTTGAAGCTTCTTGGGTCCTTCATGCCCTGAAGGCACAGTGTGTAATAATTACAGCTTCTGAAACAGACCGGCCAATATTCTGGTCTAAGGAGCAAAAAACCATGAAACTACAGACTGGCTCAACCAGTATGGGACACAATACCCTGTCTGTTCTGAACAGCAAGAGAGAAGTCACTTGTTAGTATTCACCTCTGCTGTTGCTTTGTGCTCCTTCTATGAAACCAGTTTATATTTCAATTAGAGGATTTTCTGCCCCCCTCCCGCGACTTTTCTGCACAGCAGGCTACAAATCAACACGCAGATGGCGAGTTGCAGGCCCATTCTCATCTCCTCTGTCCGATGGGGCTGTCTAAGCAAAGTAAATCATGAACAGAAACTAAGCACAGTTGTTATCTTTAGAATATACGTGCTTGGGACCTGCAAGGATTCCATTATGCGAGACCTAAACCATGAAATTATCTTAAGGAGACGGACTCAGTCATCCTGTTGCACAATCCTCTGGCTTCTGGTGACCTTTATCTCTCTCATTCACATAGTGGTTGCTTCTCAGGTCTACATCTAGTTTCAAAAGGAGAAACACGAGTCCTATGCTGCTCTTTCTTTATAGGGGACTTCAGACATTTGTCACCAAGCCTTTGGTCAAGGCCAAATATATGTGGGATCTCAAAACGCTACTCTTCAGAAGTGCAGCCCTCTTGGTATTTTATGAAATGGTTCCCTTTAACTGATGTAAAACCCAAGATATCTCCTTACATAAAATAAAAGATAGGTTAAAAGAAAGATGTGGAGTGAGGAGACTGAGATAAAAATTACAACTTTTTAGCCCTTGCCGGTTTGGCTCAGTGGATAGAATGTTAGCCTGAGGACTGAAGGGCCTGGGGTTCAATTCCAGTCAAGGGCACATGCCCGGGTTGCAGGCTTGATCCCTAGTAGGGGGTGTGCAAGAGGCAGCTGGTCAATGATTCTCTCTCATCATTGATGTTTCAATCTCTCTCTAACCTCTCCCTTCCTCTCTGAAATCAATTAAAATATATTAAAAAAAATTACAACTTTCTAAAAAAGAGGTTCATGCTTTTTTTGTTGTGGTTAATCCTCACCTGAGGATATTTTTTCCATTTTTTTTTTTAGAGAGAGTAGAAGGGAAGGGGAAGAGAGAGAGAGATCAATTGGTTGCCTCCCACACGTGACCCTACCAGGGCCAGGGACCAAACCTGCAACCCAGGTACATGCCCTTGACCAGGAATTGAACATGCGACCCTTCATGCCCAGGGTGATGCTCTAACCACTGAGCATGTGACTGGGGCAAGGTTCATGCTTTCTGTCACATCAGCTTCCCAGTTGGAACAGTGCATGAAGAACCTAGGCCTAATGCAGCCCTTGTTTCCAAATTCAGTGGGGGAGGAGCTCTCCAGCTCCTCATTTGTATGAGGTTAGCACTGTCTTATCGACACATTTTAAAACTACCTCAACACAAAAATCCATTGGTTATTTAAAACCCTCCATGTCGGTCACTCTTTTGCTTGAAGAGCTCCCCCTTATATATTTATTTATTTATTTATGAGAGAGAGAGAGAGAGAGAGAGAGAGAGAGAGAGAGAGAGATCAATTTGTTGTTCCACTTATTCATTGGTTGATTCTTGTATGTGCTCCGAGCAGGCATTGAACCTGCAACCTTGGCATATCAGGACAACACTCTAACCCACTGAGCTACTTGGCCAGGGCCATGAAAATCTCTTTAAGCAAAGGAAAATAGAATAGGTTTTCAACATAAAGACTCTCTCTACTTCAAATAATTGTATTATATTTGTCAAATAAAAGAAAGAGAGGAAATGGGAGATAACCACAGTGGGCTTGTTATCATGTGGTAGCTTCAGAGAGCTCCCAGCATGCTGCCAGCCTCCTTTCAGGGCCAGCTGGGCAGGCGCTAGCGCAGCGATGGGCTGTCACTGTAGAGCCTTGAGGAGTCTGTGAGGAGTCTCAACAGAACATCCTTGAACTGACTGCCCCAGGAGGAACTGTTTTCTTCAGCAATCCGAGCATTAGGTCACTCCCTGGCTCCTGCCCTCAGGCAGCTAAAAGCCCAAGAGGTCTCCCGTACATTTTTTTGTTGTTGTTATTGTGGTCTTGTTGTTGGGTCAAATGGAGGCCATAGGCTTCTGAAATAGATGCTTTTTGTAAACTAAATTATCTTGAAAAATGTGTAAGAGGGAGAGAGAGGTGGAAAAGACAAAGACAAAAGGAAGGAGGAAAGAGAAAAAGAAAAAAGAAGGAAGGAAGGAGAGAAAGAAAAAAATGAATGTGTATGAGGCATATCAGGAATTATGCCAAGTTTCAGGCTTTTGAAATTTGAAACGCATGAATGACGCACCTTTAAAACTCAGGTGTACTGTAAGGAACTATTTGGCTAGATCATGATATTGTTAACTTGGCAAAGAAAAGAGGCTGTTTGCCAAATCCTGTCTAAGATCAATAATGGGTATTAGGCTATGCAGCACTCCAAGTAAACTGTGAGGAGTGGGGATTGATCCAAAGCTTCTGAGTTGGCAGAGGCGGATATTTTTGACTGCCAAAGGTCTTTCCAAGTCTGTGGTTCCTGAATTGGCTGTCAGAAGGTTCTGTCTCAATTTTGGCTTTTTGTTTTAACGTCCTGCCTAGTTGAAAAGACACAAATCACTAGAAGCCCAAAGTTTACATATTTAAGTCATTTGCAATCAAAAGAGATCATTCATAGTAGTTGACGCTTGCTAAAAGAGAAAGCAATGCTACCTCTTCACATTGTTCCTCCCACTCAGTTGTGAGGCCATGAATTTGAATATATAAAGCAAGAAAGATTTCAGAAACTCGGAATTTTATGGAAATAGAAGAGACTTTGGTGATAAAAGCATAATCATCTTATTCCCTGAGGCATGTGTGTTTAGAAATAGAGAGCAGCTTTCATAATAGATTGCCAGTACTTTCCTCCAACACCTACACCTCGACTTGTGCATTCACAGGCCTGCTGAAGTGGCAGGTGTCGTTCTAAAGCATATTTTGATGCCAGCAATAGTCTCCCCACCCCCAGCATTGAGTGTCCCCTGGAGCCTACATATTATCTTGCAATAAACAAAAGGTAAACTAGGAGAGAAGGAGATGGCTCCACCAACTGGAGATAAGAAAGACCAGAGGCTTTTTTGCAAATCACCAAAATACCCATCTGCTCCTATTCCCATCCCATCAACACCAATGAAAGGATTTTGCCTTTCCCTCGCATACACATAGCTCCAAACGCACAAATCCTACTGATGACATTCACTGTTACCTAACTTCACATATTTCACGAAGGCATGGTGGGGTGGGGGAGTGGTTGAAGGAAGAAAAGAAGCCACAAAGTGATTTACTACCCACTTATTCTAGTTAAAGTTTTCTATTCTAATTCCCTGGATGCTGAAGGCAAATCGTCCTTGATGTAGCACTGCGTCTCACATGGATGATCGCTAAAGATCCCAGGTAGTTAAGAAGTCCTTTACAAAGACACAGATGGAAATATTAAATACACATACACCAGAAAAATAACATTCTGGAGTTTCCTTTCTAGAAAATTGCCATGAGACAAGTAGCTTCTATCTATATAATCTCTAACATCAGATGTCAGTTTGTTAATTTGACAATGTTAATAAATAACAAAAAGCATATAAGTTCAAAACTTCTACCATCCCTTAACACTCTTAGTTGTGAAAATTAAGAATCACTGATTTATAAGTTGTTACAAAATATATCACAAATATCTAACCTTATGAAAGCTGAGTTGCAACAGGGGCTGAAGGCCAAACCTATAACACTCACTTCACACTTTTGTTTCTGAACTAGAGATTACATCAGCAATATGGCAACATGGGAAATATGGCAATAAGCAGAAAAGCAAGACTCAGTAGATTGTGCCTACACCTCAATTAAGAGTCTCCATATATGCATAATACTAAGCTAAAATTGAAGAAACACGAGCCTGACTGGCATGGCTCAGTGGCTGAATATCTACCCATGAACAGGGTTCAATTTCTAGTCAAGGGACATGCCCAGGTTGCAGGCTCGATCCCCAGAGTGGTGGAGGCAGCCAATCAATGATTCTCTCTCATCATCGATGTTTCTATCTCTCTTTCCTTCTCCTTTCCTCTCTGAAATCAATAAAAATATATTTAAAAAAATAAAAATAGCCGAAGCCGGTTTGGCTCAGTGGATAGAGCGTCGGCCTGTGGACTGAAGGGTCCCGGGTTCGATTCCGGTCAGGGGCATGTATCTGGGTTGCGGGCACATCCCCAGTAGGAGATGTGCTGGAGGCAGCTGATCAATGTTTCTCTCTCATCGATGTTTCTAACTCTCTATCTCTCTCCCTTCCTCTCTGTAAAAAATCAATAAAATATATTTTAAAAAAATAAATAAATAAATAAAAATAAAAATAAAAATAAATGATGACAAAATAATGACTTTTTCAATACCCAAAAGCTGGAAGAATTCATCATGGGTAGATATACACTGTAAGAATGGTTTAAAAAAAATTCTTCAAGCAGAAGGAAAATGATGCTAGGTGGAACTTTGGACCTACACAAAGGAATGAAGAACACTGGAAATCATAACTTGGTGGATAAATATAAGACTTTAAGTCACTATTCAGAACTTGCTTTTATGACTACTTTATTATGACCAGAACTAATAAAGTTCTGGGGTTGGGGAGGGGCTCATCCACTCTAATCCTCACTGCAGGATGATCTGGCTGGGATTGTAGCTTGCCAAATCCTTGATGTCAGAATCTTTGGGTCTTGGGTGCAAACTGTTTGTAAATTTGCACTTATCCTTATATTTTCAGTGCAGTAATACTGCCCTCAACTGTGCTGCTGTCCTCCAGACCAGACACCCTTTTGTTTTAGCCTCTGAAGATGAAAAGCCACTGGGCCTCTGCCCCAGAGAGGAAGGACTGGCACGGGCTCTGCAGGTCCAAGGGGTTTGTAGCTCCACCTTCATTCTACTTTGACTGCCCAACATATTCCCATGCCTTCTGTGGGCTCTGAAATTTAAATCAAGGTACAGCTTGGATTTCTGCATCACTGGTTTTAGATTCAGTTTCTCTGATCAGCTAAGTCGGTTATCACTAGTCTATCTGCCTTCCAGCTTTCAAAATGGTCTCTGTGTGTATCTGTGTGTTTCCCTCTCCTGTTCTCTTCATCCGTGTCAATTTGTGCCAAAACAAAACAAAAAATAAATATGGTCAGAAACAAGTAACCCAGAGAAGTTGGATGCTTTTGCTTTGTTTTTGTTTTTTTTTAATAAACACAAAGTGGAATTCAAATAAAATAAAATAAAATAAAATAAAATTTTCCTGGAAAAAGTATGGGTAAAACTATACCCCTATATTAATTCATGGTTAATGGATAAGATTATGGGGGATTTTATTTTATTTCTGTAATTTATAAATTTTTATAATACATAAATATGAACTTATTCTCTTTATTGTTAGATTATCCAATTATAGAAAATATAGATAATACTTAATAATAAGATATATAATCAGTTTTTTAAAATGCTCCAAAGCCCATCAGAGAGTTATAAACTGTTATTATGCTATTGTATGTTTTCTTCTAAGTACATTTGCTGTTTCATACCAATTTTATAATGAAAATAATATTTTTTCTCTTTGTGTCCACTGTTACAACCACTAATGGGCTAGTGCAGGAAGTTTAGTTCGAGCCACTGCTGAAGCACAGTTGTTAGTCAGAAGGAAGGGGAGATCCCTGGGAGACTCTTTGCTTCTCACCTTAGTAAATAGGAAGGATTGGTTTACTAGATTTGCTAATTATCAGCTTGGAAGAAAGGAAGACCTCATGCAAATTCCCGGGGAGTCGTCCAAAGACCAGACAGAATGGATACAGGATG
Source organism: Myotis daubentonii (assembly GCF_963259705.1). Taxonomy (NCBI): domain Eukaryota; kingdom Metazoa; phylum Chordata; class Mammalia; order Chiroptera; family Vespertilionidae; genus Myotis; species Myotis daubentonii. The sequence continues at coordinate 59,314,336 of NC_081847.1, forward strand.
CTAGGAGGCCGTGGGACAGAGAACCGTGGTGGAGGTGAGTAATCCCGGGGAGGAGGTGGCACGACTTGCCCGCTTTGTTCAGCACCAGTCCTGCATGTCAGCAAACATATGCCGTGTGGATCCTGTCAAACAGTGCCTCCAGCCTACCCGAGAAACGGAATTGAAGGAAGATAGCTAGTGTTTGATGGAGATGAGGGGTTTCTTCACGGCCTTCAAATAAGCTGTCTTGTTCCCAAACCACATGCATGCGTTGTCCCTGGCTTGGTGCTGCCATGGCATTCAAACTAGTGACCTTTAGCATTCCTCTGTGCAGGGCCCCACCATGAGGCGGCCCTGGAGAATGAATGTGGCATATTTGCTATCAATGGCATTCTGAAGATGTCATGGCTGCCTGCAAATATATCAGCATTTGTAATACTCATTTTGATTCCCCCCCCCCTTTTTTTTTTTGAAGCAGATAGGTTACTTAGTGCATTTTACTTTCTACTCATGGGTTACTGACTTTTGTTTTGATTTGGAACACTGAAGAGCACCCTGTATTTACAAGAGTCTACCCTTTAACAGACAAACCAGCCAGGTGGACTTTGCTATGTTAGTTTTGGTTCCTAAATTGTGGCAAATTCTAAAGGTGATAATGAATCTCTTGGCCTCTTACAAAGTCTTCCTCTTCCTCTTTCTGTACTATCTCTTTCTTTCTCTGGCTCTGTTTTCTTTCTTTCTCTCACTTTTTGTTAGGTCACTGTTGCGTATCAGTCTGTTTATTTGGGGAAGGAAGAGATGGGTTGTATTGGCCATTCATTGTGAAAACAACAGTCTCAGCTTTATCACTAGATAATTTAAGAAAATCCCCTGTCTGTCATTAGGTAATTTCATCTGCCCAAATTAGCTTTTTAAGATCCCATCTAAATGAATTACTACCAGCAAAATTATAAAAAGAATTATAATTAGAGACAGAAGATATAAGTAATCCCTGACTATTTGACAATGGATTTCCTTTGGAGAGGTTGAAAACATCATTAACATAAATTTAAATGCTTATTTACTTTACAGAGGTTAACTATAAAGTGACCTCTGAGGAAGGGTGCGTTTTAGAAAGTTAAGCACCAACATTGGGTTTACTAGTCCTTTGGAGAATGAATTTTAAATAAACTACTCAGTTTACCGAGGAATTGACCATCCTTACAAACTTCAACAATTCATTAAATGTTCAACTTTTCAATAACATGATTAAAGTGGCTCATTTGAAGTTTTTGGGTTGCTACTAGGCCAAATAATGCAATATTTTACATTCTGAATGCTGGGCAAGTGTCAGGGCATTAATTTGGTAAAAGAACAGTTGACTGCAGGGGAAATGTTTAAAGGAAAAATTTAAATTTGAGGTTATTCTCTTACTTTAAAGAAAAGATGGTATAATTGCTTTCTTAAAATTTCAATCTTTAGAGAGATTCTATCTGGGTACATAATAGAATTGGAAATACTTATACAGAGCTTCTTTTATGTCAGGTAATTTTCTAAAGTTTTACATATATGAAACATCACACCCCCAGGACAAAACTCTGAGGTTAACATTGTCTACCCTCCTGCTTTGTTAAATTAATAAAATTTATTTTTTAGAGCAATTTTAGATTCACAGCAAACGAGCAATTTCCCATATACCTTTGCCCTCTTCTCCCCACTACCAACATCCCCCACCAGATTGTGAACCTACAGAACGTGTAGGTACACAATGGTGAACCTACATGGACACATCATTATTATCCAAAATTCATAGTTTACATTAGCGTTCAGTCATGGTGTAGTGCATTCTATGGATTTTGACAGCTGTACAATGACATATATTCAAGTATCATAAATGATCCTACCCCTGTAGTATAACAGAATAGTTTTACTGCCCTAAAAATCCTCTGTGGTCTGCCCATTTATCCCTCATTCCCCAATCTTTGAGAACCACTTTTTTACTGTCTCCATAGTTTTGTCTTTTCCAGAATGTCATATGGTTGAAATCATATAATTACATGTAGCCTTTGCAGATTGGCTTCTTTCACTTGGTAATGTGCATTTAATTTTCTTCCATGTCTTTTCATGGCTTGATAACTGATTTCTTTTTAATGCTGAATAATATTCCATCGTCTGTATATACCACAGTTTATTTATCCATTCACCTACTGATGGACATCTTGGTTGCTTCTAAGTTTTGACAATGATGCCTAAAGCTGCGGTAAACATCTGTGGGCAAGTTTTTACATGGACGTAAGTTTTCAATTTCTTTGGGTAAGTGCCAAGGAGTGTGATTGCTGGATCATATGATAAGAATATTTTTAGTTTTGTAAGACTAAAACTGTCTTTGAAAATGGTTGTACCATTTTGCATTCCCACCAGCAATGAATGAGAGTTAATGTTGCTCCACATCCCCACCCGGATAATAATGGGAAATTTTCTTTTTCCTTTTCCCCATTTATTCATTATTTATCATTCATTGAGTGCATATCAGACACCAAACAGTATTAAGTGCTAAGAGAAAACAAGGAATAAGATAAGTCCTCGTCTCTTAAAAAGTTTACAGTGCCAAATAGAAAGGTTTGTTGAACAGGAATAGTTTCGCAACACAACAGTAATATACACAGTGCTTATACGTATGTAAATGCAATGTGCTTACTCTACTATTCTAGCTAAACCTTCAATGGAGTGGTCTCCACTGTTAAAGTAGAGGAGGGAATCAGCTAATATTGTTTCAGGCTTACCCTGTAAATGCTATCAAAAGTTAACAGACAATATCATTGAATCTTGTTGGTTTATCCTGGGGAAAATACTTGTACCATACTTGCCAACCTCAAGATGAAAGAGGACAAATGCATGTGGACTCACCACTTTTCTTCTTCTACTTGCACTCCTACGGACTGGAACTTACTGGGTGCTTTATTTTCCCCTGTTTTGTCAGGTTCTTCAGCATCATCCACCTAAAGAAATAATCAAATATGTAGAGGTGCTCCATTTTATTTATCTCACTTGAAAAACAAATGTCACATCTCACTAGAAATCTCTGTACTCTACTAGAATGTTTTGTGATTTGTAACCATTTTCTTCAATATTTTTGCATTTAATGAGAGCCATTACTACATTATTATAGCATGCACTTTGACTCTGCTGATCTTCATAAAATGCAATTTTAGTCACTTAAAATTTGCCTAATAAATGTTTGTGGTTCCTCCATAGATTTGTATGTACTCAAATGAGCACTATGTTAGAAGGGAACACTACATGGGACTATGTTCTTGGAAGTTTTGAATCTGCAGATAACAAAATACAAAAGAAAGGAGAAAATTAATTGCTTGTAGTCAGAATTATTGACTTTGGGAGATTTAGGTCTTTACCTCATTAAGATAAACTGGAGCCGAAACCGGTTTGGCTCAGTGGATGGAGCGTCGGCCTGCGGACTGAAGGGTCCCAGGTTCGATTCCGGTCAAGGGCATGTGCCTGGGTTGCGGGCACATCCCCACTAGGACATGTGCAGGAGGCAGCTGATCGTTGTTTCTCTCTCATCGATGTTTCTGACTCTCTAGCTCTCTCCCTTCCTCTCTGTAAAAAATCAATAAAATATATTTAAAAAAAAAAAAAAAGATAAACTGGAGAATATCTTCACTCCCCCCTTAAAAGTTTCCATTTTAAAATGTATAGTTCCAGGGGTATTAAATACATTCACATTGTTGTGCTGACATCACCACCATCCATCTCTCTAATTTTTGCATCATCTTATACTGAAACTCTATACCCCCATAGGTTCCTCGATTAGGAAACTTAATTCTCAAAATAATCCTATGAGGGATAGAGGAGGAAACAGGCTCAGGAAGATGAAGTAATTTGCCTAGGATGACACACAGGACCGACCTCTGCTCTTCCCTATTCCAAATCCTTCGGTGTTGGGAGGGTAATTAGCTTCTAGGAAGATGTGGAGGGCATGGTGGTGGAGGCTGGCTTTGGGCCCATGCCTTCTGCTGTGCCATTTAATTCCAAGCACCAGGGCTAGGAGTTCTTTTAGGAAACTTGACAACTTGTGTTATGGTAACCTGCAGGTTATAAAAAGCATTTGACTCATCACTATTAGAGAAAGTCTAATTACCCTTTAAAAGTGGACTCTGCAGAATGGACTGTGAAAATACATCATTGTTGTGAAAAATGTACCCCCGCACCTGGCTTTTAGCTGTGCCCTATGTTGGTTCAGTGTGGATAGATTTATTGGACACCACGTCAGGAAGTTATTATTCAAAAGGGCACCTGCACAACAAAACCGGGGGAAAAGAATGACTCTTCTCCATTGATAAAAGGGTAAGCCAAGCTGAACAGATGGGAAAAACAAGAATTAGTTTGATGTTATCTTTGAGGAGCAGAAAATAGTGAGCTGAACTGACAGCCCTGATGAGTTTTCTACCATTTTTATGAGATGCTTGATTAAATGGCCAATGATTACGCTGGAACTGCTGTGCATTCTTTCCTCTTGATGCTGTGATGTGAGTAACTGCTTTCCACACCACCAGGCTCTTTGGTCTTGCTCTCCCTCCCCTCCCATATCTATGAGGAGGGACTCACATTTTTGTTCTCATCTGGTTACTCAAGGGTGTTGAACGTACTGTAACACAACCCGATAACCCAGGTTATTCTTGAATGTCCACTCCTTTGTTGAGAATCAAAATGTGCATTAGGAATTGAGGGCCCTTTGTGTTTGACTGTGGTCATGTTTGTTTAGTTACACTACAGTTTGAGTCACACATTCAATTTAAAGAACAAAAACAATAGCTGCTAATATCTATAGACGTAATGCCTTCATAATTTTGTTTCATCACGTTTAACAATTTAGGGAGTCCAGAGCCAATAATTTGAAAATCTGGTCCTAGACCAGTGATGGCGAACCTATGACATGCGTGTCAGAGGTGACACGTGAACTCATTTTTTTGGTTGATTTTTCTTTGTTAAATGGCATTTAAATATATAAAATAAATATCAAAAATGTAAATCTTTGTTTTATTATGGTTGCAAATATAAAAAAAATGTCTATATGTGACACGGCACCAGAGTTAAGTTAGGGTTTTTCAAAATGCTGACACGCCGAGCTCAAAAGGTTCGCCATCACTGTCTGTCCTAGACACAGCTATGTCATCCAAAATGGCAAGACCACAAATCTGGGAAAATATAAGTTACATTTCTTAGTTTTGGGGTTCCTAATTCGAAGGTCAGAAAGGGAGGCTGTTACCTGTATCCCAATTGACAGGCACCGAATTTTCTTAAAGTGATCCTTCTTCCTGTCCTCTGTAGTGATGGTGGCTATGGTGGTCGTGGTGGTGATGGTGGCAGGGTTGTTGCCCATGTGTTGACTTGCAGGGCCATGGATCTGGGCATTGGCGGCTTCGATGGCGGCTGTCAGAGCCTTCATACTGTCCAGGCTCTCCGTGGAGTTGCTCAGTCCAGACTGGCTGATAATATCTCCTCGCTGGCCCTGTCCGTCCATGTAGGCATCCTGGGCAGACTCTGTGCTACTCTGGGCTGTGATAGAAATGAAAGGTTTCGTGGTAGTTCTGGGTGGGACTGGAGGTGGTGTCTTCTTATATGTTGTAATGCAAGATGACACTGGAAGACAGTGAAAACAAAGACACTGTGATTTCTGCAAGGGTTTTAATTTCTGATATTGTAACTGACATCCATTGGAAATTAGGGCACATGAAACACACTAAGACACGTAACAAGAACACAAGTCCATTGACAGACTAAGTGAGATTCCTGGCTGGGCCCTTAGGGCCTTTCATGAGGTGACACCCCTACAAAACTGAGGGGGACAAAAGACTGAAAAACACCAACCTCTGAGATGGAAGTTTCTGAAATGGAAATTAATATGAGTCAACATAAAGTAGACATGATTAGCCATCTGTAGAAATCTTCTCAGGCAACAGTAAACCCTGAGAGATAATATATGCACATAGATAAGGCCAGGGTAGTCTCCACCTTCTCAGGAAAATATTAAATATAAGTAATATTAAACCAAGTAACTCGTTAAGAAGATTCTGATGGTTGATAATAAACATTGGGAAAAGAAGGAAAGCATAGAGATTGTAAGCATGTAAAATCCTAAAAACAGTATGAGGTGCCTGGGTAGGGGGTGGGGGATATACAGCATATTATCATAGGTTCCTGCAATTTGCTTTTATCAACATCAGTCTTTCTTTCTTTCTTTTCTTTCTTTCTTTCTTTCTTTCTTTCTTTCTTTCTTTCTTTCTTTCTTTCTTTCTTTCTAAATATATTTCTTTATTGATTTCAGAGAGGAAGGGAGAAGGAGAGAGAGATAGAAACATCAATGATGAGAGAGAATCATTGATCGGCTGCCTCCTGCACACCCCCCCACCGGGGATCGAGCCCGCAACCCAGGCATGTGCCCTTGGCCAGAATCGAACCTGGGACCCATTGGTCCGCAGGCTGACGCTCTATCCACTGAGACAAGCCGGCTAGGGCCATCAGT